>NW_026881305.1:0-600000 GCF_032173495.1 Musca vetustissima | reverse complement strand
CAGCTGATTTATAAATCAGTCAGTCAGTCAGCCAAACAGCCAGTCAGTCGGTGGCATATCACAGCAGTGGCCTCCATGGCCATGGCATTAATAACAATAACGATAACAATAAACCTTAACGTAATCGTAACACTAACCGTTAAAAAACATATTTTTGCCTAACAATGGGACCGGCAACTGTAAGGTTTCCCGAATATGGCAAAGCAAAAAGGATATGACAGCAGTTGCAAATAAATTACCACAATGACAGGCGTACTTCCTTGCAGGTTGCAAATAAAAAAAAAACATTTTCGTTTCGATTAAATAAAAATACTTGAGCGAGGATTTTAAAGACCTATATAAGGCGTGGATTTTTTAATGACCTACATAAGGCGTGTATATATATAAAGAATATTTTTAAGGACCTATATAAGGCGTGGATTTATTAAAGAATATTTTTAAAGACCTACATAAGGCGTGGATGAATGAAAAGAAAGAACCCATTCAGCTTCTTAAGCTCGTCTATAGAGACTCCCCCTTCAGCTCGTCTATAGAGACTCCCCCTTCAGCTCGTCTATAGAGACTCCCCCTTCAGCTCGTCTATAGAGACTCCCCCTTCAGCTCGTCTATAGAGACTCCCTTCAGCTCGTCTATAGAGACTCCCTTCAGCTCGTCTATAGAGACTCCCTTCAGCTCGCCTATAAAGGCTCCCTTCAGCTCGCCTATAGAGACTCCCTTCAGCTCGCCTATAGAGACTCCCTTCAGCTCGCCTATAAAGGCTCCCTGATTCAGCTCGCCTATAGAGACTCCCTTCAGCTCACTTATAAAGGCTCCCTGATTCAGCTCGCCTATAAAGGCTCCCTGCTTCAGCACGCCTATAAAGGCTCCCTGCTTCAGCTCGCCTATAAATGCTCCCTGATTCAGCTCGCCTATAGAGACTCCCTTCAGCTCACCTATAAAGGCTCCCTGCTCCAGCCCGCCTATAAAGGCTCCCTGCTTCAGCTCGCCCATAAAGGCTCCCTGCTTCAGCTCGCCTATAAAGGCTCCCTGCTTCAGCTCGCCTATAAAGGCTCCCTGCTTCAGCTCGCCTATAAAGGCTCCCTGCTTCAGCTCGCCTATAAAGGCTCCCTGCTTCAGCTCGCCTATAAAGGCTCCCTGCTTCAGCTCGCCCATAAAGGCTCCCTGCTTCAGCTCGCCTATAAAGGCTCCCTGCTTCAGCTCGCCTATAAAGGCTCCCTGCTTCAGCTCGCCTATAAAGGCTCCCTGCTTCAGCTCGCCTATAAAGGCTCCCTGCTTCAGCCCGCCTATAAAGGCTCCCTGCTTCAGCTCGCCTATAAAGGCTCCCTGCTTCAGCTCGCCTATAAAGGCTCCCTGCTTCAGCTCGCCTATAAAGGCTCCCTGCTTCAGCTCGCCTATAAAGGCTCCCTGCTTCAGCTCGCCTATAAAGGCTCCCTGCTTCAGCTCGCCTATAAAGGCTCCCTGCTTCAGCTCGCCCATAAAGGCTCCCTGCTTCAGCTCGCCTATAAAGGCTCCCTGCTTCAGCTCGCCTATAAAGGCTCCCTGCTTCAGCTCGCCTATAAAGGCTCCCTTCATCAGCTCGCCTATAAAGGCTCCCTTCATCAGCTCGCCTGTAAAGACTCCCTTCACCAGCTCGCCTATAAAGGCTCCCTTCATCAGCTCGCCTATAAAGGCTCCCTTCATCAGCTCGCCTGTAAAGACTCCCTTCACCAGCTCGCCTATAAAGGCTCCCTTCATCAGCTCGCCTATAAAGGCTCCCTGCTTCAGCTCGCCTATAAAGGCTCCCTGCTTCAGCTCGCCTATAAAGGCTCCCTTCAGCTCGCCTATAAAGGCTCCCGTTCAGCTCGTCTATAGAGACTCCCGTTCAGCTCGTCTATAGAAACTCCACCTTCAGCTCGTCTATAGAGACTCCCCTTCAGCTCGCCTATAAAGGCTCCCTGCTTCAGCTCGCCTATAAAGGCTCCCTGCTTCAGCTCGCCTATAAAGGCTCCCTGCTTCAGCTCGCCTATAAAGGCTCCCTCCTTCAGCTCGCCTATAAAGGCTCCCTTCATCAGCTCGCCTATAAAGGCTCCCTTCATCAGCTCGCCTATAAAGGCTCCCTTCATCAGCTCGCCTATAAAGGCTCCCTTCATCAGCTCGCCTATAAAGGCTCCCTTCATCAGCTCGCCTATAAAGGCTCCCTTCATCAGCTCGCCTATAAAGGCTCCCTTCATCAGCTCGCCTATAAAGGCTCCCTTCATCAGCTCGCCTATAAAGGCTCCCTTCATCAGCTCGCCTATAAAGGCTCCCTTCATCAGCTCGCCTATAAAGGCTCCCTTCATCAGCTCGCCTATAAAGGCTCCCTTCATCAGCTCGCCTATAAAGGCTCCCTTCATCAGCTCGCCTATAAAGGCTCCCTTCATCAGCTCGCCTATAAAGGCTCCCTTCATCAGCTCGCCTATAAAGGCTCCCTTCATCAGCTCGCCTATAAAGGCTCCCTTCATCAGCTCGCCTATAAAGGCTCCCTTCATCAGCTCGCCTATAAAGGCTCCCTTCACCAGCTCGCCTATAAAGGCTCCCTTCACCAGCTCGCCTATAAAGGCTCCCTTCAGCTCGCCTATAAAGGCTCCCTTCATCAGCTCGCCTATAAAGGCTCCCTGCTTCAGCTCGCCTATACAGGCTCCCTTCAGCTCGCATATAAAGGTTCACTCCAGCTCGCCTATAAAGGCTCTCTTCAGCTCGCCTATAAAGGCTCTCTTCAGCTCGCCTATAAAGGCTCCCTTCAGCTCGCCTATAAAGACTCCCTGCTTCAGCTCGCCTATAAAGACTCCCTGCTTCAGCTCTCCTATAAAGACTCCCTGCTTCAGCTCGCCTATAAAGAGCTCGCTTATAAAGACTCCCTGCTTCAGCTCGCCTATAAAGGCTCCCTTCATCAGCTCGCCTATAAAGGCTCCCTGCTTCAGCTCGCCTATAAAGGCTCCCTTCAGCTCGCATATAAAGGTTCACTCCAGCTCGCCTATAAAGGCTCTCTTCAGCTCGCCTATAAAGGCTCTCTTCAACTCGCCTATAAAGGCTCTCTTCAGCTCGCCTATAAAGGCTCCCTTCAGCTCGCCTATAAAGGCTCCCTTCTCGCCTATAAAGACTCCCTGCTTCAGCTCGCCTATAAAGACTCCCTGCTTCAGCTCGCCTATAAAGAGCTCGCTTATAAAGGCTCCCTGCTACAGCTCGCCTATAAAGGCTCCCTGCTTCAGCTCGCCTATAAAGGCTCCCTTCATCAGCTCGCCTATAAAGGCTCCCTTCATCAGCTCGCCTATAAAGGCTCCCTTCATCAGCTCGCCTATAAAGGCTCCCTTCATCAGCTCGCCTATAAAGGCTCCCTTCATCAGCTCGCCTATAAAGGCTCCCTTCATCAGCTCGCCTATAAAGGCTCCCTTCATCAGCTCGCCTATAAAGGCTCCCTTCATCAGCTCGCCTATAAAGGCTCCCTTCATCAGCTCGCCTATAAAGGCTCCCTTCATCAGCTCGCCTATAAAGGCTCCCTTCATCAGCTCGCCTATAAAGGCTCCCTTCACCAGCTCGCCTATAAAGGCTCCCTTCATCAGCTCGCCTATAAAGGCTCCCTTCATCAGCTCGCCTATAAAGGCTCCCTGCTTCAGCTCGCCTATAAAGGCTCCCTTCAGCTCGCATATAAAGGTTCACTCCAGCTCGCCTATAAAGGCTCTCTTCAGCTCGCCTATAAAGGCTCTCTTCAGCTCGCCTATAAAGGCTCTCTTCAGCTCGCCTATAAAGGCTCCCTTCATCAGCTCGCCTATAAAGGCTCCCTTCATCAGCTCGCCTATAAAGGCTCCCTTCATCAGCTCGCCTATAAAGGCTCCCTTCATCAGCTCGCCTATAAAGGCTCCCTTCATCAGCTCCCTTCATCAGCTCCCTTCATCAGCTCGCCTCCCTTCATCAGCTCGCCTCCCTTCATCAGCTCGCCTATAAAGGCTCCCTTCACCAGCTCGCCTATAAAGGCTCCCTTCACCAGCTCGCCTATAAAGGCTCCCTTCACCAGCTCGCCTATAAAGGCTCCCTTCACCAGCTCGCCTATAAAGGCTCCCTTCATCAGCTCGCCTATAAAGGCTCCCTTCACCAGCTCGCCTATAAAGGCTCCCTTCATCAGCTCGCCTATAAAGGCTCCCTGCTTCAGCTCGCCTATAAAGGCTCCCTTCAGCTCGCATATAAAGGTTCACTCAAGGTATATTAATAAGGTAACAGTATCAACGCAGCTGATGGTAACATTATATGTCAAATACAATTTTGTTTTTTGAAGTCGTCGTAGGTAGATGAATAAACATAATTTGAAAGAGAAAGGAATTACGTTAAAAAATGTCGAAATTAATTGAATGTAATAGTTAAAATCAGTGAGCAAAGCACTATAGTCTGACGGTCCGACCATATGATACTCACTAATGGATCCTGTTCAGAATCCCGCTACAATTGCCTCATATTTGAGCATCAAATGAAGTTTGGTCATTCCAAATGTAATATTTTGTGGAGTAACATTTTTAGTCAATTTCATCCCCATGTATTAACCTGTTATGAACAAAACTATAGGCTTTGTCTTTGATCAGAACCAAACCTACATACAAAATATTGTGACAATTGATTCATAACAGCGGCCTGTACCTTGTATAATGGAGACAGACGAATACATATAAATATATTTATTCAACTAGTCTAGATATCACTAAGAGTTGGATTAAGTGCTGCTACAAAATCTTAGGACCCCACAAATTACGTATATACCCTCAGAACAAAGTTATGTACGGTACAAAAATGAGAGTATGCATCTGTTGTAAAAGGAAAGATGTTACGGCAATGCAAATTTTTATAAGTGTACCTAGTGATGAAAATATCAGAGTGAAGAATGATTTGTGTCATTTACTGAATCCCAACAAATTAATACATTATATGCTATAGGTAAAAAATGAGATTGTTGTCCTTGATTTAGTAGAATATAGGTAACACATCTGCATTGAAAGAGCGGTTAAATGGGCATGCAGGATCTTTTCCAAAATGTATCGGTCTACATTTGTTCTGCATACCTCAATTTTATAGCGAAACCATTTGGACATTCATCATTTGTATCATTTACATAGTTATTATTTGACATTACTCACGAAGCAATAAGAACGCTCGAGAAAAATGTTTAACATTGATCCATCTCTTGGTTTCGTCAAATATATTTTTCGTGCAATATCTTTAATAGCATTTCTGTCGTTTTTGTATCCTCAATTGTTTTTAATTCAAAATTTAACAATTTAAAAAAATGTAAACAATTTTAAAATATTTAAAAATCCTTTGTTCTGATTGGTTGGAAGAATTCGCTTCAAATGTTATATGTAAGGGCGAATCTACTATTATTCGCCTTGTTAACAATTTTGACATATCATATTCCAAATTCGCCGATGCGGCTACCTTATATATCTACCTTGGGTTCACTCCAGCTCGCATATAAAGGCTCTCTTCAGCTCGCCTATAAAGGCTCTCTTCAGCTCGCCTATAAAGGCTCTCTTCAGCTCGCCTATAAAGAGTCTCTCTTCAGCTCGCCTATAAAGGCTCCCTTCAGCTCGCCTATAAAGACTCCCTGCTTCAGCTCGCCTATAAAGACTCCCTGCTTCAGCTCGCCTATAAAGACTCCCTGCTTCAGCTCGCCTATAAAGGCTCCCTTCATCAGCTCGCCTATAAAGGCTCCCTTCATCAGCTCGCCTATAAAGGCTCCCTTCATCAGCTCGCCTATAAAGGCTCCCTTCAGCTCGCATATAAAGGTTCACTCCAGCTCGCCTATAAAGGCTCTCTTCAGCTCGCCTATAAAGGCTCTCTTCAGCTCGCCTATAAAGGCTCTCTTCAGCTCGCCTATAAAGGCTCCCTTCAGCTCGCCTATAAAGACTCCCTGCTTCAGCTCGCCAATAAAGACTCCCTGCTTCAGCTCGCCTATAAAGACTCCCTGCTTCAGCTCGCCTATAAAGACTCCCTGCTTCAGCTCGCCTATAAAGACTCCCTGCTTCAGCTCGCCTATAAAGGCTCCCTGCTTCAGCTCGCCTATAAAGGCTCCCTTCAGCTCGCCTATAAAGACTCCCTGCTTCAGCTCGCCTATAAAGACTCCCTGCTTCAGCTCGCCTATAAAGACTCCCTGCTTCAGCTCGCCTATAAAGACTCCCTGCTTCAGCTCGCCTATAAAGGCTCCCTGCTTCAGCTCGCCTATAAAGGCTCCCTGCTTCAGCTCGCCTATAAAGGCTCCCTGCTTCAGCTCGCCTATAAAGGCTCCCTGCTTCAGCTCGCCTATAAAGGCTCCCTGCTTCAGCTCGCCTATAAAGGCTCCCTGCTTCAGCTCGCCTATAAAGGTTCCCTTCAGCTCGCCTATAAAGGCTCCCTTCAGCTCGCCTATAAAGGCTCCCTTCAGCTCGCCTATAAAGGCTCCCTGCTTCAGCTCGCCTATAAAGGCTCCCTGCTTCAGCTCGCCTATAAAGGCTCCCTGCTTCAGCTCGCCTATAAAGGCTCCCTGCTTCAGCTCGCCTATAAAGGCTCCCTGCTTCAGCTCGCCTATAAAGGCTCCCTGCTTCAGCTCGCCTATAAAGGCTCCCTGCTTCAGCTCGCCTATCAAGGTCCTCTGCTTCACCTCGCCTATCAATGCTCCCTGCTTCAGCTCGCCTATCAAGGCCCCCTGCTTCAGCTCGCCTATAGAAAGGCTCTCTGTTTCAGCTCGCCTATAAAGGCTCCCTGCTTCAGCTCGCCTATAAAGGCTCCCTGCTTCAGCTCGCCTATAAAGGCTCCCTGCTTCAGCTCGCCTATAAAGGCTCCCTGCTTCAGCTCGCATATAAAGGCTCCCTGCTTCAGCTCGCCTATAAAGGCTCCCTTCATCAGCTCGCCTATAAAGGCTCCCTTCAGCTCGCATATAAAGGTTCACTCCAGCTCGCCTATAAAGGCTCTCTTCAGCTCGCCTATAAAGGCTCCCTTCAGCTCGCCTATAAAGACTACCTTCAGCTCGCTTATAAAGGCTCCCTTCAGTTCGCCGATAAAGGCTCTCTTCAGCTCGCCTATAAAGACTACCTTCAGCTCGCCTATAAAGGCTCCCATCAGCTCGCCTATAAAGGCTCCCATCAGCTCGCCTATAAAGGCTTCGTTCAGCTCGCCTGAAAAGACTGCCATCGGCTCCTAACTAATCACCCTGCTATAATTAATTTTTCAAATTATTTCCCAGATTTTTCACAAACCCTGTTTTGTGTGTGTTTTCTAATACCTAATTAAAATCGATTACTCATAACTGAACAATTTCCCCAAGTAAATTGTTTAAAAACAAGCGCCAAGACGCCTTGTTAATTTGCAATTTGAGACCAAACAGACAGGCACTATCAGCCCCAACACTGCCTCCTCCAGTCAACCCCCCCCCCCACCCAGCCAGTAACCACAAATGTAATGACATATTTTTTTCGCCGACTGGTCTCAAATGTGGAAAAATAGTTTTCAAATTAAATGAACAAAGTCACGAGCTGGATGGCGGAGTGCAATGTAAATAAGGAAATTAAAAGAAAACGGCCAATGGCTAACAATAATGGCCAACAACAACTACAACAACGACTGCAACACCACCATCATCACATCATACCACCACATCCAACCAACCAACAGACTTGGGCAGCAGACCGCATAACTACAACTTTAAGACATAACAATTACAAGAAGACATTGCAGTCGGATAGACAGTCAGTCAGTCAGGCAGTGGTTGTTGGATTGGTCATTCGAATTGTTGTCATTGTTATTGTCGTTGTTGTTGTCTTATGTTGCACCATTTTTGTGGTTGAACGGCGAAGAAGGGAGAGAGGGGAGCAGCAGCCGCAAGCATGTCACTTTACTTGGAACATTAGTTGGCCAGCCAGCCGGGTGACGACGCCACCCAGGATGATGTCGTTCAAAATTCAGACGTGTGGAAACACTTTGGCTTGGCTTAATTATCCCCACACTTGGAGCTACGTGCCATGCATAGTTTGTGGCAGCCACAGTCACAGCGACAGCTTGTTGCAACCTGACTGATGACACCTAGTATGTGACGGCCATGGTAAGCTGCAAGCGAGAGACCACAATTGCCTAGCTGCCCATACGAACGAAGTGCTAGAGTGTGGGGAGAGGGGGGTAAACGGTGGACTGCAATGATTTTGTCGCTTGCCTTTAACTGCTGTGCTTTGCTTAGCTAGCCGGTGGTGCTAACCACGCTTGCTCCCTGTATTACCATGTAATTGTCTTGCATTGTTGTAATGCTTGTTCTTCTTCCACTTGCTTTGTTTGTTGTTGTTGCAGCTACTTCTCCATTGAAATAATTATGTATGTAAGCATGTACGTTGATGACTTTTTATGATGGTTGAGTTCGGTTCGGTTCGAAACGTTTAGGTATTTTATGTTCAATAATATTTCTTTTTATTTGTTTTAAATTGTTTCGATATGTGATGATGTGAGGTGATGGTGTGGGGCGTGTGTGTGACTACTTCGTCGTTGTCTTCGTCTTTGTATTGTGGATTACTGTTAGATTGAGAACAATTGTATTTTGGAAGAAGAAAATACACTGAGAAAAAATGGGTTCAAAAAATGAGAAAATCTGAAGGAAGTCCATATTAAAAAAATTGAGAGGAAGGATCCTCAGAGGCAAGATCAAGGGAGTTATTATATTATATATACCTTTAGACGAGCGGGTGGGTATCTTTGTAGACGATATGAAGGGAGTCTTCATAGGCGCTCTAAGTGGACTAAATGGGCATGGGAGTAGCTTCTATAGATGATCAGGAGGGAGTATTTATATATGAGAAGGAAGGAGGCTTTATAGATGAAAAGGGAAGAGTCCTTAAAGCCATGAAGGATGGAATCTAGAAAGATGGAATTCACACCTTTTTTGGGTCCCTAAAAAATCTTCTTTAAAAAATCCACGTCTTTTTTGGATCCCTAAAACATCTTCTTTAAAAAATCCACGCCTTTTTTGGGTCCCTAGAAAATATTCTTTGAAAAATCCACACCTTTTTTGGGTCCCTAGAAAATATTCTTTAAAAAATCCACGCCTTATTTGGATCCCTAGAAAATATTCTTTTAAAAATCGGCGCCTTTTTTGGGTCCCTAGAAAATATTCTTTTAAAAATTCTTGGGTCACTCTTGAAAAAATCCACGCCTTTTTTGGGTCCCTAGAAAATATTCTTGAAAAAAATCCACGCCTTTTTTGGGTCCCTAAAAATATTCTTTAAGCCCTTTTGGGTCCCTAAAAAATATTCTTTAAAAAATCCACGCCTTTTTGGGTCCCTAAAAATATTCTTTAAAAAAACCTTATTCATTAAAAAATCCACGCCTTTTTTGGGTCCCTAGAAAATATTCTTTAGAAAATCCACGCCTTTTTTGGGTCCCTAGAAAATATTCTTTAAAAAATCCACGCCTCTTTTGGGTCCCTAGAAAATATTCTTTAAAAAATCCACGCCTCTTTTGGGTCCCTAGAAAATATTCTTTAAAAAATCCACGCCTCTTTTGGGTCCCTAGAAAATATTCTTTAAAAAATCCACGCCTCTTTTGGGTCCCTAGAAAATATTCTTTAAAAAATCCACGCCTCTTTTGGGTCCCTAGAAAATATTCTTTAAAAAATCCACGCCTCTTTTGGGTCCCTAGAAAATATTCTTTAAAAAATCCACGCCTTTATGGGGTCCCTAGAATATATCCTTGAAAAAATCCACCCTCTTTTGGGTCCCTAGAAGAAATATTCTTTAAAAAATCCACGCCTCTTTTGGGTCCCTAGAAAATATTCTTTAAAAAATCCACGCCTCTTTTGGGTCCCTAGAAAATATTCTTTAAAAAATCCACGCCTCTTTTGGGTCCCTAGAAAATATTCTTTAAAAAGTCCACGCCTCTTTTGGGTCCCTAGAAAATATTCTTTAAAAAATCCACGCCTCTTTTGGGTCCCTAAAAAATATTCTTTAAAAAATCCACGCCTTTTTGGGTCCCTAAAAAATATTCTTTAAAAAAATCCACGCCTCTTGTACGTATTTAAAAAACTGTTCAAAAAGCCACGCCTCTTGTAGACCCTGAAAAAAATCTATATAAATTCCTTTGCCCCTTGAAGACCCTGAAACAGATCTATAAAAAGCCACGCCTCTTGAAGATCTTGTAGACACTTGGAAAATCCACGCCTAATGTAGGCCTTTGAAAAAACCCCTGGAAAAAAAATCCACGGCTCCCGTAGTCCTTTGAGAAAAAATGTTCGCCTCCTGTAGGCCTTTGAGAAAAAATCCACGCCTCCTGTAGACGCTTGAAAAAATCCACGCCTTCTGTAGACCTTTAAGAAAAAATCTACGCCTCTTGTAGACCTTTGAGAAAAAATTTACGCCTCCTGTAGACCTTTGAGAACAAATCCACGCCTCTTGTAAACTTTAGAGAAAAAATCAAACCCTACTGTAGACTTTTGAGAAAAAATCCACGTCTCCTGTAGACCGTTAAAAAAATGCACGCCTCATGTAGACCTTTGAGAAAAAATCCACGCCTCCTGTAGACCTTTGAGAAAAAATCCACGCCTCCTGTAGACCTTTTAGAAAAAATCCACGCCTCCTATAGACCTTTGAGAAAAAAATCCACGCCTCCTGTAGACCTTTGAGAAAAAATCTACGCCTCTTGTAGACCTTTAAGAAAAAATCCACGCCTCCTGTAGACCCTTGAAAAAAATTACGGCTCCTGTAGGAGGTTGAAAAAAAATCCACGCCTCATGTAGACCTTTGAAAAAAAATCCACGCCTCCTGTAGACCTTTTAGAAAAAATCCACGCCTCCTGTAGACCTTTGAGAAAAAATCTACTCCTCTTGTAGACCTTAGAGAAAAAATCTTTAAAATAAAACCACGCCTCTTGCAGACCCTTTAAAAATTCTTTTAAAACTTCACGCCTTTTGTGGACCTTTGAAAAAATTCTTCAAACACTCCACACCTCTTGTAGACACTTGAAAAACATTTTCTTGTAGTCCTTTGTAAATAAGTCTTTAAAAAATCCTGGTTTTATATGATCCTTCTACACAGAAAATGCATAGTTGGGTAATACAGATGGTCAAATTTTCTAGAGAAAATCCAAACCAAATCTATGGAAAATCCATCTGTTGGGAGACTCAACAGACGACAGATTTCAGCTTATCTATGGAGAGTCCCTTCAGCTCGTCTATAAAGACTCCCTTCAGCTCGTCTATAGAGACTCCCTTCAGCTCGTCTATAGAGACTCCCTTCTTCAGCTCGTCTATAGAGACTCCCTTCTTCAGCTCGTCTATAGAGACTCCCTTCTTCAGCTCGTCTATAGAGACTCCCTTCTTCAGCTCGTCTATAGAGACTCCCTTCTTCAGCTCGTCTATAGAGACTCCCTTCTTCAGCTCGTCTATAGAGACTCCCTTCTTCAGCTCGTCTATAGAGACTCCCTTCTTCAGCTCGTCTATAGAGACTCCCTTCTTCAGCTCGTCTATAGAGGCTCCCTTCTTCAGCTCGTCTATAGAGACTCCCTTCTTCAGCTCGTCTATAAAGACTCCCTTCAGCTCGTCTATAGAGACTCTCTTCTTCAGCTCGTCTATAGAGACTCTCTTCTTCAGCTCGTCTATAGAGACTCGCCCGTTCAGCTCGTCCATACAGACTCTCTTCTTCAGCTCGTCTATAGAGACTCTCTTCTTCAGCTCGTCTCTAGAGACTCCCTTCTTCAGCTCGTCTATAGAGACTCGCCCGTTCAGCTCGTCCATACAGACTCTCTTCTTCAGCTCGTCTATAGAGACTCTCTTCTTCAGCTCGTCTATAGAGACTCTCTTCTTCAGCTCGTCTATAGAGACTCTCTTCTTCAGCTCGTCTATAGAGACTCTCTTCTTCAGCTCGTCTATAGAGACTCCCTTCTTCAGCTCGTCTATAGAGACTCGCCCGTTCAGCTCGTCCATACAGACTCTCTTCTTCAGCTCGTCCATACAGACTCTCTTCTTCAGCTCGTCTATAGAGACTCTCTTCTTCAGCTCGCCCGTTCAGCTTGTCTATAGAGACTCGCCCGTTCAGCTCGTCTATAGAGACTCGCCCGTTCAGCTCGTGTATAGAGACTCCCTTCTTCAGCTCGTCTGTAGAGACTTCCTTCTATTTCCACTTCCTCTATTATATGTCACACTTTTCTTTCACTTACTTAAAACCTTTCTCCCATCTTATCCCCATTTGCTAATCTTCCTTTCCTCTCCCTCTCCCCTCCCCTCGGCACATGACTAATTTCCATAATGCACATTTAGCAACATTCCATTACCAAAAGGCAATGTGAGTTTATTTCATTATTAGCCGACTATCAAATATCTCGAAGTTATTTAATAAGCTTAAATAAAACAAATCACAATAATATGGCGCCCAAATGATACTGCTGCTGCTGCTGGTGGTGACGATAATGAACGATTCCGCACACATTTTGGGAATACCTTCCATCCGTTTGACGTCGATTGTCGTTGTGACACCTAAACGACAACAGCTCTTTAAGTGTTAATTAATTTGTCTAAAAAAAACACTGAAAAAAGACCAGCAAACAGGTGGAGAGAGACCGATCGAAGCCGTGAAGAGTGAAGACAACAAAACGTCAATTTAAATTCACAATTTTTTAATGGCCATTGTGTTTTTTGTTTTCGTTGTCGTTTTTTTTTTTTTTTTTTTGTTTCGATCAATTCAAAACACCACAAAAATTTGCATAACAAAACCTCAAATACCAATCACAGGCGACAAATATTCCGAAAAGAGTCGCAGCAGCCGCAGCCTCAGCATCCGCAGCACCAACAACAACAAGACTGGAGAAATATGAACATCATTTAAATGAAATAAAAACAACAAAGGCGAGAAACTGGTCATATTTATGACAGTTGTTGTCAGCATTTCTAAGCCATTGTTAATGATATTTGGCAGATCAACTCCGCAAACTTGGATTGGAATGGGATGGTCGATCGGTCGATCGGTGGGGTTTGTTGGATGTCAGAATTTCCGTTTGATTTTTTGTTTCTTTGTTGTATTTAAAACAAGTTAAGAAATAACTCACACCTTCACACTTTCCCAAAGTGAGGAAACAAGTGGATGTGAAATGGATATGGAGGTTAAGGGGGAAAATGGTTTTTGACATTTTCTACACAATGTCAAAAATGTATGAAAACTTGTTCCGAATGATAAAACGACAAATATGTAAGCTATATATCTCTTTAATAACTACTCCACCTAGTCAACATTTGATTTTTTACATTTCATACACGAATTTGACATTTTCGACATGCCATCACCGATTACAAATATTTGAAATTTTTACAACATTTTATGATTTCTACTAAATAAATGTCCATAAATTAGAAAAATCAAATAAATTAATTCACAGTTGTCATTTTTTGTTTTGTTTTTTGTTGTTGTTTTTTTTAGTTTTAGTTTTCAAATAAAAAGCGTGGCGAAACAACTTTCCTAGCTACGATGTTTAAGTGGAATGTATGCCAGCCAGCCAGTCAGCCATTAGCACAGGCAGCGTCATCAATCAGCTCAGCTTGAATATCCCATCCGCTGAACAGCATTTCGTCTAGATGGCGGCAACACTGTCATCATCATCATCATCAGATTCAGCAGCAGCATCATCCGAAATGCCATCAATTGCACTCTGTGGGTGACTTCGAGTTTTCCTTGAGACGTTCATTTTCATTTTGACATTTCAAGGAAATCTTCTCCAGAGAGACTTGCTCTCTCCTTCTCTCGACTCTTAGCTTAATTGAGAGACAGCCATAACAAAATTTACATAAAACAACAATTTGTGATAACTGGGCCATTATGGAAAGTTGAGGTCAAATGGAAATTAAAAGTGGTAGATAAATGAAAAATTTTTGTAAATTGACTAATCGACGGGGGAGGGGAGAACTTAAGAGGAATCTCTATAGAAACGAACTGAAGGGGTCTCTATAGACTAGCAGAAGGAAAGGGAGTTTCTATGGTGGAGGTACAGCTAGTCTTTATAGTGGAGCAGAAGGGATGCTCTATAGAAGAGCTGAAGGGAATCTCTATAGAAAAGCTGAAGGGAGGCTCTATCGAAGAGCTGGAGGGAGGCTCTATAGAAGAGCTGAAGGGAGTCTCTAGAGAAGAGCTGAAGGGAGTCTCTATAGAAGAGCCGAAGGGAGTCTCTATAGAAGAGCTGAAGGGAGTCTCTATAGAAGAGCTCAAGGCTGCTTTTATAGGCGAGCTGAAGGCAGCTTCTTTATAGGCGAGCTGAAAGGGAGCCTTTATAGGCGAGCTGAAGCAGGGAGCCTTTGTAGACGAGCTGAAGCAGGGAGCCTTTATAGGCGAGCTGAAGCAGGCAGCCTTTATAGGCGAGCTGAATGGGAGCCTTTATAGGCGAGCTGAAAGGGAGCCTTTATAGGCGAGCTGAAGCAGGGAGACATTATAGGCGAGCTGAAAGCAGCCTCTTTATAGGCGAGCTGAAGGCAGCCTTTATAGGCGAGTTGAAGCAGGGAGCCTTTATGGGCGAGCTGAAAGGAATCTCCAATGAAGGGAATCGCCTATTTAGCTACTTAAAAAAATCCAAGGCAATTGGTTTTCTTGAAAAAAATATTTTTAAAAAAATCCACGTCTACTTATAGTCCTCTAAAGTATTTTTAAAAAATCCAAGCCTATTGATAGTCCTTAAAAATATTTTCGATCTTGTCTTGTTTCAGATAATACCAAGCGTGAGCTCTTCTTTATAAATCGCAAAAAAAAAATCAATAAAGAAATCAAATGAATACAAAATCTCTTTCTTCTTTCCGTTTTTTTTTTATTTTTCTTCTTTGGACAATGACCCAATCAGTTGAGGCGATAAATTGTCCATCCTGCTTTTTTGTGACTTGTAATCTATGACATTTGCTTCGCTGCACCGACCACCTTGGAGACAATTTTGATTCTCGGTTAGTAGGCGTCAGACATTAAATGTTCGTAGATGAAAGGAAAAAGAGCCGATGATGCAACAACATCAATGAGAACACGATTGCGGGACGAAGTGATGTTGCCACCGATTGTGTGAGAGAGTGGGCGTTGTTTTTGGTTTCTGTGTCGTCCGTTTTGGGTTTTCTTCTGGGAAATTCCTTTCACTTGATAGTTTCGGTTATCACGCAAATTGCTCGTGAGGTGTTGAAACTACATGCACGCACACACACACACACACTGAGCTGTTCAAATATTCGTCAGGAGGTTGACACATTCAGGAGGAACGAAAGAAAGAAAGGCAATCGTTGTCGGGTCATTGTAGATTGTAGGGCAACAATGATTGTTGCAGATTTTGTTATGGGATAAAAGGAGTCACATCTACATCTGCTATGTGTGTGTGTGTGGCTGTGAGTATGGGTGTGTATGTGTGTCCAAAAAATTGTCTCTCAGAGGATGTTAAGTGAAAATATCTACCTAACACCATCGAACATCAGTCGAACATCTTCTGATTTTTTAGCCAATTCACCTCACTTATCTGTCGGGCTATCACTTTTTTTTTGGCCAACAGTTTCTTTCTTTCCTTCCCTTCCATCCTTGCCTTATTTTTGCGATAATTATAGTTGTTGTTGTTGCTGCTGTTCGTTTCGTTACCCCGTAATTGACAATTTACGAGCGTAACGCTATTGTGTCCGGCAACACCATTATCGGCAGCAGGAGCAAAGACAGCAGACTCTTGCATCCTTTTTTTTTCGTTTGCCCTGTCAAATACGAAAGTCTTTAAGATAACAACCAACAAAATTGTTGTTGCTGGTATTGTTGTTGTTGTTGTTGGCAGTGCAACAAGGCAATGAGAAAGGTAATTGTGGCCAAATTAACTTTAAATAGTGTATAATTTTCTCGGCTATCACTACATCTCGTTCGCATCTCTCCGTTCTGAGACTTGAGGTTCGGTTCGACTACTTATTGTGTTTTTTTTTCTGCCTTGTATTGTGGAGAAGCCACCAAAGAAAAACAAAATCACAGAAGAAAAAAATCTCTCCCCGATAACAGTGTTCGGCATAATTTGTTACGTTTGTAAGCATTGACGACGTTAGCGACTCTAACCGCTTCCCATTGATCTTTGGCGCAGTAAAGGTTTGTTACTGTGGTTGGTGTTGTTGTTGTTGCTGTTCTTGCCCCTTCATCAGTTGTCAGGCAAACGGCCGCAATCATCATCACCGTCATTGTCGTCGACATCGTTGCATTTGATTTCATTTCATCTTCAACTCGTTAAATGCCCTCACTTTAAGTAGTGATGATTTATCGCTTCGGACTCCCAACAACAACAACAAATCCGAAAAAGGTGGATTCAAGTAATAACGTGAATGTTAAAGAAAATGGTCTGTCATTTCATTGATAAACCACAACAAAAATGATAAATTACAGAAAACAAGGGGAGAAGGGGGAAGCATTTAATTTGTCAGCAGGCTGGCAATTGGATTTCTTAAAAATATGTTTTCAAGTAGACCAATAGGCGTGGATTTTTTAAAAAAATATATTTTAAAATGTAGACAAATGTTCGTGGATCTTTTTTTTATTTCAAGTATTTTCGATAAGCGTAATTTTTTCAAGTAGCTAAATAGGCACGGATTATAAAAAAATTAAAACAAGTTAATGTGATCGAGCCAAAACATCAGAAAGCAGGTGGACTAGACCAGATTATAGAAGGTTTCGTCGGGGGGGCTGAAGACTTATGAATACCCGAAGAAGTCCAGAAGTTATTTTATACCCTCCACCATAGTACGGAGGGTATATTCATTTTGTCATTCCGTTTGTAACTCATCGAAGTATTAATTTCCGACCCTATAAAGTATATATATATATATATATATACATATACTTGGTCAGGGTAAAATTCTAAGACGATCTAGCCATGTCCATCCGTCCGTCTGTTGTAATCACGCTATTATCTGAAGGAATTGAGATAGGGTGCTGAAATTTTGCATAGGTTTGTCTTTTGTGTGCAATTGTAAACAAAGTAAGGTCGATATATGACCCAATTTTGAAATTTTTGGCACAGGTCGTTTTTCAACCGAATACGCTGAAATTTGGTAAAAATGAGTTCTTATTGGGTATATAGCTCCCATAAATAATTATAAATATAAGTCCATTTTTCTGGTAAATGGTGCATATAAGGCCCTATATATTTTCGATTTGCACAAATTTGTCACAGCGTAATGAAATAAGCCTGGAATGATGTGTGCTTGAGTTTCATGCAATGGGTACCAAATTATAAATATATGCTCCCATATACATTTTCGCCCGATTTTAGGTAAATGCTGCACCAAAGTCCCTATATATATTTCGATTTGCACGAAATGTGGCACAGCGTAATAAATGAGGTATAGAATTATGTGTGTTAAGTTTCCTGAAATTCGGTTCAGATTTAGATATAGCTCCCATATATATTTTCGTCCGATTTAAGGTAAATGGTGCACCAAAGTCCCTATATATATTTCGATGTGCACGAAATTTGGCATAGCGTACTGAATTAGGTTCAGAATGATGTGTGCCAAGTTTCGAGAAAATCGGTTCAGATTTAGATATGTCTCCGATATTTAGTTTCGTCCGATTTAAGGTAAATGGTGCACCAAAGTCCCCATATATCCTTCGATGTGCACGAAATTTGTCACAGAGTACTGAATTAGGTCCAGAATAATGTGTGCCAAGTTTCGAGAAAATCGGGTCAGATTTATATATAGCTTCCATATATAGTTTCGTCCGATTTAAGGTAAATGGTGCACCAAAGTCCCTATATATCTTTCGATGTGCACGAATGATGTGTGCCAAGTTTCGAGAAAATCGGTACAGATTTAGATATAGCTCCCATATATATTTTCGTCCGATCTAAGGTAAATGGGGCTCCAAAGTGCCCATATATCTTTCGATTTGCACGAAATTTGGCATAGGTTACTGAATTAGGTCCAGAATGATGTGTGCTAAGTTTCGTGAAAATCGGTTCAGATTTAGATATAGCTTCAATATATATTTTCGACCGATTTAATTTAAATTGTGCACTAAAGACCCAAAGATTGGCCGATCGGCACACAATTTTGTACAATGTAATGTTACTATAACCTTTCGTGTGTCAAGTTTTCTTGAAATCGGTTCAAATTTACATATACCTTCTATATATATTTTCGTCCGATTTTAAGTATATGATACACTAAAGGCCCATACAGACTCATACACGTACAGGAATTAATAAAAATCTAGCAAGTTTTCTTGAAATCGGTTCAGATTAGCTTCCATATATAATTTCGACCTATTCATGAAACCAGAAGTTTCTAGAAGATCCTCGGTTAGAAGGTCCAAGAAGAATATCAGTTCCTTAAACATTCAAAAGGTCCCTTAAAAGCCCAGGAGATTTCTCAGATGACCATTTTTTTTAGAATAAACACAAGGTTGTTAGAGGTCCAGAAAGTTATTAGTTAGATGTACAGTAGTTCTCCGTTAATATTCAGAAGGTCAGAAAATGGGTTTGCAAAAAATTCCTATTCCTCTGAAGTCTTGAAGATATGTAGACATCTACTAGAAACCCTCTATGAAAATCTCTGAAAGTTTTAATGAGACCATACGTAAGTTTTTAAACTCGAACATGTGTGGATTCTAGAAAAAAAAAAAAACAGAAAATCTTCAGAAGACCATAGGTTCTTGGTAGAATAGATTTTTTAAGTCAAAAATGGTATTTTTGAAACCCAGATGATTTTTTTGAAACCAGTATATAATATAAACCAAAGGCCCTAGAAGGCCTCTAAAACTTGAAAGTCTATGTAGACCAGAAAGTATTTTAAAAGCCCAAAAAGGTGGGTTTGAAGACCTAATGGACCATTGAAAAAAATACCTCTGAAAAAATCGTAAATTCTTCTAAGAAAAACACAGAAAATAATTTCAATAGCACAGCTTGTCATCATCAACCTACATAGATCGCATCAGATTCAACCACACAACACGAGGGCCTATCATCGTGTGTCTGTGTGTGTTAAGTTCTGTATCTCCCTCGCTCCACACAGTGATCGCAATTTGATTGACATGTTAACTGCTGTTCAAACGTTTTGATGAAAAGTGTCGGCGTTTTGTCAAAATCTACGAATTTATTTATTTGTTAACGATTCGAGACATTTATTTTCGAACAAATTGTCTCCTTCTTCGGCAGCTATCCAACATCGACCACCACCACCGCCAACAACATTGTTTTTTCAGTGTTCTCTGAACAATGGCCATTTTAATGTCTCTGCTGGGTCCATTACTCCGACCATGCCATGCCATACCATGGCATTCCATTGTCCATTGTTTTAAAGAGCAAGACACGAAGTGTTGACGGCACATCGTGTTATTGATGTGTTCCGATTAATCATTTGACTGATAGAGAGAAGCAGTGGCAGCATAGGCTTCTTAGCGCACCATTCAAGTCGGGCATTAGAGTTCACCAAAAAAAGGTGTTGATGTGCCCCTCTTGTAATTGCTGTTGAAAATGCTTTTTAGCTCCTTTTCAAATAACAACAACAACAACAAAAATTGATTATCGTCTTCTTCCATCTGCCTTTCCGTTTTTTTTTGGGGTGTTTAAAGTTGAGAGATATTGCGGCGGATCATCTTTTTGTGTGAACATTTGTCTGCACTTAACAGCCAGAGATTAGACGGAGATATGTTAAAGGAGAAGGGCGTGGAATTTTTATTTAAATTCCGATGGGACAATGCAGACGACGATAATAGGATTATTAATATTTTATTTGATATTGAAACTGTTTCCATATTTTTTTCTCAGTTTTGGGAAATGGAACGGCAGCAAGGTCGTTTGGATGTTTCGATGATCTTTGAAAAAAAGTCATGGAAAATTTTGAAACTATTTTTGGCTGCCAGAAAATCTATGACAAATATTTTTGGAATACCCAGAATATACGGAGTGGCTTCTGTTGAGGCCTTCGAAATACTTTCTTATGTTGTAAAGACATCCCAGTCTTCCAAAGACATAATGTTCACCTAAAGACTTTTTCGGACCTTCCAAAGACCTTTTTATCCTTATCGAGTAATCGTATCTCTTAAGAAAATTCAATTCTGGTCATTTAAGGCCTTTCGGCTCACCCACAATACAAATTGTACCAAATTTAATACAAAGTAGTACCAATTTCCAAAGTAGTACCATAACCCAATCCTACACCTCCACAGTGATCCAAAATCAAAATTTCAGGATTCCAACGCTATCGGTCCTCCCACAATTCAAATTGTACCAAATTAAGTACACATAAGTAAAAATTTTTAAAACTTCCTACATATCTCAATCTTACACCTCAACAGTGATCCTGACTCCAAATTTCATGATTCTAGCTCTATTGGTTCGCCAAAAAATTCAAAGTGTACCAAATTTAGTACCACTTAGTAGCCATGAATATAAATTGCTTACACTTAATCCTGACCCCAATCCTACACCAATACAGTGATCCTGACTCCAAATTTCATTGTTTCCGCTCTATCGGTTCATCCAAATTGTACCAATTATAGTACGATTTAGTACTTTTCGTACACATCAGTAAAAAATTTCCAAAACTACGTGCATATCCCACTCCAACACTCCGACGGTAATGTTATTTTCAAATTGTAGGATTCCAGCTCGATTTGTATCTCCAAAATAAATTTGCACCAAATATAGTACCATATAGTACTTTTCGTACACATGAGCACACGCTTTTAAAAGCATATCCTTAAATGGTACCTACTTCTCAACCTTAATTCACCCTCCAAATTTCAAGTTTTTAACGCTATCCGTTCAGAAGCTACGAAATTGTACCAAATTTAGTACATTTTAGTACGTTTTCGTACTTTTCGGATAATTATAGTTCGAATTTCCAAAAACCCATTTGTACATCTATCCAACACTGCATCAACGACCACCAATCAAAATTTCAGAGTTCTAGCTCCACAGGTTCGCCAAATACAAATGGTATCACATTGAGTACTTTTTACCAAACCCAGCCTTATCTATCATATTTGGACCAAGAGTTACCCTCACCCAAAATTTCAAGGAGCTATATCTAAATCTGAACTGATTTTCACGAAACCTAGCACACATCATTCTAGGCTTAGTTTAGTACGCTGTGCCAAATTTCGTGCAAATCGAAAGATATATAGAGACTTTGGTGCACCATTTACATAAAATCGGACGAAAATATATATGGGAGCTATATCGAAATCTGAACAGATTTTCACGAAACTTTGCACACATTCGTGCAAATCGAAAGATATATAGGGGCTTTGGTACACCATTCACATTAAATCGGACGAAAATATATATGTGAGCTATAACTAAATCTGAACCGATTTTCACGGAACTTTGCACACATCATTATTGACTCAATTTAGTACGCTATGCCAAATTTCGTGCAAATCGAAAGATAGATAGGGACTTCGGTGCCTATATCGGTCGAAAATATATATGGGAGCTAAATCTAAATATGAACCGATTTTTCCCAATTTAAATAGGGCTCGTCCTTGGGCCAAATAAGTGACCTATGCTAAATTTCATCCAATTCGAATCATAAATGCGACCTGTACTTTGTTTACAATTTAACATGGACAGACAGACGGACAGACGAACGGACGGACGGACATGCATAAATCGACTTAAAAAGTGATTCTATGCATATTCTCAAAGGAACCATGTGTCTATCTCGTTTCCTTTTGCCTGTTACAAACCTATGCACAAAGCCATAATACCCTGTACCACCGTGTGATGAAGGGTATAAATATCTCAGAATTTACTCCCCTATTTTCCAGAAGATTTGAAAAAAATCCAAAAAATCTTTAGAGACGAGTTGAAGCTCAGGGAGTCTCTATAGACGAGCTGAAGCTCAGGTAGTCTCTATAGACGAGCTGAAGCTCAGGGAGTCTCTATAGACGAGCTGAAGCTCAGGGAGTCTCTATAGACGAGCTGAAGCTCAGGGAGTCTCTATAGACGAGCTGAAGCTCAGGGAGTCTCTATAGACGAGCTGAAGCTCAGGGAGTCTCTGAAGCTCAGGGAGTCTCTATAGAGCTGAAGCTCAGGGAGTCTCTATAGACGAGCTGAAGCTCAGGGAGTCTCTATAGACGAGCTGAAGCTCAGGGAGTCTCTATAGACGAGCTGAAGCTCAGGGAGTCTCTATAGACGAGCTGAAGCTCAGAGAGTCTCTATAGACGAGCTGAAGCTCAGGGAGTCTCTATAGACGAGCTGAAGCTCAGGGAGTCTCTATAGACGAGCTGAAGCTCAGGGAGTCTCTATAGACGAGCTGAAGGGCAAGTCTCTATAGACGAGCTGAAGGGCGAGTCTCTATAGACGAGCTGAAGGGCGAGTCTCTATAGACGAGCTGAAGGGCGAGTCTCTATAGAGCTGAAGCTCAGAGTCTCTAGGGAGCTGAAGCTCAGTCTCTATAGACGAGCTGAAGCTCAGGCGAGTCTCTATAGACGAGCTCAGGGAGTCTCTATAGACGACGAGCTGAAGGGCGAGTCTCTATAGACGACGAGCTGAAGGGCGAGTCTCTATAGACGAGCTGAACGGGAGTCTCAGAATTTACTCTCCTATCGACCAGAAGATTTGAGAAAATTCCATTCCATTGTCATTTTATTGCCTAACGGTATATGATTTTCTTCATAATATTATAAAAACCCCCCTTAGGCGGTTGGGAATTTATTTTCTTCTTCTTCTTATTTGGTTTTTCTCAAGCTTTTTAATCCCAAACCCGATAATGACAGTTTTTTTCATGAATTAATAACAAATCGAAAAATGTCAATCGTTCAAAAGATGTCTTTAAACAATTTGACAAATTGCCAACTACACAGGTGGTTAAACAGGTCTCCGAGGCGGCTAATATACAGTGCGGTCCATAGAATCAGCGAAGACGACAACAAACAGCCGTGATGATGTTGATAGGCGTTTTGTTGTTGTGGTTTTCAGGTGGTGACGATGGTGCTAGTGATAGTGTGATTAGCCCCATGAAAATCTTTATATCCCCCAGTGGATGGACAGCAGCAGCGATCAGCGATCAGCGGTATTAAAACACCATACACTGCCCTGACTTGTATCATTAGCATGGTAACGTATTTCCAAAGCTATCATCGCTCACCGAGAGAGAGACATGACAGACTGGTGTTGATCAGTGGTGGTCGTTCGGTTGACTGGTCAGCCAAGCATCATCGCTTGGTTGGTTGGTCAGTGTGTCATCATTTACGAATTTGTGTCTGTTCGGATTGTGTTAAGGTGTCGCCGAATGCAATATCTTCTTAATTATTATTTTACATAATTTCTCACCTTTACAAAAAATAAAAAAACAAAAAAATGTAAATTTAAAGTCAATCAGAAAATTTTGTCATCAAGTTTTTGTTGTTGTTGTTTTTTCAGTTTTTTTTTTATTGTCCGGCTGTTGGAGAAATAGATAAAAAACCAAAAAAAAAAAGAAAAAACATCAAATTCCAATCAGTTTTGTTGTGGCAGACTCATTAAAGACCGCTATACGCCCAGCTAGCCAGCCAACCAGTCATCCACCCATCTCCCTGGCTGGCTGACTTGGCCTGTAAATCGATTCCATCTTCATTTGATTTGATTCCCACTCACACGCCCATTTGTTGTTGTTTTGTTTTTATTATTGTTGTTTGATTTGCCATTTACTGCAGCATAGCTAATAATAAGCAACTGTTAACTACCTTTTTTTGGTTGGGGGGACTCAACGGGGGGTGTTCGGGGTGATCCCCCACTCTCTCTCGCTCTTTCTCTCCCTCTGTCTATTTAACATACTTATTTTGGTTATTCGAAATAATTTATGGTGTTTTAATGACTTTTCGACTATTTTCAAATTGGATACCAGCCCCCAGGTATCCACCTCTTCGGAGAACCCTTTTCGGACCCCCTCTCAACCTACTCATACAGAGAGAAATAATGAAAACAAACACCCTGTGGTGTCTAGGTTGTTGTTTTCTTTTATTTTTGAGGGGAGTGTTTGTTGTTTTTGTTAATTTACTTCCAAACAACATGTGCATCCCATTTAAGACATGGACCACAACAACAACAACACCAACTAGACAACATTGTTAGCCGAAATGCCGATCGTTTGAACCACTAATCAGGTGCTGATGGGAAATGAAATGTTGAAGTGATTAGAATCTGATATTTAAAAAACTATCTAAAAAATATTTTTTCTAATAATAAATAAAATTTTAAACAAGTGAAAAAAGCGTTAAATTAGGCCGGGCCGAATTTTGGATACCCTCCACCAACAGATACTAACATCGAAAATATAGGGTACATACCCAAAAGTGGACCTATACCGAAAATTCAATGTACACCAAATAAAAATTTCAGCAATTTTTAATGGATATTTTTCCTAAAAACCCCAGAAGGCGCTCCGATAGTGATGACGCATGATAGGGTGGAACACCATACCTGTGGAACACAATATACCTCACCAATATACACAGGTTTTATTTCGGCCTAATTGAGATCTCTATTTCGAAATAAAATTTTTGCATCAGAATACATTTCTTTACGCTAAATATAAAAAAAATACCAAAAATCGGTAGGTATCATTATATAGGGGCTAGGCCTAAATTCGGTTGAAAAACGCGCTCAAGAACCCCAAAATATCGTAAATTTGGGGGTATCGTTAAAAGGGGGCTACCAGAAAAAGTGGACCGATATCTTTAATTTTTAGGGGAGACATTTGATACCAAAAAATAACACAATGTACCAAATTTCAGCGAATTCGGTGGAAAAACGCGCTCAAGCACCCCAAAATACCGAAAATTGGGAGTGCCCTTATGTGGGGGCAACCAGGAAAAAGTGGACCTATATTTATAATTTGTTGTGGAGATATTTGGCACCCATAAAGAAACCATTGTACCAAATTTCAGCGAATTTGATTGACAAACGCGCTCAAGCACCCCCAAAATACCATAAATTGGGAAGGTACCGTTATATGGGGGCTACCAGAAAAAGAGGACCCATATTTATAATTTTTACTGGATATATTTGGTACCCAAAAGTAACTCAATGTACCAAATTTCAGCGAATTCGGTGGAAAAACTCGCTCAAGCACCCCAAAATATCGAAAATTGGGGCTGCCTTTATATGGGGCCTACCAGAAAAAGTGGACCGATATTTATAATTTTTAGTGGAGAAATTTGATACCCAAAAAGAACCCGTTGTACCAAATTTCAGCTAATTCGGCTGAAAAATGCGCTCAAGAACCCCAAAATATCGAAAATTGGTAGTGGCCTTATATTGGGGCTAACCGAAAAAAATGGACCTAAATGTATAATTTTTAGTGGAGAGATTTACTACCCAATACTAACTCAAAATACTTGATTACAGCCAATTCGGTTGAAAAACACGCTCAAGCACCCCAAAATACCGTAAATTTGGGGGTACCGTTATGTGGTGGCTACCAGGAAAAGTGGACCGATATTTATAATTTTTAGTGGAGAAATTTGATACCCAAAAAGAACCCGTTGTACCAAATTTCAGCTAATTCGGCTGAAAAATGCGCTCAAGAACCCCAAAATATCGAAAATTGGGAGTGGCCTTATATTGGGGCTAACCGAAAAAAAATGGACCTAAAAGTATAATTTTTAGTGGAGAGATTTGCTACCCAATACTAACTCAAAATACTTGATTACAGCCAATTCGGTTGAAAACCACGCTCAAGCACCCCTAAATACCGCAAATTGGGGGTATCGTTAAATGGGGCTACCAGAAAAAGTGGACCGATATTTATAATTTTTAGTGGAGATATTTGGTCCTCAAAAAGAACCCGTTGTACCAAATTTCAGCCAATTCGGCTGAAAAACACGCTCAAGAACCCCAAAATAATGTAAATTCGGGGTACCGTTATATGGGGCCTACCAGAAAAAGTGGACCGATATTTATAATTTTTAGTGGAGATATTTGGTATCCAAAAAGAACACAATATACCAAATTTCAGCGAATTCGGTGGAAAACGCGCTCAAGCACCGCAAAATATCAAACATTGAGCGGTACCCATATATGGGGGCTATGCCTAAACGTGGACCGATATAACGCACCTTCGAACTTAACCTGCCTGCAGACAAAAGACGACTCTATGCAAAATGTTGGACATCTACATATCTCAATTCCGTCAGAAGATAGCATGCTTACAACGGACGGACTGACGGACAAGGCTAGCTCGTCTTAGAATTTTACGCTGATCAAGAATATATGGTTCGGAAATGAATATTTCGATGAGTTACAAACGGAATGTCAACATTTATATACCCTCCATACTATGGTAGAGGGTATAAAAATCCACGCCATATATAAGACCTCAAAAATATTTTTTAAAAAAATCCACGTCTTATATAAGACCTCCAAAATATTTTATTTTAAATCCACGCCTTATATAAGAGCTTAAAAATAATTTTAAAAAAATCCACGCCTTATATGCCTTGCCATGCCTTATAGGGATCCCTAATAATATTTTTTTAAAGGGATCACCAACATTTTTTTATTGAAATCCACGCTTTCTAGGGGTCCTTAAAAAATATTTTTAGTAATCTACGCCCTCTAAGGATCTCCAAAAATATTTTTTTTTAAATCCACGCTTTCTATGGGTCATTAAAAATATTTAATTTTTAAATCCATGCCTTCTAGGGATCCTTAAAAAATATTTTTTAGAAACCTACGCCCTCTAGGGATCTCCAAAAATATATTTTTTTTAAATCCACGCCTTCTAGGGATCCTTAAAAAATATTTTTAGAACCTACGCCCTCTAGGGATCTCCAAAAATATATATTTTTTTAAATCCACACCTTCTATGGATCCTTGAAAACAATTTTTAGAAACCCATGCCTTATAGGGATCGCAAAAAATAATTTGTTTTAAATCCACGCTTTCTATAGGTCAATAACAAATATTTAATTTTTAAATCCACGTCTTCTAGGGACCCTCATATATATTTTTTTAAAAATCGACGCCTTATAAGATTCTCCAAATCCACGCCTCCTAGAGATCCATAAAATTTTTTTTATAGAGATCTCCTTATAGGGACCCTTAAAACATATATGTTTTTTTTTTTTTAATCCACGCCTTATAGGGATTCCTAAAAAATATCTTTAAAAAAACCGCGCCATATGGTAGACCCCAAGCCTTCTGTGGCTACATAAAAATATTTTTATTCCACATATTCTACACCTTGTGTGACTACATAAAAAAAATTTCGAAAAAAAATTTAAAAAAAAATTTCGAAAAATACTTTTTTAAAAAATCTAAGCCTTGTTTTTTTTTTTTTTTTTTATGAATTTTTATTTCAAAAATCCAAACCTTATATGAGAGCCTATAAATACATATATTTTTATACCCTACACAACTATGCTGTCAGGGTATTATATTGGTCCTAGACCCACCTTTAAGTATACCGATCGTCATATCTCGACTAGCTGAGTCGACCTAGACGTGTGTGTCCGTCCGTCCGTCTGCCCATTATAATTTGTAAACACGATACAGGCCACAGTTAAGGATTAATCTTCACGAAATTTTGCATGTAGGACGGGTTCTGGCCAATGAAGACCCCTATCGCTTTTGGTAAAGATCGGTTAATATCTAGGCGATGAAATGGACCAAATACTTAATTTTTATCAGGTTTTCTGGTCGCTCCAGAGGCCGCAATTATGACCCAAACATCGCGAATTTTTACATGGAGAACAGGATTGGGCCAAAGAATAAGCATGCCTATTTTGATAAAGATCGGTCAGTATTTAGCGGGTCAAATGGATCCTGAGTTTTGTATGAAAAATGACAATATTTGTATTCTATGGCGTATATACTTACCCGTGGAGGACATTGACCCGAGAAGTTGATAATATATACTAGGGGAGTGGTTGACCTTCAAACTGCCTTCAATTATATTGTCGTATGTACTCGGATGTGGGAGTTACACTAAAATATTTACAGGTGCTTACGTATTCATATATTATTTAGAAATCCATTACCACACTAGAGGGCGGAAATATAGCGCTCATCGCTTTGAATTTTTCATGAGGATCCAGGTATGGTCAAGGAGTCGATCTATATAGGCCACAATTGAAAGCCGAACTCGCAAAACAACCCACGGTGAAGAGAATCTGGACAAGTAATTAGAAGAGCTGTACTGAATATTACTAATATTTGTTGACCTCTAGTCGGTCAAGAGGGTGCAAATATCGCGAAATATTGCCCAAGCTCAGAACTACACCGCAAAAAGTTAGATTTTCGTGTTTGTTGTGTAGGGTATCATATGGTCGGACCCGTCCGACTATACTACTCCGCTCACTGGTTTTATAATAAAATATTTAATATTTAAAAAAAATATTTTTTTAAAAAATCCACGCTTTTTTTAAATCCAAGCCTTATTTATGACTCTAAAATATTAAAAAAAAAATGCCCGCCTTTTCATACCCTTCACCACACTGTGGTACAGGGTATTATGTCTTTGTGCATATGTTTGTAACAGGCAAAAGGAAACGAGATAGACACATGGTTCCTTTTGGAATATGCATAGAATCACTTTCTGAGTCGATTTATGCATGTCCGTCCGGCCGTCCGTCTGTAGATGTTAAATTGTAAACAAAGTACAAGTCGCATTTATGATCCGAATTGGATGAAATTTGGCATAGGTCACTTATTTGGCCCAAGGACGAACCCTATTGAAATTGAAGCAAATCGGTTCAGATTTAGATATAGCTCCCATATATAGTTTCCCCCGATTTACGGACTTTAGACCCTGAAAATCTTTCGATTTGCACGAAATTTTACATAGCGTACTGAATTGAGCCACGAAAGATGTGTGCCAAGTTTCGTGAAAATCGGTTCAGATTTAGATATAGCTCCCATATATAGTTTCGGCCGATTTTTGGTAAATGGCGTACCAAAGCCTCTATATATCGTTCGATTTGCACGAAATTTGGCATAGAGTACTGTATTAGGTCCAGAATGATGTGTTTTAAGTTTCGTGAAAATCGGTTCAGATTTAGATATAGCTCCCATATATATTTTCGTCCGATTTAAGGTAAATGGGGCACCAAATTTCCTATATATCTTTCGATTTGCACGAAATTTGGCATGGAGTACTGAATTAGGTCCAGAATGATGTGTGCTACGTTTCGTGAAAATCAGTTCAGATTTAGATATAGCTCCCATATATATTTTCTTCCGATTTAATGTAAATGGTGCACCAAAGTCCCTATATATCTTTCGATTTGCACGAAATTTTGCACAACATACTGAATTAAGAATAGAATTGTGTGTTTTAAGTTTCCTGAAAATCGGTTCAGATTTAGATATAGCTCCCATATATAGTTTTGTCCGATTTTATGTAAATAAGGCACCAAAGTCCCTATATATCTTTCGATTTGCACGAAATTCGGCATAGAGTACTGAATTGGGTCCAGAATGATGTACGCAAAGTTTCAAGAAAATCGGTTCAGATTAGGTCTAGAATGATGTGTGCCAAATTTCGTGAAAATCGGTTCAAATTTGGATATAGCTCCCATATATATTTTCGTTCGATTTTAGGTAAATGGTGCACCAATGCCCCTATATATCTTTCGATTTGCACGAAATGTGGCATAGAGTACTGAATTAGGTCCAGAATGATGTGTGCTAAGTTTCGAGAAAATCGGTTCAGATTTATATATGAAGGGTATCATGTAGACGGCCCAGTCCGACTTTACTACTTTCCTTACTGGTTTTTTATTATATATATGTTTTAAAAATGTCCGCCTTATAAAAGCCATTAAAAAAAATTATGTACTAAATATTTACCTTTTTTCTTTCATCCTCTCCACCCTAATATCTGACAATAAAACCCAATAAAATTGTTATTAAATTTGGTGTATATAATTAACTGATTTATTTACTTTTTTTTTGGAAAAGAAGTCATTGCCATACCTCAAAATTTTTTTCTATTTTTTGCAGTTCTAAAGACAAATTATATTGACGCCATGGCGTTAAGAGAGGGATAATAAATGGTTAATAAAATTTATAAAGACAATCAATCGATCGATACAGAATATAAATCGAAAAAAAAAATAGAAAACCAATAACAATAACGGAGCCAAAACAAATATTGTGTAGGAACACCTTATGGAATCTATAACAAAAAAAAATATTTTTTATGGCTCTCCAAAAACAAAAAATACCCATAACATAAAAAGCTTATGACTGCTGTCATAACTCCGTTGGTGGTGGGTGGGTTGGTTGGTTGGCTGGTTGGCTGGTTTTGCTCTACTATACAGGTTAGACCTCCAGTTCATCTCCTTATATGGCATATTAATGATGTTATGAAGTTGTTTGCATCATCGATATATGGTCGAACGACATACGACATTCCGTTATGGTTATTGTGTGGAAGATGGCAGCTCCTATGGAGCCATATGTGAAACAAAAAAACACCAACAACAATAACAAATTTCCGAACAACTCGATATCAGAAACAAATGATGTTCTTAAGAATCGAACGAACGAACGAAACAAAGATTGATTATGAAATAATACCAGAGATCTATTGAACAACAACAGCAACAAACACTAACAATAATTCTAACCGTTAACTAGCTGGAATAAAAGGAAAACACAGCAAAGAAGAAGAAGAAGAGGTAACAAACCAAACAAAAAAACAAAAAAGGGAAGATCATTAACCATCCCGACAGTAAGCAGCCAGCCAGCCATTGATGTTGACTTCTTCTTTCATCACTGAATGGAGTTTGGGCCAACCGCTCATTGTCAGCCACAAGAATCCATAGAATATGGTTAACAAGGGTAGGGGTGGGGGGATCCAAAACCCAAGAACCACATCATTTATTTAAACTTAGGTTTCATCATTACCTCTCGTACCACCACACCACTAACATTCTATTCATCTTCATCAGCATGGCCATTCTTTTATTCTAAACTTTCATTGTGCCGTTCCTAATCCTCTGTGTTTGGATTCGGATTTCTCAGTTTTCATCTTTGTCTTCTTTCTTCTCTCATACACAAAAAAAGGTATTGAGTACTTAATTAATTGGATTTTTTTTTTTTGAAATCTAAACTCAAAGATCAAAGATATGGTGCACCATTTACCTTAAATCGGACGAAGATATATATGGTAGCTATATCTAAATCTGAACCGATTTTCACAAAACTTAGCACACATCTTTCTAGACTAAATTCAGTACCCTATGCCAAATTTCTTGCAAATCAAAGGATATTTTGGGACTTTGGTGCACCATTTACCTTAAATCGGACGAAATTATATATGAGAGCTATATCTAAATCTGAACCGATTTTCAGGAAACTTAGAACACATCTTTCTAAGCCCAATTTAGTACGCTGTGCCAAATTTCGTGCAAATCAAAGGATATTTAAGATCTTTAGTTCACCGTTTACATTAAATCGGACGAAAATATATATGGGAGCTATATCTAAGTCTGAACCGATTTTCACGAAACTTAGCACACATCATTCTGGACCTAATTTAGTACTCCATGCAAAATTTCGTGCAAATCGAAAGATATATAGGGACTTTGATGCACCACTTACATTAAATCGGACGAAAATATATATGGGAGCTATATATAAATCTGAACCGATTTTTACGAAACTTAACACACATCATTCTAGACTTAATTGAATACGATATGCTAAATTTCGTGCAAATCGAATGATATATAGGGACTTTGGTGGACCATTTACATTAAATCGGACGAAAATATATATGGGAGCTATATATAAATCTGAACCGATTTTCACGAAACTTAGCACACATTAGTCTAGAGTTAATTCAGTACGCTATGACAAATTTCGTGCAAATCGAAAGATATGTAGGGTCTTTAGTGCACCATTTACATTAAATCGGACGAAGCTATATATGAGAGCTATATCTAAAGCTGGCCCCGATTTTCTCGAAACTTAGCACACATCATTTTGGACCTAATTCAGTACTCTATGCCAAATTTCGTGCAAATCGAAAGACATAAAGGGTCTTTAGTGCACCATTTACCTTAAATCGTAAGAAAATATATATATGGGAGCTATATATAAATCTGAACCGATTTCCCAAAACTAAACACACATCATTCTAGGCTTTATTCAGTACGCTGTGACAAATTTCGTGGAAATCGAAAGATATATAAGGACTTTGGTGCACCATTTACCTAAAATCGGAGGAAAATATATATGGAAGCTATATATAAATCTGAACCAATTTCCTCGAAACTTAGCACACATCATTCTAGGCTAAATTTAGTACGCGGTGCCAAATTTCGTGCAAATCGAAAGATATTTAGTGACTTTGGTGGACCATTTACCTTAAATCGGACGAAACGATATATGGAAGCTATATCTAAATCTGATCCGATTTTCACGAAATTTAACACACATCATTCTAGGCTTAATTCATTACGCTGAACCAAATTTCGTGCAAATCGGACCAATATTGAGAGTTTGATTCACTATTTACCTTAAATCGGACGAAAATATATATGGAAGCTATATCTAAATCTGAACCGATTTTTCTCAATTTCAATAGGGCTCATCATAACTGGGACCTGTACTTCGCTCACAAAAATGCATGGACGGACGGACATGCATAAATCGACTTAGAAAGTGACGCTATACATATTCTCAAAACGAACCATGTGTCTATCTCCTTTCCTTTTGCCTGTTACAAACATATGCACAAAGACATAATACCCTGTACCACAGTGTGATGAAGGGTATAAAAAAAGAAGTTCGATTATTATCGAATAATTGAATTATCTAAATTATATCATTGAAATGAAATTTATTTGCAAATGATAAAAACCCAACCAGTCTATTGCAAATTTGCCACAATTTTTTTATGACCCTAAAATATTTTTTTTTTGTCGTCTTAATTGTCCGGCAAAAATGGAAACTAGAAAAAAATTCTTTGTGTTGATAAATTTTTTTTTCCAAGGAATGGAATTTTATCACAAAATATTTGTGCAAATAAATGGCATTTTCTTTTGCCATTTGATGAAAACCGAAGAATTTTTTTCAAATCAGAACACAGTCATATGCAATAAAACGGCTGCAAATTGTTTTCAGTTTATGGGGCGCGATATTTTTTTAATAAAACTTCGTTTTCATGTGCTTGTGAATAGAAATTCCATTTGCGATTATGTGTTTTATGAGCAATGCTAGTCATTTAGGGACAGGCATTAAGAGAGAAGGAGAGAGAGAGAGAGAATCCTTAAAATATTTTTTTTCAAATATATATTTTTTAAATCCCCACATTATGTGGATCCTTAAGAGAGAGTGGATCCTTAGAAATATATTTTTTAAAATCCCCACCTTATGTGGATCCTTAAAAATTAGTTTTTAAAATCCCCACCTTATGTGGATCCTTAAGAGAGTGTGGATCCTTAAAAATATTTTTTTAATATATTTTTTTAACAATCCCCATCTTATGTGGATCCTTAAAAAATATTTTTTTTAAATCCCCAGCTTATGTTGATCCTTAAGAAAGAGTCGATCTTTAAAAATATTTTTTTAATATATATTTTTGTTAAATCCTCAACTTATATGGATCCTTAAGAGAGAGTGGATCCTTAATTTTTTTTTTAAATCCCCACCTTATGTGTATCCTTAAAAAATATTTTTTAAAAATCCCCACCTTATGATCCTTAAGAGAGAGAGAGGTCCCTTAAAAAATATTCTTTAAAAAATCCACGCCTTGTATAGGTCCCTTAAAAAATATTCTTTAAAAAATCCACGCCTTGTATAGGTCCTTTAAAAACAATTTTTAGAAAATCCAATCTTATTTGGGTCCTTAAAGAATATTTTTAAAAAAATCCCGGCCTTTTATGGGTCCTTGAATTTTTAAACCCTCCACCATAGTATGGAGGGTATATTAATTTTGTTTTTCCGTTTGTAACTCATCGAAATAATCATTTCCGACCCTATAAAGTATATATATATTCTTGATCAGCGCAAAATTCTAATCTAAGCATGTCCGTCCGTCCGTCTGTCCGACTGTTGTAATCACTCTAGCGTCTAAACGAGTTGAGATAAATAGATTTTGCACAGAGTCCTCTTTTGTCTGCAGGCAGGTCAAGTTCGAAGATGGGATATATCGGTCCACGTTTAGGCATAGCTCCCATATAAGGGTACCCCCAAATTTTCAGTATTTTGGGGTTCCTGAGCGTGTTTTTCAACCAAATTACATACTTACTTACTTTTTTTTGGCAGCTATAACGGCTTGTTTTTTTGGGGTTTTTACAGAACTGTAATACGGTTGTTCCATAAGCCGAGCTTAAAAAAAGATTTCCAAGCGCGCCGGTCTTGTGCGCAAGTCCACCAATTTGGAAGACCACGTTCCAAGATGTTGTTTTCTACTTGGTCTTTCCATCTAATTCGTGGCCTTCCCCTTCTACGGGAACCATCCGTAGGCTCATTTTTATATGCCTTTTGAGCTGGGGCTTCTTCATTCATCCGCACAACATGGCCTAGCCACCGTAGTCGCTGCAGCTCAATACGACTGACTATGTCGATGTCTGCGTATAAATTGTAGAGCTCGTGGTTCATTCGACGCCGATATTCACCGTCGACGCAGATCGGCCCGTAGATCTTTCGGAGAATTTTTCTCTCAAACACCCCAAGCGCTGCCTCATCTGCTTGCGCAAGTACCCATGCTTCTGATCCATATAATAGCACGGGTAGTATCAGCGTCTTGTAAAGTGTGAGTTTGGTCTGGCGAGAGGTGGCCTTGTTTCTAAACTGCTTACTTAGACCATAGTAGCATCTGTTGGCCATCACAATCCTTCTCCGAATTTCAAAACTGATATCATTCGTTTTATTTATGGCGGTACCAAGGTATATAAAGTCTTTAACTACCTCGAAGCTGTAGTTCTCAAGTTCCACAGTTGGTCCGAGTCTACAGGACGTCTTGCGCGTTGATACCATCAGCTTGGTCTTCTCGCCGTTTACTGCCAGACCCACTTTGGCAGACTCCTTTTCAATTTGTTCAAAGGTGGCTGTTACCGCTCGCAATGTTCGACCCATTATATCGATGTCATCGGCGTAGGCGAGTAACTGGTGTTGTTTGGTGTACAGAGTGCCATTTCTGTTCACCTTTGCGTTTCGTATGACCTTTTCCAGTAGGATGTTAAAAAGATCACACGACAAACTGTCACCTTGTCTGAATCCTCGTTCGGTAGTGAAGGGCTCCGATAGGTCCTTTCCTACTTTAACGGCTGACCTTGTGCCACTTAAAGTTATCCTGCATAGCCGTATTAATTTTGCAGGAATGCCGAACGCAGACATGGCTTTAAACACCTCTGAACGGATAGGGCTGTCGAATGCGGCTTTATAGTCGACAAATAGGTGATATGTGTCGATGTGTTTTTCGTGGGTCTTTTCCAGGATTTGGCGCAGAGTGAAAATCTGGTCTATGGTCGATTTGCCAGGTCTGAAGCCGCATTGGTATGGTCCGATGATGTCATTGACCATTGGCTCAATCGTTCACACAGCACACTGGATAGCACTTTATATGCGATGGGAAGGAGACTTATTCCTCTATAGTTGGCACATATCGTCTTATCACCTCAGCCGATTGATTGCTATTCTGACTTCATCTTGGCTAGGTGGTATACACTCTATACCGTCATCTATTATTGGCTATGGGGTATCTTCTTCATCGCCACTATTTGATACTAGCAGCTTTTCGAAATGCTCCTTCCAGATCCTCAACACGCTGTCTGTATCTGTCACCAGGTTTCCTTCTTCATCTCTACAGGAGGATGTGCCTGCACCAAAGCCTTCGGTTTGGTGTTTTACTCGTTGGTAAAATTTCCGGACTTCATTCTGACTCCTGTACATCTCGATTTGCTCACGCTCACGTTTTTCTTGTTCTTTCTTCTTTTTTCTGAAAACACGTTTCTCCTCTCTCCTTTTCTCCCGATAATTCTCCATCACGTTACGTGTTGCTACTGTCTGCAGGGTTGCCCTATACGCTGCGTTTTTCACATCAGTAGCAATACGACACTCCTGATCGTACCATGGGTTTCTTGGTGGTGGTTTTTGGTACCCAATTGTTCTTTTTGCTGCAGTTTGTAGGGAGTGGGCAATTCTTTGCCATTGTGCTTCTATACTATTACCGGGACAAGAAGTGCTTTCTTCAAGCAGATGGGTAAGTTGAGCGGAGTAGGCCTCGGCTACCTGTTGTGCTTGCAGCTTTTCGACGTCGAGTTTCCGTGTTGTATTAGATCGCACCTTTGCTGCAACATTTAGACGGGTGCGTACCTTGGCTGCCACAAGGTAATGGTCCGAATCGATATTCGCTCCTCGGATCGATCGGACGTCTAAAACACTGGATGCATGCCTTCCGTCTATCACAACATGATCAATTTGATTTCTCGTTACTTGATCAGGAGAAATCCAGGTGGCCTTGTGTATATCGAGATGCTTGAATCTGGTGCTGCTAACTACCATGTTTTTTGCTGCCGCGAAGTCAATCAACCTCATGCCGTTATCGGATGTTTCTTCATGAAGGCTGAATTTTCCGACGGTGGGGCCAAAGATATTTTCCCTTCCGATTTTTGCATTAAAATCTCCTAGCAGAATTTTAATGTCATGGCCAGGGCAACGGTCATATGCTGTTTCTAGGCGCTCATAAAATATATCTTTGGTCTGTTCATCTTTATCTTCGGTCGGAGCATGGGCGCAAATTAGACTGATGTAAAAGAACTTCGCTTTTATACGGATTATAGCAATTCGCTCATCTACTGGAGTGAATCTGGAGACAAGGTCTTTTATTCTCCTGTTAACCATAAATCCGCAGCCAAATTCATGTCTCGTTTCATGGCAGCTATAATACAGGGCGTAATCGTCTGATTTACTTACGCCTGTCCCTTTCCATCGCATTTCCTGTAAGGCAATAATATCGGCTTTGTACTTCTTGAGTATATCCGCCAAAGCGAACACTGCCCCTGTTCTGTATAGCGTGCGCACATTCCAAGTGCAGATTCGCAGATCGTGGTCCTTTATACGTTTGCGGGGGTCGTCAACATTAGGGGGGTTTGGTTTTCTTTTTCTTTGCTTTTTCATAGTAGGTTGGGTTTTCCGAGAGTGGGCAACTAACCCGACGCCTCAACCCATTTTTTTATAGTTCTTATGGGTGAACTCGCGGCACATATTAGCTCACTATTTCATCGGGTGATGAGAATAGCTCCCCAGGTGGCACCGCGGGGAGGTCAGTGTCCACAATTGAGATGAAAGAGGGACCAAGATAAGCCTGGGCTTCGCCATGTTAAAGCTAATCAGAGCCGTTGCTTGGTATCTATCATCCCCTACGCCACATATGCCAAATATCTCCACAAAAAATTATGAACATAGGTCAATTTTTTCGGGTAGCCCCCATATAAGAGTACCCCCAAATTTCAGTATTTTGGGGTTCTTGAGCGCGTTTTTCAACCGAATTCGCTGAAATTTGGTATTTTGTAGTCGTATATGGTAACAAATTTCCCTACAAAAAATTATTAACATTCGCCCCTTTTTTGGGGTAGTCTCCACATAACCCTCTTTTTTATACTAAAATAGTTATGCAATTTGTTCCGCGTTTTGGGTTTGGTTCTAAGACTCTGGTTTGGTTCTAAACCCGTAAGTTTAGGCCTAACCCCTGTGTGGGAGGTACCAGAAGGAGTGGACCGAATTCCCCATCTTCGAACATGAACTAAGTTTGGAAAAAATAAGAAGATGGCCAATATTTTGGATGAAATAAAAAATTTCTGAAACAAATTTGGTCCAAAGAAACATGGGGTCTAGAACCAATATTTCGATGAGGCTCATTTCCAACGTGTCAAAGTGTATACCTCATGAGCCATATGGCTGAGGTATAATTATCCATTAAAAATTTCTGAAATTTATATCATGGTTTACATAATCGGTTTGTAGAAATGTCGGTATGAGTCCGCCTTTTGATATTTTCCCTATATTTTCATTTCAAGTACCTGTCATTATATCTATGGTGGAGGGTATCCTCAGTTCGGCCCGGCCGAACTTACCGCTTTTTCACTTGTTTAATGTGGTTTTGAATTTTTTTTCTTATTTTAAATTCCCCTTTTCTTGTAATTTTTCCCCTTCTATACTTACTTTTTTGTTTTTTTTTTTTTTTTCTTTTTTCCTTTAATTAAAATTTTCCATTTTTTTTTGTTTTTAAATAATTTGAACTACAGATCTGTATTGTACTATAATTTTTTCATATTTATTTTTTATGAAATTTTCATAAACATTTTTATCGTCTTCTTCGTCGTCATCGTCATCATCATCATCTGCATTGACATCATTCTCCATATAATTATTATTATTATGATTATAAATATAATGAACATTAATATTATTATTATTATGTAAATTAGTGTTAGTTATAAATTTATTATCAATAACTTGTTGTTGTTGCTTTTGCTGAAGCTGTCTATACATATTTTTTTGGCCAAGCACAAATCTGGTTTGAAAAGCCGTTGAAGCCGCTGTGGCAGTTGCAGCTGCAGCAGTATTACTAAAATGATTATTTTTTGTTGTTGTTGTTATTGTTGTATTATTATTAACATCAATGTCATCATTATTTAAAACATTACTAATTATTATAACATTATGCCCGGTAATATTGTTATTAACATTTGTCTTTTTGATGGTGGCATTTCGACTACTTTTACTACGGCTACTACCACTACTACGACTACGACTACTACTCCTATGACGTTTATGGCTATTATGTCTCATATTATTATTATCAATGACATTTAGTTGAGAGAAAATACCGCTAAAACTCTTGTTAGGCATGTTATATTTATAATTAATATTAGTAATAATAATATTGTTATTATTATTTATAGGTGTTGTTGTTTTTGTTGTTGTTGCTATTTTTTCATTTAGATAATTGGCCTTATTATACCTGATTTTTATAGGATTAGCATCAGACTGTATGTGTTTAACAATAATATTATTATTATGCTCTTTTGGAATGTTTTGTTGTTGCTGTTGTTGTTGTGGATTTTGTTTTTGTTTTCGTAATTTTATCATAGAACTAATTGTGTTCGTATTGTAATACGAACTTATTCGATTATGGTAATAATTAAGATTTTTTAAGCGATTAAATGGCAACCCTAAAGGCCACCTTTGTTGCTGTTGCTGCTGCTGAAGAAAAAAATTATTGTCCTCTCGTAAATATTTGTTATTGTTGTTTTTGTTTTTGTTTTCATTATTATTATCTAAAAGTCTATTGAATTTATTGTTAGTTTCATCATCGACATCACCCACACCACTACTACTACCACTCACATACAGTAGTTTCTCATTATCATCAGCATCATCATCATCACTCTCATAGTTAACTCTCATTACAAGGCTCTCTTTATTAACTCCCCCATTAAATAACGGAGATGAATTCATTGCATGCCCATCTTTGTCTTCATTTGCTTCACCATTGAATAATAGAGAAAATCCCATTGCATGCACACGACGGCTCTCTTTGCTTTCTCCCCCACTTAATAACGGAGAAGATTGCATTGCACGGACATGACTCTCTTTGCTTTCTTCTCCCCCATTGAACAAGGGGGCCGATCTCATTGCATGCATACGACGGCTCTCTTTGCTTGCTCTCGCATTGAATAACGGCTCGGAGAGGTGATTTTCTTTGTTTACATTTCGCCTCAACTCAGTGGGCACGAGTAAAGGGCTGTGTGTGTGACTAGTTAATGGTTTTGTTTGTGTTGTTGTTGCTGCTTCTGCTACTGATGGTGTTGTTGTTGTGTGTTGAGTAGTTAACCGTACATCCCGTTTATGGCGTTGACGCCGTAATGGTGATATATTTTCAACGCCGTCATTACTATGTTGACGACGTTGATGATGATGCCGAGGCCGTGGCCGTTGATGGTGATGCGGACGCTGCTGAGAAACAGCTGTTATTGATGCAGGTGTGGGTGGTGTGGTGAATTGTTGAAAATCAGTCATTAAATTTAGATTTTTTTCTTCATTTTCTTGTTGATTATTGTGGCTGTGGTTGTTGTTATTGTTATTATTGAAGTTTTTTGGCAAGGCAGGTAATATTGCATTAGCATTAGAACTATTATTAATATTCGTATTTAATTTCGTTAAATGATTATCGTTTAAATAATTATGATTATTATGACTAATACTAAAACTATGGCTAGGTTCTTTATCATCTTCTCTTTCTTTTTTATCTTCTTCTTCCTGGCTATGGCTAGTTCGGCTATTTCGACTATAATTATTATTATTACTGTTAATATTACTATGATTATGACTATGGAATTTCTTAGCATTGCTATTTGAGTATTTATGGTTTTGTGGCTGTACAAAATGGGTGTCAGGTGTGGTTTGTTGTTGCTGCTGCTCCGGCTGCTTTTGATAATAGCTATGCTCAGGATGATGGAAATGCATTTTTCTTCTTCTTTTTTCTGGCTCTGGCAAATCATATAGCTCTTCCTCTTCTGCACTGCCATCCTGACTAACCAACTGTAAATCAGCATTTGCAGAGCTGGATTTTTCGGAATTTGACTGCTGCTCCTCTTCCTCCTCCTCCTTCTTTCTTCTACCTCTTTTCCGTCGGCTGGCAGCCAACATGGCCACCAAATTGAGGGCGGAGGGGGCCAAGGAGGCTGTGGCCGCCAATGAAGTGGCCGTCACTGAGGCTGACGATGAAGTCGAACTACTGCTGCTGCTACTGCTATGATGCCTCCCCTGCTCTTCCTGCTCACCCCTACTGCTCTGCGAATTCGGTTCATAGTGGGGATCCACCTGTTTACGTTTTCTTTGGCCATTTAGACGTTGCTTGCGCACGTGTTCTTCGCGTTGGAATTTTTTTCTTCTTTCTTCCCCAGCCTTTGGTGTTGGCTGAGGTCTTTTCAAGTTTTTTGGCTGGGGTAAATTTCCTCCTCCCGCTTGATGATTTGGACGCCGTCTATTCTCCGTGCCCAGCCTATGGCGATGACCGCCACCACTACCCGATTCATGTGTCACCACCATCTCTCCATCCCGCCGATGAGCAGTACGATAATTTTTCCTTTCCTTGGCCAGCAAACGTCTTTCGTACTCCTCCAAACCATAATCTCTTATACTATGATGATTCCTTGATTCTATGACATTTTTATGGGCTGCCACTGTTGTTGTGGTCGTGGTTGTTGTTGTTGTCGTACTAGTCGTAGTAAACATATCTCTATCAAAATGCTCAGCATTAATTTTAACAAATAAAAAGCAAGCTCTACGCAACGTTTGAGGACGTTGCATGTGGCGGGGTCCCACGGGTTTGAGGCCTCGTGTGAAACCCACCCGCCATTGGGGGTTGTAGGCATTAGCATACAGGAAATAGCCATGATCCATTTTTTCGATGAAATGACAATCGCGACTGAGGTGTTTCTGTAATGAGAGAAAATAAAAACAAAAAAAAAGATTAGAAAATTGAAAAAACTTTCAAAAAATGAATAAATATTCAATAAAAATTTAAAAAAAACAAAGGTTGAGAAATTCTCCGAGGACTCCAAATACAACCTTAACCACTTTCATTCAAAATAAGGTTAGAATTTTCAAAATACCAGACATTTTAGAATAATGGCGCCCAACGTGGGGATTTGTGGTAAACCAATTTGGACATATTTGCATTTAAAGTTACATTAGATACACAGCAGAAGGAAGTAACAACTCCAAATACCTATAGCGCATCAAAATTTTTAGCACAATGTTCCAAAAGTCCTACGAATTTAGAAAAAGTGGCGCCCAAATAATTATTATTGAAAGTTAAAACTTTATATATAACATTTCCAATCAAATTAAGGTTAAGATTTTCTAAATACCAAAAATGTAAGATTAAATTTGAAGTAAAAAGCAGATGGCGCCCAACGTAAAAGTAAAATTTTAGCTCATTTAAAGTTAAATTGTTACAGCGGATATTTTTTAAACGTCCCTCTCTCTCTGCCTCTTCAAATTACTCTGACCTACATATTATTCTTGTAGTTTTTCTTTTAAGAAATCCGAAACTTACCATTCCAACTAATTTCCCCCGGCGAAAGCATAGATAACGTCCTACTTCTTTTACGTATAAAGCAATTCGGAATGTATCGCTTAAGGCATCGGTAACACTTTCCATTGTGAAGAATTCTGCAAAAAGTAGAGAAGAAAATAAATTTTAAAAATTATTTAAAAATGTATAAAAAAAAATAGAAATTCGAAGCTGTAAACACACCCACAGTAAAAAAAACAAACAAATAAGGATTTTCATTAAAAATTTGTAACAAATTGTCAAGAGAAATATTAGCAATCCATCTTGATGTAAGCCAGGAACCCTTACGAGGAACCCTGGATAAATCGCAAAATCTCTCATAGCAAAGCTGTCTCCTGATATGAGAGACTCTTAAACGCCATGGAGAGGTTATGTCTCTTGACCTATTAGCATTTAAAGTTATAGCCTATACCAAGAAAATTGATATGGAATCATCGATGCCCCCAGAGGCATAATACGATTATCTCAAAGCTCCTGGAGAAGTTATTTTTAGAAAAAAATTAATTATTTTTGGCGAAATATCTTCTACAGAGGAGAGGCATTTATCTAAATCATAAGTGAGGTTATGTTTCTTGACGTATTTGCATTTAAAGTTATAATCCATACAAAAATTTTTGATATGGAATCATCGCTGCCCCCAGAGGCATAATGCGTTTATCTCAAAGCCCCTGGGCATGTTATTTTTCGAATAAACTAAATTATTTTTGGCGAAAAATCTTCTACAGAGGAGAGACATTGATCTAATCCCTAAGTTAGAATATGTTTATTGACCTATTTGCATTTAAAGTTATAATTTATACAAACAAATTGCTAAGGAATCATCGCTGCCCCCTGACACATAAGACGATTATCTCAAAGCTCCTGGACAAGTTATTTTTCGAATAAACTAAATTATTTTTGGCGAAATATTTTCTCGAGAGGAGAGACATTCCTCTAAACCCTACGTGAGAATTTATCTCTTGGTATATTTGCATTCAAAGTTATAATCTATACAAATAAGTTGCTAAGGAATCATCGCTGCTCCCAGAGGCATAAGACGTTTATCTCAAAGCCCCTGGGCAAGTTATTTTTCGAATAAAGTAAATTATTTTTGGAGAAATATCTTCTATAGAGGAGAGGCATTGATCTAAGCCAGAGACTTTTAATCTTTATCACAAAATTTGGTATGAAAACCTCGCTGATCCCTAATGTATCACATGATTTCTTCCTGTGGCCACAGACAAGTTATTTTTGATCATAAACTGTATTTTTTTCCAGGGAAATGACTTTTTTAGAAGAGAGATAAGGGGAAGAGAATCGAAATTCGTTTTGTCTTTCAGAAGGTAAATATTTTCTTGCCATATTTGTATTTAAAGTTATTTTCGAAAGAAAAAAAACTGAGTCACTTCCTGAAATGATTAGAAACCCAAAGTTTCCATACTCATGACCACATGTTCTTTTTCGGCTTTGCATTGCAGACCCCTTGGAGCTGAAAAAAATGAACACACACAAAAAACCCAAATCCCCGACTTTGTCTCCCCTAATTAACCAGCTTTAGACCATAAGGGGCCAGGGCTTAAATATATTATGAAACATGCCTGTAATTGATTACCATTGTGTTTTGCGCTCTGCCCTGACCCATTATTGCAGGCATACATGTGTTTGGGTTTTTTTTTTACGATTTTGTAAATTTAGACATGTGTAGTCCAAAAATAACAGTAAGTACACAAGCCCCCCTTGGATATAAAAAACAGAGGTTCCAAATATTCTTCCCCCAAAAAAAGTCTTTCGATATTTTTATACACTACGCAATAGCATGTATGGGGCGTCTTTTAATTGCTGCTGCCGGGTATTGCAGTTTTTGTTGTCGTCTAGCCTTAATATACAGATATATATTTATTATTGTTGTTGAGTGTGTGTGTGTCTCATTGATTTTCATGGAATTTTATCAAAAAATGAAAAAAAAAGAATTTAATGGGCTCTTTATCGTGAAGAGTTATAACATATGTAGAAAAGTTGTTGGCTGGCTGATTTGTTTTTGTTCTTGCCAAGCGGCGGAGGTTATTGTTATTATTATTATTATTTTCAATACTACTATTATTATTGTTTGTGTTTTGATATATTTATTATATTTTTAAACTGAAATTTATGAATAGATTTAGTTTTGGCAAAATACCTATCAATATTTATGGCCATAACAACGTCAATGGTTCGGCATGTAGGCAGTCAGGCAGGTCGATGGGCAAGCGGCTGCCAAAATTTCAAGTGGAAATTCAAGTAGAATTCCCACAGTAACTGTCATTCATAGAATTAAACTTTTTGGGTTTTGGTTAAATTTATGTTTCCAATGATTGATTTAAATAGAGAGACAATCAGCACCTGCTAAGCATAACGTGCAGAGATAGCCTCACTTCTTATCTATGGAATTTTGTTTAAGATATGTTTTCTTGTTTTCATTATTTATTAGAAAAAGCATGTCACTTGGAAATAAATAATTCTTTTGATAGATTATTGATAACTCCGGAAATATTCTAGGCATGTAATAAATTTCAGTTTTTTTTTATTTGCAAAATTATATTTTCATTGGAATGTCAATGTCAGCGTGTTCGTTTTCCATCATCATTATTTGAAAATATGGTATAATAGATTATCATTAGGGAAAAATTTTTTTGAGATAACAAATTTTGGGTAATATTTATGATATTTATTTTTAAATACCAATTCAAGGAGAAATTGGGTCACTTAAATACCGACTATCTATAAAAGGTGTAGTTTGCATTTAGAAGTCAGTGAACTGCGAAGCTTCAAGGTTTAGGAAAATAATAGATATATTTCCTAAGGGATCATCGCTGCTCCCTGATGCATAATACGTTTATCTTAAAGCCCCTGGACAAGTTATTTTTCGACTAAACTAAATTATTTTTGGCGAAATATGTTCTCCAGAGGAGAGACATTGATCTAAACCCTAAGTGAGAATTTATTTCTTGGCCTACTTGCATTTAAAGTTATAATCTATACAAAAAAATTGCAAAGGAATCATCGATGCCCCCTGAGGAATAATGCGTTTCTCTCAAAGCCCCTGGGCATGCTATTTTTCGAATAAACTAACTTATTTTTGGCGAAATATCTTCTCCGGAGAAGAGACATTGATCTAAATCCTAAGTGAGAATTTATTTCTTGGCCTACTTGCATTTAAAGTTATAATCTATACAAAAACATTGCAAAGGAATCATCGATGCCCCCTGAGGAATAATGCGTTTCTCTCAAATCCCCTGGTAAAGTTATTTTTCGACTAAACTAAATTATTTTTGGCGAAATATCTTCTCCAGAAGAGAGACATTGATCTAAACCCTAAGTGAGCATTTATTTGTTGGCCTATTTGCATTTAAAGTTATAACTTATACAAAAAATTATGATATGGAATCATCGATGCCTCTTGACGTATAATACGATACTCCCGAAGCCCCTGGACAAGTTATTTTTCGAATAAATTAAATTATTTTTGGCGAAATATCTTCTCCAGAAGAGAGACATTGATCTAAGCCCTAAGTGAAAATTTGTTTCTTGACGTATTTGCATTTAAAGTTATAATCTATACAAAAAAATTGTAAGGAATCATCGATGCCCCCTGATGTATAATACGTTTCTCTCAAAGCCCCTGGGCATGATAATTTTCGCATAAAATAAATTATTTATAGCACAATCTTTTCTCTAAAGGAGAGACATTCACCTAAACCAAAAAACATAAAACCTATACCCAAAAATCGATATGAAAATATCGCTGCTCCTTGATGCATCACAAGATTTCTCCCAAAGTTTTGTTTAAATATTTAATAAAAAAGATTGGAATTGTTTGCCAAATTTCTTCCTTATCTTAAATTCCTCTTTAGCCTCTTTAGAAGACCTCGACATTTTCTCCGAAATGAAATGCCATAAATAATCCCTTAACTTATAAGCCAAAGTCTCTGCAAAATAACTCTATTAAATATAACACAAAACAATTGGGCGCCACCCTAATAAATCTCCAAAGTAACGTAAATCAATAACTTATAAAAAACAAAATAAATTTGAAATCAAAAACAAAAGAATAAAACCAATGAAAAAAAATACATCCATTCAAAGTTTTTGCTGCTAAACCTAATCTGGCTAGATGTATAGGTAACCAAGTACACATTCCAAAACCAGTAAGGAAAGTAGTAAAGTCGGACGGGGCCGACTTTATGATACCCTTCACCACTTTGGGTGTATTCAACAGGACCATTAAAATGAAATTGGATGAACAAAAATAGTTGATATTTATTTAAATGTGAATCTACCTAGATATATCCATAAAGTATGTAAATCGACTTCAAACAAATATAAATAGGTCATCCGTTGGGCTATGTCTGTACTTCTGGAAAACGCAACTACGTAATTCTATGCTCAATTTTGTAAGTTGTGCAAAATTTGATGTCAATCTGACTAACATGAGGAGTTTGATGCCCAATTTACCTGAAACCGGAGGAAAATATATATGGAAGCTCTATCCAAATATTAAGCGATTTGAAACAAACTTGTCACAGATTAGTTTGTTCTAATTTCAGAAAGTTTTGTTCCTATCAGCTCATTGGTTCCTTGGTGCGTCAATTACTTAAAATCAATCTATAATAAAAGGGAGCTATATCTAAACCTGGACCGATTTTCCCGAAAAAAGTAGACATCACTCTAGGCTCAATTCAGTACGTTATGCCAAATTTCGTGCAAATCGCAAGGTATATATCGACTTTGGTGCACCATTTACATGAAATCGGACGAAACTATATATGGGAGCTATATAGAAATCTGGACCGATTTTCTCGAAACTTGGCAGATATCACTCTAGGCTCATTTCAGTACGTTATGCCAAATTTCGTGCAAATCGAAGGATATATAGGGACTTTGGTGCACTATTTACATGAAATCGGACGAAACTGTATATGGGAGCTATATTTAAATCTGGGCCGATTTTCTCGAAACTTGGCAGACATCACTCTAGGCTTAATTTAGTACGTTATGGCAAATTTCGTGCAAATCGAAAGATATATAGGGACTTTGGGGCACCATTTACATTAAATCGGACGAAACTATATATGGGAGGTATATCTAAATCTGAACCGATTTTCTCAAAACTTGGCAGACATGACTCTGGGCTCAATTCAGTACGTTATGCCAAATTTCGTGCAAATCGAAGGATATATAGGGACTTTGGTGCACCATTTACATGAAATCGGACGAAACTATATATGGGAGCTATATCTTAATCTGGACCGATTTTCACGAAACTTGGCAGACATAATTCTAGGGTCAATTCAGTACGTTATGCCAAATTTGGTGCAAATCGAAGGATATATAGGGATTTTGGTGCACCATTTACATGAAATCGGACGAAACTATATATGGGAGCTATATCTAAATCTGGACCGATTTTCACGAAAATTGGCAGACATCATTCTAGACCTAAATGATTAGGCTGTACCAAATTTCGTGCAAATCGAAAGATATATAGGGACCGTTTACATTAAATCGGTTAAATATATATATGGGAGCTATATCTAAATCTGAACCGATTTTTCCCAATTTCAATAGGGTTCGTCCTTGGGCCGAATAAGTGACCTGTGCCAATTTTCATCCAATTCGGATAACAAATGCGGCCTGTACTTTGTTTACAATTTAACATGGACAGACAGACGGACAGACGGACAGACGGACAGACGGACGGACGGACGGACGGACATGCATAAATCGACTTAGAAAGTGATTCTATGCATATTCTCAAAAGGAACCATGTGTCTATCTCGATTATTTTTGCCTGTTACAAACATATGCACAAAGACATAATACCCTGTACCACAGTGTGGTGAAGGGTATAAAAAACCATAAGCCATTGGGTTTTCAGCGTGACATTGATGACGTCTTTAGTTTTATGATGTTCTTCGTTCGATTTGTTCGACTGACCAACAACATTTGACGTCATTGGCCATAAAGGCATGTCCCCATATAACCAAATCACAAATAATCATAATAATAAAATAAGCTGTTCAGTGTAAACATACGTACACAAGTGATTTGTGTATTTTTTTGCTATTTTTTTTTAATTGTGGTATATAAGATAAAAAATGGAATGGAATATAAGTTGAATGAAAATATTTTTTTGGAGGGCTATAAATAGAAAATCAATGAAAGATTCATTATCTGTAGGTTTTTTTGAGGTACTCAAAACTGTGTTGTCTATTAAAAAGAAATTGAAAATGATTTTGGTATTTGCCATATCTTAGGCGTAATTGTGATTTGGTATCACAATTGCCGAAATGAATTTGCAATTTTTTCGGTGTGAGAAGTTCAGGGGAGTTATTTGAAAAAATATATACCCAAAGCTGGCAGAGAAGGATTTAATGAACTCCTTTCCTTTTAAAGTTATTAAACCGGATTAAGTAAAAAATTCGAAGCCCCCGAGAAAAATATTATTGATAAGAAATCCTGCAGAATTTTGACTCTCTTTGGAATTTTATAAAAAAAAATATTTCAAACCTTATTTTGCCGTATTTGCATTTAAAGTTATTCATCCGTAGTCGGTCTGGAATATCAAACTTTATGGAGCCCCGAGAAAAATATTATTGTCCATGTTTAAACTTCGGAGAAAAAATTACAGTATTTTAAAGATTTTCAACCATATTTTGGCGTATTTGCATTTAAAGTTAATAATCCTAGACCTTTTGTAAACCAAAATTGAATCGAGTAAAATCTTTCTTTAAAACCTATTTTGGCGTATTTGCATTTAATGTTATTCATCCGTAGTTCGTATAGAATATCAAATTGGATCGTGCCCCGAGAAAAATATTATTGAGAAAATGTTAAAACTTCAGAGAAAATTCTATAGTATTTTAAAGGTTTTGAGTCAAATTTTGACGTATTTGCATTTAAAGATATTGATACAGAACCTTTTTTAATTTCAAATCAGATCGAGTAACGAATTAAAAATATTCTTGGCAAGACATAAAAAGACCTACAATATTTTGAATGTGTTTGATTTTTTCAAAGATCATCGAAACCTATTTTGACGTATTTGCATTTAAAGTTATTATTCGTAAACCTTGAGAGTCAAACATTTTTTATAGAGTAAAAATTCGAAGTTCGGAAAAAAAATTATTGAGAAGACATAAAAAGTCGTACAACATTTTGAATTTTTTCAAAGATTTTAGAATCCTATTTTGACGTATTTGCATTTAAAGTTATTTATTTAAATCCTAATTGAATACAAAATTGGATAGAGTAAAATTCAGAGCCTTATAGGCACGACCTTTGCAGTCCAAGAGAAGTTCTCCAGCATTTTGACTATGTTTGAAAATTTCCTCTAATATTTTTGGACCCTATTTTGGCTTATTTGCATTTAAAGTTAATCTTCTAAGTCTTTCAGAAATGTAAAATTGGATCGACTAAAATTGATTATACCCAATTGGCAAGACTTTTAAACCCATTGAGAAGTCCTCCAGCGTTTTGACTACGTTTGGAATTGTCTTTCAAAAATGTTGAACCCTATATTGGCGTATTTGCATTTAAAGTTATTAATTCTAAACATTTTGGAACCTATAATTGGACCGAGTAAATATTCAAATCTCTATTCGCAAGACTTTTAAAAACCCTAAGAAGTTTTTGAACCCTATTTTGGCGTACTTGCATTTAAAGTTATACATCTAAGTCCTCATGGAATACAAATATGGATCGAGTTAAATTTTCAAGTCACTATTGGCAAGTCTTCTAAGACCCAGAATAATTTCTCCAGCATTTTGACTATGTTTTAAATTTTCTTCCAAGGGTTTTGAACTCTATTTTGACGTATTTGCATTTAAAGTTATTAATCTAAGTCCTAATATAATATATAAAAGTTGGATCGAATACAATTTTAAGGACCCTTCTGGCAAGACTTTTACAACCCATAAGAAGTTCTCCAGAATTTTGATTATATTAGGAATTTTCTTCCCAGATTTTTGAACCATATTTTGACGTATTTGTATTTAAAGTTATTCATTCTAAACATTTTAGAACCTAAAACTGGATCGAGTAAAAGTTTAAAGTTCTGAGAAAAAATATTATAAACAAGACATAAATAGTCCTACAGCATTTTTAAATTTTTGAAAGCTTATTTTGACGTATTTTCATTTAAAGTTATTGATCTAAATGGAATACACTATTAGATGGAGTACAATTTTCAGAACCCAATTGGCACGAACCCAATAAGAAGTTATCCAGAATTTTGACATCATTTGGAATTTGTCAATGATTTTTAAATCAGATTTTGGCGTAAGTTATTAATTCTAAACCTTTGGAACCTACCATTTGATGGAGCCTACCCATAAGAAGTCCTAGACCCTATTTTGACATATTTGCATTTTAAGTTATTAATCTAAGACCTTTTAGAATAAAAAATTGGACCGAAAAAAGATTATTGTCAAGGCTTAACAGAAGCCGAAGAAGTCCCAGAGCATTTTGACTCTCTTAGGATTTTTTTTCAAAAAACTCATTATCACAAATTCAGGTAGTCTTTGGTAAAAAAGGGCTTGTTCGTGATCAGGCCTACTGCATACATTTCTCCACTACTTCTTTTTTTATTTTCTTAATTTTTCTTCTTCATCTATTTACTCTTTAAATCCATTTGTTTGTATGCAAATACGAGACGAAGAAAATTTTTATTTTCTTCTTCTTATATTTACCAACATGTATGTATGTGTATTTAAGGTATGTAGTATGTGTGTTAACTCATTGTTGGCATTGTCTTGCTTTTGTTAAAATGCCGCCGACGACGACATGACTTTCGACGCCTTGCCACCAGAGTTTTTCCCACTTATTTTCAATATTTATTTATTTTTTTATTTATTTATTTACTTTTTGTAAGAAAAGGTGTAAAGGTAAGTGTGAGTGTCTCGTTTTTTTTTTTTTTTTTTTTTTGGACGAACGAACATGCCCATTAAGTGTTGTGTGTTATATTGGCAAACACAATCATGAAACCCTTTTTTTCTTCGTGTGTGTATTTAACACAGGATCTTCTTTAGCGGGTGTTAATCACACCTTGTAAATTTACAACAAGTAATGACTTAAGGTGGAGGATGAGTTGTTTTCTTCGTTGTAGGTAAACAGAGATTTGAAAAAATCTCTTTCAGAATTAACGACCAAGACACTTGAGAGTTGGGCTCTTCGAGAGTTGTTATTAATTGTAAATTAAATCTCTCTCTCTCAAGTGTGGCCATAACACTTGTCTCGTTGATGATCAAAGAATGCCGTTATTATTTCACGTTGTTTTCTTTTGTTCTTCCAGAGAAATATCACTGAGGCCTTCTCTCTCATTATCTGCCTTTCTCTTTCCTTTTGTTTCAATTACCGTTTGCCCAATAGAGGTGTTAACAACTGTGTGTAATATAACAATTAAGTTCCGTTAATTAGTCATACGTTTAGAGTAAGCTCTCAGTTTATCTCTCTCTCGCTCTTTTTCTATGTTATCCAATGCCATGTGAGATCACCCTCAATTAGGTGTTTAACTCTTGTAATGTAATAATTAAAGAACTTTCTCTCTCTCTCTTGCTCTTCAGGTGATTACTTTTTTATAGCACTGCTAATGAGGGGTTTATATTGGTATTTTATGGGCCGTTTTTTTTTTTCTTTACATTGGGTGTGTTCTCTTGTGTGTTTTTTTATTATTTTCTTCTTACATGCCTTGCATGGTATGTGTAAATCAAATATATAGATAGATACTTACGTGCTAATGATATATCTGTTGCTGTCACTTTGCCGGCGGCATTTATATGTAATGCCCTCTCGTGATTTTTTAACATTATCACATAATCGTTTGTTTTCTTTGAACATGCTGTTGTTGCAAAGGCAAACACTACCTATAATGAAAAAAGAGAAAAACGGACAAAAGAACCCAAGAAAAATGGGTGGATGAGAATAACGAAAAATACAAAGAAAAAAAATCAATAACAACAAATTTACAATAAAAAATACAACTACAACAATAAATTTAAAATAAATAACAACATGAAAATTTATTGTAATTGCTCATGAGATCAAGTCGGGGTAGAGTAGAAAAACGCCCAAAAATTTTTTTCCAGTATTAAATTTCCCAAAACAACAAAGAAAAAAATTTGTTTGTTATTTTTTGCTGACCAATCTGTCTGCATTTTATTATACCGCGTGGTGTTAAATTGCCCATACGAAAAAAATGAAAACAAATCTGCTGATATCACCTTTTTATCACGTTTTTCGTACATGAATGGGGTAAACAGCAACAACAGCAATTTTATCTTCACAAAAAAAACCCTTTAAGGAAGGGAGGGGAAAGAGGGAAGAAGCATATATAAATAAATAATTTGCTAGAGAAAATCTACTGACTACTAGCCATAAAAAATATTGTTTAAGGAAATTTTCTTTCAGGTATCAGAAGTCAAGAACCTTCGGAAAAAAATCAGATGAATAATATTTTGACATATTTGCATTTAAAGTTATTGAAAAGACATTGAAAAAATTATATATCTGGATATATAAGCATTGAATGTTGTAAAGGAGCTCACATAAAATTTGGAATAAAAAAGAGACTGAGCTCAAGGACCCTTTCAATGCTCCCGTAGAAATAATCAGATGAGAAAAAAAATTGTTCCCATATTAAATATTGACATATTTGCATTTAAAGTTATAAAGGAGACTCTCTAAAATACCGAACTTTTTGGGGTTCTGCTATATGGGGACTTCTGTTAAGACTGGATCAAAATATCAACGCCTCCGAACCATAGTATGCTAAGTCTGAAAAGTGAGTTTTTCAGTAGAAGGTTTCAAAGTATGGAAGTTTCTTTAATCGTAAGGTACGATTATATGGGAGCCACCCTAAAAAATTGACCAATATTAATAATTTTTTGTTTGAAAATTTTCTAGGCAATGAGAAGCCAACATACCAAATTACAGCCAATTCGCTTGAAAATCAAGCCAAAACTCCTCAAAATTCCGATATTCGGAAAGTACCATTATATGGGAACTACCCTAAAAAATCGACCAATATTAAAAAAATTTTTGGTACGAAAATTTGCTACCCAATGAGAAGCCAAAATACCCAATTACAGCCTATTCGGTTGAAAATCGAGCCCAAGGTCATCAAAATATCGAAATTTGGGAGGAAGCGTTATATGGCAGCTACCCTAAAAAATCGACCTATATTGATAATTTTTGGTAGGATGATTTTCTACCTAATGAGAACCCAAAATACCAAATTATAGTCAATTCGGTTGGAAAACGAGCCCAAAATCCCCAATATTCCGATATTCGGAAGGTACCATTATATGGGAACTACGGTAAAAAATTCACCAATATTAATAATTTTTTGTGGGAAGATTTGCTACCCAATGAGAAGCCAAAATACCAAATTACAGCCAAATCGTTTGAAAATCGAACCCAAGATCCTCAAAATATCGGAATTTGGGAGGTACGGTTATAAGGGAGCTACCCTTAAAAATCGACCTATATTGATAATTTTTGGTAGGATGATTTTCTACCTAATGAGAAACCAAAATACCAAAGTACAGTCAATTCGTTTGAAAATCGAGCCCAAGATCCCCAATATTCCGATATTCGGGAGGCTGCGTTATATGGGAGCTATCCTACAAAATCGACGGATATTAATAACTTTTAGTGTAAAGATTTCCTAACCAATGAGAAGCCAAAATACCAAATTACAGCCAAATCGTTTGAAAATCGAACCCAAGATCCTCAAAATATCGAAATTTGGGAGGTATGGTTATAAGGGAGCTACCCTTAAAAGTCGACCAATATCAAGCATTTTTGGTACAAAGATTTACTACCCAGTGAGAAGTCAAAATACCAAAGAACAGTCAATTCGTTTGAAAATCGAGCCCAAGATCCCCAATATTCCGATATTCGGGAGGCTGCGTTATATGGGAGCTATCCTAAAAAGTCGACCAATATCAATCATTTTTGGTACACAGATTTCCTAACCAATGAGAAGCCAAAATACCAAATTACAGCCAAATCGTTTGAAAATCGAACCCAAGATCCTCAAAATATCGGAATTTGGGAGGTACGGTTATAAGGGAGCTACCCTTAAAAGTCGACCAATATCAATCATTTTTGGTAGAAAGATTTACTATCCAGTGAGAAGTTAAAATACCAAATTACAGGCAATTCGGTTGGAAAACGAGCCCAAAATCCCCAATATTCCGATATTCGGAAGGTACCATTATATGGGAGCCATCCTAAAAAATCGACCAATATTAATATTTTTTGTGTGAAGATTTTCTATCCAATGAGAAGCCAAAATACCAAATTACAGCCCAATCGGTTGAAAATCGAGACCAAGATCCCCAAAATTCCGATATTCGGTGGTTACCGTTATATGGGAGCTACCCTAAAAAGTCGATCAACATTAATAATTTTTGGTGTGAAGATATGCTACCCAATGTAAACCTAAAATACCAAATTACAGTCAATTCGTTCGAAATCGAGCCCAAGCTCCCCCAAATACCGAAATTCGGAAGGTACCCATATATGGGAGCTACCCCAAAAATTCGACCAATATTGATAATTGTTGGTAGGACTATTTGTTACCCAATGAGAACCCAAAATACCAAATTACAGCTAATTCCGTTGAAAAACGTGCCCAAGATCCCCAATATTCCGATATTCGATGGTTTCCGTTATATGGGAGCTCCGCTAAAAAAAAAAAAACTGCCATTATTAATAATTTTTGGTATGAAGATTTGCTACGCAATGAGAAACCCAAACACCAAATTAGAGTCCATTCGGTTGAAATATGTGACGAAGATCCCCAAAATTCCGATATCGGGAAGAACCGTTATATGGGAGCTACCCAAAAAGTGGACCAATATTCATAGTATTTGGTAGGACGATTTCTTACCTAATAAGAAAGCCAAATGCCAAATTACAGCCAATTCGGTTGAAAAACGAGCCCAAGATCACAAAAAACCGAACTTTGGGAGGTACCTTTATATGGGACCTACCCTATTGGCCAATATTAATAATTAATAATTTGCTACGCATTGAGAATCTTAAATACCAAATTAGAGCCCAATCGGCTGAAAACGTAACTAAAATATCGAATATTGGAAGGTTCTGATATATGGGAGCTACCCTAAAAAATCGACCAATATTAATCATTTTTGGTACATGGATTCGCTACACAATATCAACCGCAAATACTAAATTACAGCCAAATTCGAGCCCAAGATCCAAAAAATGCCGACATTTGAGAGGTAACGTTATATGGGGTCTATCCTAAAATGTGGATCAAAATTGATAATTTTTGTTACAGAGATTCGTTATCCCATTAGAAGCCAAAACACTGAACTACAGCCAAATTCGTTAAAAAATTTTCCAAAACTCCCAAAATAACGAAAATTGGGGTGTTCCGCTCTATGGGGGATTACCATAACGTGGACCCATATATACCATTTCCGAGTTCAAACATCATAAAGGGGCCAGCCATGTTTGAGCCAAATTGCAAAGCTCTATCTTAAGTATTTCCGATATCTAACCTGATTTCAAAAAAGTGGCGCCCAACATGAGACAATATAAAATAATAATTTCTTGCATAAATTAAATAGCTGAACATTTTTCCATTTTTTCTGCTATTTTATTTTTGCACAACTGCTCAAATCTATATGCATATGTATGTATATATGTGTGTGTTTGTGTCTTTGCATATGTACTTAACGTCTGTCCTGATTTGGCCCAAGCCATATTAACGCTATTCTGACCACACAAATGTCATTATTATTACCGTTCCGTTCCGTACGTCTTTTTTTCTTCTACACACTTTTCTCCATTTCTATACCGCAACTGAGGATAATGTGTTTCATATTTTTTTCCTCTTCTTCTTCTTCCTCCTTTTTTTTTTGCCTGACCACAACCGTATTTGTTGTTGTCTGTGACGCAGAAACAACAACAATAAAATATTGAAAATAAAATCTTAAGCAATGCCTTGCCAAGATTACATGAACAAGGAGGTTCGTTCAGCTGAGGGGTGGCTGGTTGGCTGGCTGATGGTGTTGTAGGTTCGGCTGGGGTGTTTAAAAAAATATTATTAGACAAACTGTCTGAGGCAAGGATTAAAATCGGAGAAAAAAAATAAAACTTGGGTTTGCATAAAATTAGGTGGCCTGCTTGCTGTGGTGGTTTTTGTGGCGTGGCATTTTTTTTCATTTGTCCCCATGCGGTAATGGGGAGCTGGGGGCTTGGCCCATACGGGTTTTGGATTACCTATCGACGCTGCCGTCATTCAAGCAAACATCAAACAAGTATGACCAGGAAATCTACTGTTGTTGTCGGATGAATCTCAAAATTCATAGCAATCGGAAGAAATGTCATTTGTTGTTTTGTGTGTGTGTGCGCGCGGAAGGGAAATACTTGAGAAAAAAATTGATCAAAGGGATTTTCGGGGAAAAAATTTGTATTATTTTGATCATTGATTGCATTATATTTCAAATTCTTTATTTGCGCATATTTTCATATTATTTGACGTTGAGCGCCATTGTATTGAATTCACGATATAGCTCGTAATATTTAGCATAGAGTTTTGAAATTTTCCACAAATGTTACTGGCTCCCTAAGGATGTTTGAAATTGAAAATGATATATATCGGTCCACGTTTTGGTATAGCGTGCATATAACGGAACCCCCCAATTTTCGGTATTTTGGTGATTTTAGTCATGTTTTTCAAGTGAATTGTCTGTAATTGGGTAATTTGGTTTCTTATTGGGTAAGGAATCTCTCTACCAAAAATTATGAATTTTTATCCACTTTTTAGGGTAGCTCCCATACAACGGTACCTCCCGAATTTCGATATTTTGAAGTTTTTTAATCGAATGGTCTCTTATTTAGTATTTGGGGTTCTTAACGGGTAGCGAATCTTTGTGCCAAAAATGAGCGAATGGCCTCTAATTTGGTATTTTGGGTTCTTGTTGGCTAACTAATCACAGTACCAAAAATATCAATTTTGGTTTACTTTTTAGGGTTGTCCCCATATAACGTCAACCCCCAATATTCGATATTTTGGGGATCTTGAGTTCGATTTGCAAGCAAATTACCTACAATTGGGTATTTTGAGTTGTTATTGTGTAAAAAAGCTGTCTACCTAAAATAATTAATATTGGTCAATTTTTTCGGATGCGTCTTATATAAAGGTACCTCCCGATTATCGGAATTTTGGGGAGTTTGGACAATTTTTTCAACCAAATTGGCTGTAATTTGGTATTTTGGCTTCTCATAGGGTAGCAAATCTTCCCACCAAAAATTATCGATATTGGTCGATTTTTTAGGGTAGCTCCCACATAACAATACCTACCGAATTTCGATATTTTGGAGATCTTGGGTACGTTTCTCAATCGAATTGGCTGTAATTGGGTATTTTGGGTTCTTATTGGGTAGCGATTCTCTGTACCAAAAATAATCAATATTGGTCGACATTTTAAGCTCCCATATAACGATACTTCCCGAATTTCGGTATTTTTGAAGATAATTGACACGTTTTTCAATCGAATTGACTGTAATTGCGTATTTTGGGTTCTTAGAGAGTAACGAATCTCTGTACCAAAAATTATTAACTTTGATCAACTTTTTAGGGTAGCTCCCCTATAACGGTACCTCCCGAATTTCGATGTTTTGAGAATTTTGGAAAAGTTTTTCAATCGAATTGGCTGTAATTGGGTATTTTGGCTTCTCATTGATAGCAAATCTTTGTGCCAAAAATTATTAATATTGGTCAATTTTTTAGGGTAGCTCCCATATAATGGTACCTACCGAATCTCGGTATTTTGGGGATTTTGGACACGTTTTTCATCGGAATTGGCTCAAATTTGGTATTTGGGTTTCTTATTGGATAGCAAATCTTTGTACCAAAAATTATTAATATCGGTCAATTTTTTAGGGTAGCTCCCATATAACGGTACCTACCGAATTTCGATGTTTTGAGGATTTTAGACACTTTTTTTCAATTGAATTGGCTGTAATTGGGTATTTTGGCTTCTCATTGGATAGCAAATCTTTGTACCAACAATTACTAATATTGGTCGACTTTTTAGGGTAGCTTCAATATAAGGTACCTCCGATTTTCGATATTTTGAAGATTTTGGGCACGTTTTTCAACCGATTGGCCTCTTATTTGGTATTTGGGGTTCTTATTGGGTAGCAAATCTTCCCACCAAAAATTATCGATATTGGTCAATTTTTTAGGGTAGCTCCCATATAAAGGTACCTCAAATTTTCGATATTTTGAGGATCTTGGGCTTGATTTTTAAGCGAATGGGCTCTAATTTGGTATTTGTGGTTCTTATTGGGTAGCCAATCTCTGTACCAAAAATGATAAATTTTGATCCACTTTTTAGGGTACCTCCCCTATAACGATACCCTTCAATTTTCGATATTTCGAGGGTCTTGGGCTTGATTTTCAAACGAATGAGCTATAATTTGGTATTTTGGCTTCTCATTGGGTAGCAAATCTTCGTACCAAAAATTATAAATGTTGGTCCACTTTTTAGGGTTGCCTCCTTTTAACGGAACTCTCCAAATTTCCTTATTTTGGTATCCTGGGTTCGTTTTTCGAATCGAATTGGTGGTATTTTGTATTTTGGATTCTCATTTTGATATCCCAATTTTGTAATAAATTGTAATTCAGGCCTTCCATCCCCGTCCCCTATCCAGGAGCCCATGGCTCTTCTCTGTGTAAATTTCAACTTCCCAACCCTGGCTTGATCATTTGTCATATTATCTTAATTGAATATAACAGCACGTGTAATTTATTAATACTCTTCTCCCTGTTTTTTCTCTCTCTCCCACTCTCTCTCATTAACCTCTTATTATTAATACGAAATGCAGAGTATTGCTACTTACCATCATAAAAAAAATAATCCTGGCATAGAGTGTAAACTGTGGTAACCTGGAAACAGACAGAAAGAAAAAACAAAAACAATAAAAATTAAATGAATACAAATTACATATTATTAACAATAAACTGAGTATTTATGGCCAATAATAAATGGCCATAAATGTTTGGGAGAATAAAAAATAATAGCAAACAAAAAACAAACATTTATGAATTGGTAATTCAAATAATAAAGCCAGAGTATCTCACGGATACAAAAAAAATAAAAACACACCATATAGGTATATATTATATATTGTATGTATGTATATATTTTTTAATATTTTTTTTACAATCAACAATTTTGATTTGAATTATCGAAATCATGACAAAAAAATATTAAAAAAAAATATTTGAAATAATTAAAATCTCCATTTGTAGAAAAAAAACCAAATCGTGAGTTTCGAATTCAAAACAAACAAAACTATAAATTTTAATAATATATATTTTTTAATAATAAATTCAAATTCAATAAATAATTATTATTATTTGTCATTAATAGTTATAACTATGACCATAAGAGTAAAATTAAATGCCTTTCCATGTACGGCCAGAGGGTGGCCAAGCGGCCAAAATCACTTCAAACCAAACCATTGACCATAATTTTAGTTTTTTTTAATAGCCATACGTGATTTGAATAATTTTGCTATTTTTCGTTCTTTGGTATTAATTAAATATCATTTTTCATTCACACATTAATAATATTTATTAAAACTATCAACAACAATTACAGACCCCCCCCCCCCCCCGGGCAGTAAATGCAGTTGTGTTAAAAATTCTAGCACATAACTACAAAAATTAATTTGCATAGTGAATGAAAATAAATAGCTCAATTATTTATTATGATAATTATTTTGAAATTTTTTCTATGGAATTTTTTAGTTTTTAGTGCATCAGCTGTCATCTATCGGAATGATGACACCCGAGAGAGACATTGACATTGTTTTGAAAAAATAAAAAAAAAATATTTTTTATTAACCAAAACTAGTTTTTTAGTTAGAATTCTTTTCAATAAATCATAAAATAAAAATGGGATTTTGTTTTGCGAAAAATTGTTGATGTAGAAAATATTAAAATAATGGCGTAATATTTTCGATAATCAGTATTTTTGGTAAAGAAAAAAAAATTAGCAAAATCTCTCGATAACACAATTTCTATACAGAAACTCAAACGATAATGACAATTATATAAAGAAAACTAATCAATAATTGGTTTTCAATAAAGAGAATTAATCGATAATTGATTTTCAATAAAGAAAATTTATCGATAATTCAAAAACTATATAAAAAACTATAAAAGCTGTCGATAACACACTTTCTATCAAGAAATCATACCAATAATTATAGTTGTCTATAAAGACATTTTATCAATAACAACATTTATTCTAAAAAAAAAACATGTCGATAACAAATGTTCGTTAAAGATAATAATCGATAATCCAGTTTTTAATATAATAGCTATCAATAACACATTTTCTATCAAGAAATCATACCGATAATTATAGTTGTCCATAAGGATAAGTTATCGATAACTAGATTTTTCTGAAAAAAAACATGTCGATAACAAATTTGCATTAAAGAAACAAATCGATAATTAGTTTTCTATGAAGAAACTTAATCGATAAGTAGTTTTATATTATGTAAATGTATCGATAAGTCATTTTCTATAAAGAAAACTTATCGATAACTGGGTTTCTGAACATAAAATTAATCGATAATATGTTTTTTATAAGAAATATAAATCGATAATAATTATTCATTCATGAATACTAAACGATAGTATGCTCTCTTTATAGAATACTAATCGATATTTAGTTGTCTATAAAGAAAACTAATCGATAATTAGTTTTCTGTTGAGAAATCTTACCGATTCGTACTTGTCTATAAAGACAAATTATCGATAACTAGTTTTCTATGCTAGAAACATTCCAATATAACAAAAAATTTTCGATAACAGATTTTCCATAACGAAATATGTCGAATATTCTATACTAGAAAAATGCTAATAAAACATTTTCTATTAAGAAAACTAATCTATAACTATTTTTCTATAAAGAATATTTATCGATTCATTAATTTCATGGAGAGAATATCTATCGATAAAGTCGTTTCTATCAAAAAAATCGTATCGATAATTAGTTTACCATAAACAAAAAACATCGATAACACATTTCCTAGAGAGAATATCTAACGATATAGTCGTCTTTATCAAGAAATCGTATCGATAATTAGTTTACCATCAAGAAAACACATCGATAACTAGTTTTTTCTAAAGAAAACTATTCGATTTTTGCTTTTCTAGGAAGAAAACTAATCGATAATTAGTTTTCTTGAGAGAGAATATATCGATATTAAGAAAACTTATCGATTCTGTAGCGACAACGTATCGATAATTAGTTTTCTGTAGCGACAACTTATTGATACTTAGTTTTCTGTAGAGAAAATGTATCGATAATTAGTTTTCCGGGGAGAAAACTTATCGATAATTAGTTTTCTGTAGAGAAAACTTATCGACAATTAGTTTTCTGTAGAGAAAACTTATCGACAATTAGTTATCTGCAAAGAGAACCTTTCGATAATTACTTTTCGGTAGAGGAAACGTATCGATAATAAGTTTTATGTAGAGAAAACTTATCGATAATTAGGTTTCTGTAGAAAAATCTTATCGATAATTATTTTTATGTGAAGAAAACTTGTCGATAATTAGTTTTCTATGGAAAAATGGTATCGATAATTATTATTATGTGAAGAAAATTTGTCGATAATTAGTTTATAAAAAAGAAAACTTAGCGATAATAAAGTTTATGTAAGGAAAATTAATCGATAATACATAATATACAAGAAAACTTTTCGATAATTAGTTTTCTGTGGAAAAATCTTGTCGATAATTATTTTTATGTGTAGAAAACTTGTCGATAATTAGTTTTTTACAAAGAAACGTTATCGATAATAAGATTTCTGTAAAGAAAATTAATCTATAATATATTATCTATATAGAAAATCTTTCGATAACACGTCTACTTTGAAAAATATTATCGATAATTTGTTTTCTGCACAGAAAACGTATCGATAGAAAGTTTTCTGTAGAGAAAACGTGTCGATAATTAGGTTTTTGTAAAGAAAATTAATCGATAACACATTATCTATATAGAAAATCTATCGATAACACATTATCTATAAATTAAAGGAAATCTCTCGATAATACATTTTCTATAAAGGAATCTATTCGATAATTGATTTTCTACACAGAAAATTAAACGATAACATGTTTTTTCATATTTAAAAATTATCGATAAAATGTTTTCTATGTAGAAATTGTGTCGATAACAACATTTATATAACACAAAGTTATCGATACACAATCTTCTCTTGCAAAAACATATCGATAACTGAATTTCTTGAAGAAATATTGATCGATAACTGAATTTCTTAAAGAAAATGTGATCGATAACTGAATTTCTTTAACAAAATTGGATCTATAACAACATTTCTATAAGGAAAAACCGATAACAACATTGCTATTAAAAAATCCAAACGATAACAAAAGTTCTCTAAAGAAATCTGGTCGATAACAAGGTAGAAAAAAATACCTCCACATATTTTTTCAATACTCCCATTGTATTTCAAAATTTGAAATACAATCTTGTTTCATAAATCAAATCAAGTTTTGAAGCAAATAAAAATATTATTTATTTCAAATAACGATGATGACGCTGCTACTGCTTTGCCTGACATTCTTTAATCGATAATTTGTTTTTATTTTATTTATTTTGTGAAACATTTGTATTGAAATAATTGCCGCCAAACCACTTCAAAACAAATCCAAAACAGCTTTGAACAACTGTGTCTACGCTGAGTCTTCTTCATCTTCTACTTCAAAACAATTGACAGAGTTGCTATTTGAACTACAAAGCTGAGCATGCTTTTGACACTTCAAAGAACCAGTGGTGAGTATTTATGTATGTATGAGTGTGTGTGTGTGTGTGTGAGAGTCTCTTCGACACTCCACTGAATTGCTTCCTCAAAATTGATGAAAAGAAATTGCAGATTCAATTCAAAATGCCAAATGACCTTGAATCAAATGATTTGATTCAAAAACTCATTAAAATATCTGAGAGACAGACGGACGGACAGACAGACAGCCACTGCAATTAGTGGTCCGGTCTATAACAAATGAGTTTTAATGAGTTGGAGATAGTCATAGAAAATAACATTTTTGTCGATGTTGTTGTTGTTGCTGTTCAATTGCTGACAAATTCTCAAAAGCTAACAAGCCGCAAATAACAAACTACCCACAGCCTGTCAGGCAGTCATTTAGCCAGCCTGGCCGCCAGCCATCGGAACCAAACCAGCAAACCAACTATTATTTTTCGACGACATAGTCAGGTGACATTTGTTCGGTAATTTTATCTTGAAATCTTAGACAGCAGACATCTCAATCTTCATGGGCTTCGCCTCCTTCCCTGCTTCTCCCTCCCCCCTCTTAGCCACTATCGAAGAATTTTCCTTTAACATTGTTGGCGTATTTCTATGCCACAAATTGCAGACAAAAAAAAACTCCTTGGAAAATAAATTTTGTCGCTGTGGTATTTGGCATTCCAAGACGATGTCGACGATGCCAAACCGAGTATCTAATATGCTTGTTATCGTAATGGTCGCCGGATGATGATGACGACAATGATGGTGGCGGTGCTGGTGCTGGTGCTGGAGGTTGGGGTGGCTATGTTAACACTTATCCACATGTCTTGGCAAAAATCTTAACTGTCTGATATCGGCACACACACTCACTTACAGATACAAACATTTGTCTGCTCTGTGTGTGCGAAAAAAATATGTGGCACACTCCATTGTGCCGCAAGGAAACAGCATTGTACGAATGTGATTTTGAAGCCGATTCTTATCACATTTTCGTTTTTTGCCATTTTGCCAGACAAACAAAAATTTTCAAATTGTAAATTGGCAAGGTCTCAAGCAACCACCACAAGGAAACAAAAAAAAAAACGTAAACGTAAAATGCAAAAGAAGAAAAATTGAAAACAGCAAATTAGTCAATATTTTTGTGAAGGAAAAAAATAGACATTGGTTCCATGGGAAAAGATTTCGATAACAACATGTTTTTCACGAAAACAAATGAATGATAGAAAAGGCTTCTTAAAAGGAAGTTTAATATTTTGTAAGGAAAATTACAGATAATGTATTCCTTCCACTGTAAAAATATATCGATATTACATTTTCTGCAAAAAAAATCGATAATTATTTTTTTGAAGAGACAAACTTCATATAATGACATTTCTATTGAGAAAAGTTATCGATAACAGTTTTTCTATGAAGAAAATTTATCGATAACAGTTTTTCTCCATGCGAATATTTATCGATAACACATTTTCTTTAAAGAAAAAAATCGATAACAGATTTTCTATAAACAAATTAAATCAATAACAAAATTTATACAAAGAAAATATATCGATAACAGATTTTTACAAAGAAAATATAACGATAACAGATTTTCTATAAAGAAAATATATTGATAATTGATTTTCTATAAAGAAAAATTTCGATAACAGATTTTCCATAACGAGAATATATCGATAAAAAATTTTTTGTAAAGAAAATATATCGATAACAATTTTTTTGTAAAGAAAATATGTCGATAACTGATTTTCTTTAAAGAAAATATGCCGATAACTGACTTTCTATAAAGAAAATATGTCGATAACAGATTTTCTATAAAGAAAATATATCGAAATGATCGATAATAAATTTTCTATAAATAAAATATACCGATAACTAACTGTATATAAAGAAAATATACCGATAACTGACCTTCTATATAGAAAATATATCGATAATAGTTTTACTATAACGAAAATATATCGATAACAATTTTTCTATAAAGAAAAGTTATCGATAATAGATTTTCTTTAAATAAAATATACCGATAACTGACTTTCTATACAGAAAATATACCGATAATAGATTTTCTATAACGAAAATATATCGATAGCAATTTTTCTATTAAGTAAATGTACCGATAACCGACTTTCTATAAAGAAAACATATCGATAATTGATTTTCTATAGTGAAAATATATCGTTAACAGATTTTGCATAAAGAAAATATATCGATAACAATATTATTATGAAGCAATTTTATCGATTATAAGATTTCTAAAAAAAAAGTTATCGATAATAAAATTTTTTGGACAAAATGTGGCTGCTAACCATTTTTTTACAAAGAAAAGTTATCGATAATGAATGTTCTATAAAGATAAATCGTCGATTAAAATTTTTATATAGAGAAAACTTATCGATAAACACCATTTAAATGAAAAACAAATTATCGATAATAATTTTTTAGTTGCAGGCAAATTATCGATAACAAATTTACTAAAGAGACAATCGATTTTGTAAAAATATTTTATATCGATAAGAAATTTTCTATAAAAAAATATATCGATAAGACATTTTTTAAAGAAAATATATCAATAAATAAAATTTTATCGGATCAACTTATCGATAATTATGGTTCTATGGAGAACTGTTGTCGATAATAAAATGTTTATGGAAGTTTCTGATAAGAAATTGTTGATACAGAAAAATGATCGATAAATACATTTTCTATAGAGAAAACTTATCGATAACAACTTTCATATAGATTAAAACTTATCGATAACTAATTTTCCATAGAGAACACCTTTCTATAATCAATTTTCCATAGAGAAAATTTATCGATAAAAACATTTTTATAAAGAAAATTTTTCGATTATAATTTTTCTATAGATAAATCTTATCGATAACAACTTTTCTATAGAGAAAAATTATCGATAACTAATTTTCCATAGTGAACACTTATCGATTACTAATTTTCCATAGAGAAAACATACCGATAACTACATTTTTATGAAGGATATTTTTCGATAACAACTTTTCTATGGAGAAAACTTATCAATAACCAATTTTCCATGGAGAAAACTTAGCGATAACTATATTTTTATATAGAAAATTGTTCGATAACAACTTTCCTATAAATCGATAACAACATTTCTTATAATAAAATGTATTGATAATAATTTGTCTTTTAATAAAATTTATCGATAAGAGCATTTCATACAACATCTGCGTTAAGAAAACAAATCGATAACCAATTTTTAATAAAAAATCCTTTGGCGATTATTACAATGAACTACAATGAACAGACATCGATAAATAGTTTTTTTATGTGAGGATTTTTTTTTCAAAAATTTTATTTTTTTTATAAAAAAATGTTATCGATAATTCGATTTCTATGAAGAAAAAATAAATTAACTTCTTTGACCCACTGTTCCCTAACCAAAATCCTTTAACGACCCTTTTTCAGAAATTGAGATTTATTGGATTGGTTTTTTGGGCCTGTTTTGCAAATGATAACCTCAAAAGAGAACACACACACATACATACTCACACACGTACATAGAGGAAGGACACACAGGCAAATCGAATCGAAAAGCTAAATTTCAATCACCGAAAAAAAAACAGAATTGACTTAGGAGTTCTTAAGAAGGCTTATGTTCGACTTTTTAAGGGATTTTTTTTCTTTTGATAAATTTACTACGTCCTCGCTCTGTCTCTCTCTCCCTTCCTATCTTTTGCTCTGCATCCTCGCTTCGCTTTATCATCTAAAACAATTTGACTTCAAAAACGAAGCCAAAGGGCCTGATGCCTCGTAAAGAAATAAAACTTGGATTTTTTTCATTCTTATAAATGTGATTGTGTGTGTGTGAGAACACATGTGGGTATGTGTGTGTGTATGTATAACTAGTATTACTTAAATATGTACATTTCAATCCTACTTCTATATATATACATAATATGTATAGATGTTTGCAGACACCAAATGCCTTAAGGCATTTTTAGGCATCCTTGTTTATTGTGAGGCATTCCACACACCAACACACACATGTGTGTGTGCGTGTGTGTCTGTGTTGTTCGAAACCTACCTACATTCCTTGGGAACTTTGTTGAGACTTTTGTTGTGTAATTTCAATGCAGGAAAACGATAACAAAAACAACAACAACAACACACAGAAATTGAAATAAGCAGATTTCTATAGTCACAAAAGTTCAGTCTTGTTCTTCAGCCCTGCCTCCCCTCACCACCTCGTCTTTACTGGCCATGGTTCGACCATGCTGAATGTTTGCCAAAAAAAAACTCCTCTCGAAGGATGGAGGGAAGGAAGGACGGACGGAAGGAAGGAATTCATTCATTCAACCCCCTTTTTGTTGTAGTTTGCTGTTGGCGAAATTCCCATACTTTTTTCTGCACAACCCGCAACAACAACAAGAACAGCCGAAGATTTTGAATTTGAAATGAAACACATTTTGAAATGTTTTTTTATTGAATGGTTGGTTGCTTGGTCGGATGATTATGGCTAGGCTATCGTTGTTTTTTTCTTTTGCTGCATTACAAGAGTTCTAAACAGGGTTCATTGTCCGGTCAAGGGATCTCCTATTTCCTCTACGTCTTCGACAGAGATAACAAGAAAATACCATTAAAGGTTTTAGGATGATGTAGTTTTTTCTTGGCTGATTATGTCATATGGTGTTATCCTTGGAAACTTTGTAACACTGCAGTATAATGACCTCATTTTGTTTTGGGGGGCCCCAACATGATTGCGTGTTTATCTGAGATTTTTTGTTGGTGTGTGTTCCAAAAATAAATGTTACCACAGCAATTACCAAATAAGTGGTATCAAAACCGATTTGGAAAACTCATTTCCTTTACCATCCAAAAAAAAAAAGAAAACACCCAGCTGACCTTTTGAACTTTTAGCCTAACTACCTTTGTTGTTGTTTTTTGTTATTATCGTGTAAACATGCGTGTAGTTTTATTTATTTTCAATTAGCCGATAATACCGCATTTTCGACATGACTATCATCAATCACCATATGGCAGGAATACCTTCTCTTTTTGTTTTGTGATTACATAATACATTTTGTTGGCTCATGGCCAAAAAAAAAAAAAATTAAATATAAACTGAAAAGCTTTGGCCATTAAAAAGGATATTAATTGGTGTTCGATGAGGTAAGGAGATTGAAAACACTAAGAAATTTCGATAAATATGAAAATAAACACAATTTTAATATGAAACAAAATCGATAACAAAAGAAAAATCATCGATAACAAGTTTTTTGTTATCAAAATATATCGATAACATGATTTCTATAATGAAACATTATCGATAACATATTTTCTATGAAGAAATGTCTTCGATAACATAACGCTTATTAAGAAAAGTGATTGATAACAACGTTTCTTTTAAGAAAATTGACCGATAACAATTTTTTTAATAAGAAAAACGGTCGATAACAAGTTTTCAATGAAGAAAAATAATCGATAACAACTTTTCTATGAAGAAATTGTGTCGATAACAACTTTTCTTCAAAGAAAAGCTGTCGATAACAAGTTTTCTATGAAAGAAAATAATCGATAACAACTTTTCTACGAAGAAAAGCTGTCGGTAATTATATTTCTATGAAGTGAAGTGATCGATAACCACATTTCTGCAATGACAAACTATCGATAATTATTTTTCTATTAAGAAAATTTATCGATAATATATTTTGTATAAAGAAAAGATGTCAATAACATATTTTCCGCAATAAAAATATATCGATAAACGGTTTTCTATTATCGATAACACGTTTTCATTAAATAAATATTATCGATAACATAATACCTATTAAGAACAACTTTTCTATAAAGAAAAGTTGCCGATAACAACTTCTCTATAAAGAAAATTTATCGATAACACATTTTCTACAAAGAAAAGTTATCGATAACAAGTTTTCTATAAAAAAAGTTGTCGATAACAACTTTTCTATAAAGAAAAATTGTCGATAACAACATTTCTATAAAGAAATGTTGTCGATAACAACTTTTCTATAAAGAAAATCTGTCGATAACAAATTTTCTATAAAGAATAGTTATCGATAACAACTTTTTTATAAAGAAAAGTTATCGATAATAAGTTTTCTATAAAGAAAAGTTGCCGATAACAACTTTTCTATAAAAAAAGTTATCGATAATAATTTTTCTATAAAGAAAATTTGCCGATAACAACTTTTCTATAAAGAAAATGTGTCGATAACAAGTTTCCTCTAATGAAATGTTTTCGATAACTCCTTTTTTGTATAAATTTTCTATGAAGAAACTGTCTCGATAATTAATTATCAATAACCGATTTATTTTATGTTTTTCCAAATTCTTTAAAATATCCACTCCCAGGACCAAATTCTTCTATTTTTGTCTAACAAGCTACACACGTATTTCTGCAACGCCCCTATTTCAATTACGGCAATAAACAAGTGTTTAACTTTTTATTGTTGTTGCAACTAGAATTTCAGCTGCTGCTGGTCTCGTTTTCCAAACGATAGCAACCCAAGACAATATGGGTGGCATGTCACGGCATGTCTTTTATTAATCACGTTTATATAATATAATTTTACGTTAATTTTCCAGCACGTACGACAGACGGACGGACAGACGAGCGCTATGCGTTCACATCATGTACGCCCGTAACAAACAAGTGTCGCTCACAGTGATGGGAGAGAGAGAAAGGGAGAGAGATGACATGGGTTCATAAAACAAGCATTAAGCTCTTGTCAGACACATTTCAAACACAACAAAGTCGTCATTAGAATGACGTTAAGCGACAACAACAAGAACAACGCACCGTGTGCAACAACCATCATCCAATGTTCTATTCTTTGTTAAGAGAGGGAGAGAGAGAGAGAGAAGGAGTACATAGGGGGCTGGGGGTGGTGTGTTGTTGGTGATAGGTGACAAAGCTTGGTGCCAAGAATTCAAATAGAATTTTAATACCAAATGCTAAGCAAAGAAAATTGAAAACTAAAGGCAGGGCCAAAACAACAATAAATTCATCGAAAGAACGAACAATGGAAAGAAAGCAAAAACGGGCCCGATGACAATATGGGTTTACATGCCAGCAACAACAACAAGACCAACAATAGTTGGTTATTTGGTTCGCCTGGCTTTCTTTCGTTCGTTCTCTTAGGCTGGGTTGCCGTGTCCATGGCCCCATGACTATATCTGTGTCTGTGTCATCGTCATCATTGTCGTTCTCGTCATCGTCGCATCTAATCAATATGCAAAACACACAATCAAGAACATTCATCCATCCATCCATCCATCCATCCAACAATGGCAAAGAAACGCATTGTTTTTGTTTGATATCCAACAAGGACTCAACAAAAAGAGGACAACAAGGCAAGAAGAGCAAAGAGTGAGAGCTGCTCTCTCTCTCTCACTCGTTCGTCTATTCATTTCTCCCATTGCCAACATCTTCATTATCGGCTTCATTAACATACATTCTTCCCATTGAACACACACATAATTACATATCAATTAAATGTGGCCGGGGTCCCTGACATAACCACAACACAATGACACAAAAAACACACATAACCTCAAAAACTGCAAAAAACAATAACAATGACATCAAAATGGCAAACGCATGATCCTAGCATTGATATCATCATCATGGATGAACATGACTGATGCTGCTGCTGGTGATTGTTAGATGAAATCAAAAATAAAAAGGGAAAAACGTATCAAATTACAAATGGGATGGAAAAACAAAATACAAAGGGAGAAAAAACGTTATTCAAATTTAAAAAATTTAATTAAAAGTACATAACCTCAAATAAGCGGAGATTATTAGCTCAATTAAATAGCGCAGGGTATTTTTAATTGAATTTAAATTTAAATGAACTTTTTTTTTATTATAGGGTTTTAAATGCCCAAGGGATTGGATAGAACAAAACTGAATCCTTTGTCGGCATTATTAAATTATAAAAAAAAATTGTTATCGAGGGCAATTTATCGAAAATATTAAAAAAATCATGACAACGGCATATTTACTCTATAGAAAGCTAATTATTAATTTGTTTTCTATAGAGAATTCTTTATCAACGAATTTAGTATAAAAAAATGTTATCGAAAATTTTTCTTTAGGGAAAGCGGGTTATCGTTATCGTTTCATTATTGAAACTTTATTATCGGCCTATTTTTATCACAGCAAATATTGTTATCGAGCAAATTTCTTTATAAAAATCGGGTTATCGATAAATTTTCTTCAACAAAAATGTGTTATCGATTCATTTTCTTAATATAAAATATATTATCGATTAATTTTCTTTACAGAAAAATTATAATCGTTAAATTTTCTTCGTATAAAATTAGTTATCGATTAATATGCTTTACAGAAAAATAATTATCGATGAGTTTTCTTGGCAGAAAAGTTATTATCGATAACTTTTCTTTATAAAAAACTTATTATCGATAACTTTTCTTTTTAAAAAACTTATTATCGATAACTTTTCTTTATAGAAAAATTATTATCGATTCATTTTCTTAATACAAAAATTGTTATCGATAAATTTTCTTCTTTTCTCTATAGAAAAATTTTTATTGATAAATATTCTCCATAAAAAAATTATTATCGATAACTGAAAAGTTATTATCGATAACTTTTCTCTACGGAAATGTTATTATCGATAATTTTTCTCTGCAGAAAAATTATTATCGATACATTTTCTGTACAGAAAAGTTATAATCGGTAACCTTTCTTTACACAAAAAATTATAATAGATAACCTTTCTTTACAGAAATGTTATTAGCGATAAATTTTCCCTACAAAAATCTTTTATCGATAACGTTTCTCTTCAGAAAAATTATTATCGACAACGTTTCGCTACAGAAAAGTTATTATCGATGAGTTTTCTCTTCAGAAATATCATTATCGATAACTTTTCTTTATAGAAAACTTATTATCGATAACTTTTTTCTACAGATAAGTTATTATCGATAATTTGTATCTACAGAAAAAATACTATCGATAAATGTTTTCAACAGAAATGTTATTATCGATAAATTTTCTTATTATCATAACTTTTTTCTAAAACATAGAAAACCAATTATCGATAACTTTTCTTCATAGAAAACATATTATCGATAACTTGTCTCTATAGAAAAGTTATTATCGTTTACTTGTCTCTACAAAAAAATTATTATCGATAACTTTTTTTTTTGAAAATTGCCATATCTTTGCATGATTTCCTAAGAAACTATTTATTATTCCGCATAATTACAACAAAAATATTACATTTCCATAAAATTGTGCGTTTATTTGTTTTTTTTTTTTAATTTTTTAATAACTGACCTTGTTTCATTTATGGTTTTCTTAAAACTACAAAAAAAAAAACAAAAAATTCTATAGAAAACCAACACCCTCTTTTTGTTTTTTTTTTTATATATATGATAAGGCACGTGCGACTGCGGTAGAATTTATTCTGGGAACTATAAACATGTGTAGGAGGGCGGCATCGATCTCAAACCCCCGCAACACTCACACACACACACATCAAATGTAATTCAAAACCCGCATTTGCACTTGTCATTAAAACCAACAACAAAAATCAGCGAATACGCAAAAATGCGTTGCTGCATTGCCAGACTGGTGGTATTAATGAGATTGTCCGCATGTCTATATATGTCGGTATGTATGTATGTATTTTTTTTTTTTTTTTTTTTTGAATTATGACCATAAATTTTATATCGACCAAAAGTAGAAAAGAACAAAAATGTCAAAAGAAGACTAAATGTTAAGTGTAGGCTCAATTACGTGTTGTATTTTTTTATTTTATTTGGTTGCTTGCTGCTACTTCTCTTGCTGATCGGTCTGTGTGTTGCACGGCGGCTGCCCTATTCTATCAAAAAAATTGACGTTAATTGAATGGTTCTCTTCTTGTTGTTGTAGCTTTTTTTGAAGATTGCGTCTTGACTTGACAATGTCAAATGTATTTAACCCAACAAATACCGAATTTGTTGTTGTTGTTTTTCTTAGTTGCTGTTGACGTTCGATATGATTTCTTTTTGATTTATATACTACATAAAAATATTTTAGGAATTTATTAAATTTCTGATATCAACCGAACTGAGCAGAAAAACACCTTTGACAAAACGAAATCGAATTTTTTCGGTTGACAATAACAACAAAAACATTTGTTGTTAAGAAAACATATTAAAAAAATACTACACCTGTGTTTTTTTTTTAATCGAACAACCACACACTTGACAAGAACAAAAAAAAACTATCGCACTTTTAATTCAGAAAGTAGGCATTTCGGGGGAGATAAGATTATGTGCTTAACACTTGGCTACAGAAATGGGGAGTGTCAGTCTTTAAAAAAATGACATTGGGGACAAACTTGTCGATAATTGAGAAAATTGGGTCGATAATAATTTTTAATTCTTAAAATTGATTTTTAAAATTTTATTTATTTATTTTTTTTTTTTTTTTTTTTTGGTATTATTAAAATTAATTTATTTTATTTTTTTTTTTGATTTCATTATTTTTTTTTAATTTTTAAAATTTTTTTATTTAAATTATATTTTAATTTTTAATATTTATTTTTTTTTTTTTTTTATTAATTTTCTGATTTTTTGTTTTGGAATTTTTAATATTTTTTTTTCAAAATTTCTTATTTTATTTTTAAAATTAATTTTTTTTAATTAAAAAAAATTAGAAAACTATTTCTATAAGAGATTATTTTTAATTTTTAATATTTATTTTAAATTTATTTTTTTTAGATTTTTTTTAGTTTTAGAATTTTATTAGTTTTTTTTATTTTTTTTAATTCCTAATTTTATTTTTAAAATTATTTTTTTTTAATTTTAAATTTTTTTCAGAAAACTGTATCTATAACAGATTATTTTTAATTTAATTTTAATTTTTTATTTTATTTTTTTTTTTAATTTTTTGGTTTTTTTTTTTTAATTATTTTTTTTAATTTTTAATTATTTTTATTATTTTTTTATTATTAATTAATATTTTAATTAATTTTTAATATCTATTTTTTATTTTAAATTTCTTTTTTTTAATTTTTAGATTTTTTGTTTTGTAATTTTTAATTTAAAATTAATTTTTTTTAATTATTTAATTTAATTTTTAATATTTATTTCTTATTTTAAATTTATTTTTTTAGATTTTTTTAGTTTTAGAATTTATTTATTTTTTATTTATTTAATTTTGTTGTTAAATTCTTAATTTTATTTTTAAAATTAATTTTTTTTAAATTTTAAAATTAATTTTTATTTAAATTTTTTTTTTTTTAACATTTTTTTTTAATTTTAAATTTTGTTTTAGATTTTTTTTTTTAATTTAATTTAATATTTATTTGTTATTTTAAATTCATTATTTTTAGATTTTTTTAGTTTTAGAATTTTTAATATTTTTTAAATTTTTTTTAATTCCTAATTTTATTTTTAAAATTATTGTTTTTTTTTAATTTTTAAATTTTTTTAGAAATCTATTTCTATAACAGATTATTTTTCATTTAATTTTCAATAGTTATTTTTTACTTTAAATTAGAATTTTTAATATTTTTTAATTGTTTTTTAAATTCCTAATTTTTTCAAATTATTTTTTTATTAAATTTTTTAAGAAAACTATTTATATAACAGATTATTTTTAATTTAATTTTTAATATTTATTTTTTTTTTAATTTTTAGATTTTTTATTTTGGAATTTTTGTTATTAATTAATTTTTAATATTTATTTTTTATTTTAAATTTATTTTTTTTTTTTTTAAATTTTTTTAGAAAACTATTTCTATAACAGATTATTTTTAATTTAATTTTCAATATTTATTTTTTTAATTTTTAGATTTTTTGTTTTGGAATTTTTAATTATTTTTATTATTAATTAATTTTTTTAATTATTATTTATTTTTTTAATTTTTAATTTTTTTTAGTAAACCATTTCTATAACAGATTATTTTTAATTTAATTTTTAATATTAATTCTTTATTTTAAATTTATTTATTTTTTAATTTTTAGATTTTTTGTTTTGGAATTTTGGATTATTATTTTAATTATTTTTTTATTATTAATTAATTTTTTAATTAATTTTTAATATTTTTTTTTATTTTAAATTTATTTTTTTTAATTTTTAGAGTTTTTGTTTTGTAATTTTTAATTTAAAATTAAATTTTTTTTAATGTTTTTAGAATTTTTTTATTTAATTTAATTTTTAATATTTATTTTTTATTTCATTTTTTTTAGTTTTAGTATTTTTTTTAATTTTTTTTTATTTTTTTTTTTTTTAATTCATAATTTTATTTTTAAAATTATTTTTTTTAATTTTTTTTTAGAAAACTATTTCTATAACAGATTATTTTTAATTATATTTTGAATATTTATTTTTTGTTTAATTTTTAGATTTTTAATTATTTTTTATTATTAATTAATTTTTAATATTCAATCTTTTTTTAATTTATTTTTTTTTAATTTTTAGTTTAAAATTAATTTTTTTATAATTTCAAATTTTTTTAGATGTTTTTTTTTTTTAATTTTTAATATTTATTTCTTATTTTAAATTTATTTTTTAAATTTTTTTAGTTTTAGAATTTATTTAATTTGTTTTTGTTTATTTTTTTATTTTTAAAATTAATTTTTGTTTAATTTATAATTTTTTTTAGAAAACTTTATTTTATTTAATTTTATTTTTAATTTATTTTTAATTTAATTTTTAATATTTATTTTTTTTTAAATTTTTTTTTATAATTTTTAGATCTTTTTTTGGAATTTTTAATTATTTTTATAATAATATTTATTTTTTATTTTAAATTTATTTTTTTTTAATTTTTTTAGAAAACTATTTCTATAACAGATTATTTTTAATTTAATTTTTACTATTTATTTTTTTATTTTAAATTTATTTTTTTTTTAATTTTTAGATTTTTTGTTTTGGAATTTTTAATTATTTTTATTATTAATTATTTTTTTTAATTAATTTTTAATATTTATTTTTTATTTTAAATTTATTTTCTTAAGATTTTTAGTTTTGGAATTTTTAATTATTTTATTTTTTTTTATTAATTAATTTTGAATATTTATTTTATATTTTTTATTTTTTAATATTTATTTTAAATTTTTTTTTTTTTAATTTTTAGATTTTTTGTTTTGTAATTTTTAATTATTTTTTTTATTATTAATTAACTTTTTTAAATAATTTTTAATATTTATTTTTATTTTAAATTTATTTTTTTTAATTTTTAGATTTTTTGCTTTGTAATTATTTTTTTTGTTTTTTTTATTAATTAATTTTTTTTAATTTCTAATTTTATTAATTTTTTTTTTTTTAATTTCTGTTGCTTAGTGTAAAAAAACAGTTCAAAATTTTTCAAACTTCTGTTTGTGACGTCACTAATCAAAATTGCATCATCACTATGCTATGTCATTGGACATCGAACGCTAATCATTTCCTGTCTGTCACACACACACACACTTCAAATCACCCACAAAAATTCCTATCAACAAAAGAAAGAATGTTTAAAAATAATTATATTTCACAATAAATCGTTGAAAATTGTCAGTAAGGGCAATTTTTGGCACCAAACCAACGGACGAACGAACGGACAGACGAACGACCGGCCGGTTAGATTTTTCTATGGGTGATTATGTTATCGTATTTCAAACACACACATGCCAAGATTTACGGTTACCCCACTCTAACTCTCCTCTCATTCTATTTCTCGTTTTCTCTCCCTCTCCCTTTTTGGAAGGTGACAATCAATGCTTGTAATAATTGCCAACACGTGAGGAAGTGTCAATAGAAAATGATTTTTCTTTTATTTTTATTTTTTTTTTTGGGAGTAAATAATAACACTTGTATTTCCGGTAGGAAGAGGGAGGGGGCAGGGGGAGATAAACCACCCCTTGTTTCCATCCCCCATTTTTTGGATTGATTATCAATCACCTTCATTGCAACTTGCATTGTAATTGTTATTTATATTGCCCACAGGGAGTAGAAATCAATTCCCATACTCTGTTGTCTCTCTCACACTCTCTGTCCCCGTTATGATTTGATTGCAACTCCCTGTTGTGTTTTGTTTGGTGTTTAGATCAGGCTCGGGCAGAGAATAACAAATTTGCGTTACATTATCGATGTGTGTGTGTGTGTGTCAATGGGTTTTCACAGTTGTTTCAATTGAATGTGCATGAGAGTAAGCTTTTTTATTTACTTTGGCGAGAGAGCATGCGTGCGGCGTTTTGCCATATGGGGGTTTAGAGCCCTCTAAAGCAATTACATTGGATTGCTGACTATCCTTTAAAACTATTATTGTCAACTACGAACCCACGTGGGTTGCTTCGTTGCGAACCAAACCGAACCGTTCGATCCTTAATGATCCTTGTCCTTTTTGTTGTTGTTGCTGCTGTTTTGTAAATTGAAAGGGTGGTGGTTTTAAATGCTGATATGTTACTTCCTGCAATGCATTTCGAATAAAGTGTTAATAAGGCTGACTGTCAGGCAGCCAGGCAAAGGAAACCCCTTGAAAGAGGATATCCATACACACCGAATATAATCCTTTGAATAGGGCGGAAGGAAGTTTTGGGCACTCAATAACAACACACCATTGTTTTTTTCGATGAAATAGTTGTGGTTTTTATTTTGTGATTTTTTCAGGGACATCCAAGGGGTGGGGGGAAATTTTTAATCCCTGAGCAATTTTTTTTTCGCATAACAAAAATTTTGCAAACATTTTTTATTATTACATCATTTTTTTAACGCTTCCAGGATCACCGCCAAAAAAAATCTGCTGAGAGATTGAAAAAAACAACCAAATCCCAGCTGTGACTGTCAACCCCGGTTTGTTTTGTCACTTTTGATAATTATCGTTTGGGTTGAGATTTTTTTTTTCTCTTGCTTTTGATGATAACATTCTGGGTAGGGACAACGGGGTGATGACAGCCAGATAAGTGCCACCAAAATAAAAAAGAAAAAAAAATCGATACAATTTTTGTAACGCCCCATGGCCACGACGAAATGCGTTCTACAGTAGCCGGCAATTTAATAGTTTCATTTGTGTCTGAGAGTGTGTGTGTGAGTGTGTGTTGTTTTAATTTCTCGCTCGTTAGTTTTGGTCCCCAGTAGCAGTTGTTAGAAAATTTAGAAAATTATTGTTGTTGTTTATTTGACAATGGCAATTGTTGCCATCTGTTAAGAAAAATTGTTTGTGTTGTTGTTGTTGTTTCAAGTTTGAGTAAATAATGTAACAACACAAATAATAATCAAATGCTGTTGTTATTTTTTTTCTTGGGGAATGATAAGATAATTTATTTTGAGCAAGCCCTGTAACCGAGAGCTGTTTGGAAATAAACAAGGAAATTTGGAAAATGTTGGCGCCCAATTGTTAGCTGAGAAAATAAAGGAAAAGGGTTTTATAAATTAAAAAAAAAACAAATAATTGAAATATAACAAAAGCATATTTTTGCAAGAGGATATTAATCGATAACAACTGTTTTCTTTTTCTTTTTTTTGTTTTGTTTAAGAAAACATAATCGATAACTGAGCTAATGGTATGTTCCCGTACTTCAAGAATCTACCATTTTCTACTTCGATAACAAATTTTTCTTTATGATATCGAAGTAAGTAGTAAAAATTAGTAGATTCTTCCAGTAGGGGAACAGACCATAAACTTTTATTTTGTTCGATAAATATATGCATTTTTTAATTTATGATTACAAAATCGTATTAAAAAATTTTTCACATTAAAAAATATTTCCATAACAATTTTTCCTATCGATTAGGTGTTCGATTATTCGTTTTTCCCACTGAAAATTATTTCCATAATAAAAATATCCTTAATAATCAATTCGATAACTATGCCTCCAGCAGAAAAAATTGTTCGATAACAATGTTTCCAGCAGAAGAAATCTTCATAACACAGTTTTACCATTGAAAATTTGTTCGATATCATTGGTTTTCAGAAGAAAAACGTTTTCGACAACAAACTTTACAGTATTAAAATTGTTCAATAAACACTATATCTGTAAAAAAAATCAAGTGGATAACAAAATTTTTTCAGCAAAAATATTGATCGATAACAAGATGAAACGTTCGATAACAATATTTTCTATAGGAGAAGTTACCGATAATAAGTTTTGTTTGAAAAAAGAAAATCGATAACAAAGATTCCGCTATTAAATTTGTTCGATAACTCATTTTTCTGCAGAAAAACTGTAGGATAACAAAGTTTCTAGCAGAAAAAATGGTCGATAACACGTTCTTCATGAACGATTACTTGTTTTTATATCAGAAAAGTGTTCGATAAATAGGGTTTCCTACCGATAACTAACTCGATAACAAGTTTTCCTATAGAAAATTATATCGATAACATATTTTACCATCGAAAACTGCATCGATAACAAGTTTTATTAACAAAAACCTTTTCGATAATAAGTTTTTCTGGAAAAAGTTTTTCGATAACATGTTTTCCTATCGAAAACTGATTCGATAACAAGTCTTATTATCAAAAACTTTTTCGATGAAAAGTTATTCTGGAAAAAAAGTTTTCGATAACATAGTTTTCAGTAAGAACAATTTTCGATAACTACTTTTTCTGCAGAAAAAAACTGTTCGATAACAAAGTTTTCAACAGAAAATATGATCCATAACACGTTCTTTTTGAACGATTATATGATTTCATAGCACAAAGTTGTTCGATAATAAGTTTGTTCTATTGATAACTAATTCGATAACAAGTTTTTCCATAGAAAGTCTACTCGATAACATGTTTTACCATCAAAAAACGGATTCGATAACATGTTTTATTATTGAAAAGCGGACCGATAATACGTTTTACTTTCGAAAACTATTTCGATAACAAGATTTTCTGTTGAAAATTATTTCGATAACAAAGTTTGTTATTGAAAAGTCGATCGATAATCATTTTACCTATAGATAAATTATTTGCTAACAATTATTGCAATGGAAAATCTTGGCGATGGCACAGAAAAATCTGTTCGATAACAAATTTGAACAAAAACCCATTTAAAAAAAATGGTCCATATTTTTTCGATAAAAAAATATTTTCGATAACAAAAATATTTTGATTTTACATTTTTTCACATTTTTTCGATAACAAAAAAATGTTATCGATAAAAAATTTGAGTTATCGATAACAAAAATGGTATTATCGATAACCAAATGTGTTATCGATTACAAAAAATATTTTGATTTTATCAATAATCCACATTTTTTGATAAGAAAAATATTATTATTGATAAAAATATAAAGTTATCGATAACAAAAATAGTATTATCGATAACATTGAAGACACATTTTTATTTCTAAAGATTGTTTTAAATTATTCTTGCAATAATCCAAATATTTTCCATATCAAAAAAATGTTATCGATAGAAATATAGAGTTATCGATAACAAAAATGGTATTATCGATAACAAAATGTGTTATCGATGACATAAAATATTTTGATTTTATCAATAATCCACATTTTTCGATAGCAAAAATATTATTATCGATAAAGATATAAAGTTATCGATAACAGAAATATTATTATCGATAACATTGAAGAGACATTTTGATTACTAGAATTTTTTTTAATATTCTTGCAATAATCCACATTTTTCGATAACAAAAATATCGATAAAAATATAGAGTTATCGATAACAAAAATATTATTATCGATATTTGAATGTGTTATCGATTACAAAAATATTTTGATTTATTAAAGCTAAATGCCATTATTTGCAGCTTATCCCCACTAACTTTACTTATTTCCAGGTTATACTCCCTCTCTCTATTGGATCTCCCTTCCATTTCTCACTTTCTCTCTCTCTCTCTTCTTATAATCATCTTTGAATAATTTCCTCTTATTCCAAGGTAATATATCAAAGTGATATATCACCTTTCAAAACGAAAACAGAAATCACATGAGATGAGAGTTGGCTGAGTGCTGCTCTCCTGTATGTGTGTGCGTGTGTGAGTGTGCTGTTAAGCTATCATAAATAGCGGCAAGAGCTTTGTATTATACGACATGTCAAACGATGTTGTTGTCGTATACGACGTTGGCCTAATTCAACGACACAGCTACTACTAATACACAGTCGGGCAAACCACCGCACGCGTGCACTCTCGCGAGAGTAAATATCACTATTCTCTCACACACATTCAACTGAACCAATTGAAAACCCATTGACACACACACAAAGACAAGTGCGTGAGAACAGAATTTTTATGCTCTGCCCGAGTCTGTACTAATACCCACTACTACTTTAATTCCAATGCACACCCATACTCACACATACACACACGCACACCCAAATGAAGGCCCATTTGCCGTTTGAAGTACCTTTTTTCTTCTATTTTCATTCTTTACTATAAATTTGTTTTTAGCTTAAAGAATTTTAATTAATTTGTTGTTATTATTGTTGCTAAACTCCATATGTGTGTGTGTGTGTGTTGGTGTCTGTGCAAGAGTATCTCAAAATATTGTCAAAGACTATTTATTATTATTATTGAAGGAAAAAATAGAAGTATCACCCATAAGTGTGTGGTAGGTTCAATCAGTTTGTTGGGTTATCTTATCGGACGACAACGGCGACAGCAAAAAAAAGGAGAACACAAACCCCCACTACAACAACACCAATAAAACCAATAATAATAACAACAGCAAAAAATTAAACAAACTAAATATTTTTTGCTCTGCGCTCCTCCACAATTTTTTTAGTTAAAACGTAGAAGAAAAAAGGGCCAGCCAGACTTGTGGACTTTGTTTGAATAGCCCGGCAATGGCTCTTCTCACGCGAAAATACTTCAAATGTTTTCCATTTTTTTGTTTCAATAATTAACCTCGAAAACTATCATCACAAGACTGCATTCCATAGATACTTCACGATATAAAACAAAAATGAAAACAAACACCCACCCACCCACACTCACTATCGCCGATCGACCAACCGGCCGGCCAGCCATCCATCGATTTACCCATTCAGTCATTCTGTTTTAATAGATAAAAATCTGGTTCGAACCAAATTCATCGTGATATTTTCACAATTCTAGTTGTTTCGGCATCGGGCCCAGACATCAGTGTCCCCCACTGCTGTAAAGTATTTTCAAAACCCCAGGGCTTTACAGTCTCTTCAGATAAGGTGGCTGGAAAATAAGTCCAAGCAATGATGACTGATTCCTTCTGGTTGGTTGGATGGATGACTGGACAAAACTTGACACACAAGTATTTCACAATGTTGTAAAAAAAGAAGAGAGAGATAAATGTAGGGGAATCATATGACAGATAGAGAGAGAGAGAGGGCTCGATACCCACGGGAAGAAAATTGCCCTCAATTGGGGATCCTTGGTAACAGAAAGTCACACAAAATAAAGTTCAAATTAAGTCTGATTTTTATAATTAAATTGTTAAATTTGAAAAACACTAATTTTAATTTTTTTGAAAATCAAAAATTTCATGTGAAAGAAATTTTTAGTTTCATCAAAGAAAATTGTTTCAAAAAATTGTTTCCAACATTTGGTTGAGAAAAAATATGAAATTTTCACATTTGGGAAATTTTTTTGTTTAACATAAAACTTTCAATGAAAGTTTTGTTTTTGTGAAATTTTTAAAATTTCTTTGGCATTTGTAATTTTAATGAAAAAATTAATGATATTTTTGAAAATTTCACACATGGAAAATTTTTTCTTACACATCAAACTTTCAATGAAAGTTTTTGTTTTGCGAAATTTTTAAAATTTCTTTGGAATTTGTGATTTCAATGGAGAAATTAATTACTCTTTATGAATTTTGAAGATTTTTCCCACAGTGAAATTTTACTTTCACATGCAATTTTTTTAATTTTAATAAGAAAAATTACAATTTTTTTTTTGCACAATTGCAATTAAAATGGAAAAATTAATTATTTGGAGCAGAACTTTTAAAATTTGTTCTTATTGAAATTTTACTTTCATATGCAATTTTTGACTATCCATGAAAAATTTTCAATTTTTTTTCATAATTTCAAGGCAAACAATTTCAAATTTTCTTGCACATTTGTATTTAAAATGGAAAAATTAGTTATTTGGTGAAAATTAAAAAAAAATTCCGTTGTGAAATTTTAATTTCACATGAAATTTTTTACTTTTAATAAAAAATTTTCAAATTTTTTTTTACATTTAAGTTTTAAATGGAAAAATTAATCAATTAGTATGGAATTTAAAAAAAAAATCACTTGATGAAATTTTTAGTTTCACATGAAATTGTTTACCTTTAGTAAAATTTGTTACTTTCAATGACAAAAACAAATTAAATTTTCCGCTTTTATGTTTTAAAAGGAAAAATTATTATTTGATGCAAAGTTTTAAAATTTTCCTTAGTGAAATTTTAGTTTCATATGAAACTTTCGCATGAAATTTTTATTTCAATGAAAAAATTTCTTTCACATTTGTGTTTTAAGTGGAAAAAGTAATCATCTGATGCAAATTTTTAAAATTTTTTCTTGAGAAATTTTTGTTTCACATGAAATTTTTTAATTTTTTTACTTTCAATGAAAAAATTCCAAAATTTCTTTTACATTTGAGTTTTAAATAAAAAAATTAATCATGTGAAATGAAATTAGAATTCTTTAAAGTAAAAATAAGAAAATTTCACATATACGAAATTTTTATTTCACATGAAAATTTAACTTTATAAAACAACAACTTTTACTTTCTTTTATAAATGTGGCATTTGTGATTTCAATGCAAAAATTAGTTATTTACAATGAAATTTAAAAAAAATACATTGGAAATTTTTTATTTCACAGGAAAGTTTTCACTTTCAATGAAGAAATTTCAAAATTTCTTGCACAAACGAAAATAAAATGGAAAAATTTGTTATTTAAAGGGAAAATTTTAAAATTTTTTCTTAGTAAAATTTCTACTTTCTCATGAAACTTTAACTTTCAACAAATTTTTTTTTTATTTTTTTCATTGCTAAAATTTTATTTATTTTTAGTTTTTTTTCATTTTTTTCATTTTTTTTTAATATTTTATTTATTTCTACAGATTTTTTATTTCATTTATTTTTTTTTTTTTTAATTTCTTTAAATATTTGCCAAAATATTTGCCTTTAAAAATAATAATTATTATTTTAATTATTGCCATTCATATTTTGTCTCCTTTCATTTGCCCATTAATTGTTTCATTTCCAGAATGCCACCCAACATGCCTGCCGCCCGTCAAATAATAATAAACATAAAATTCTCATAAATTTTGAGCACGCCCGTTTTTGTTGTCTCATAAACTAAACAAAGTAACGTTTAATTTATGACAGTTTTTGACAATTTATAATACCCCATTAACAGCAATCAGACAAAGGAAGGCTAAGAGAATTCCAGAGAAGACCAGAGATAGCAAAACATCATCATCATCACAACAAACAGCCAACCATCCCTCACACACACACACACACTCTCTCATTCCATCACACAATACAACTCAACTCACCTATTTTGCCTAGTCTAATTGTCCGTTATTCAGTGCAAGAGCACGTGCTATTGCATAAAGAGATGCCCTCTGCACTGCTCTGCATTGAGAAAAGAGCGGGAGATGAGTGAGTGTGTGCGTGTGTATGTGTGTTTTGGAGTGTGGTGAAAGCATTTTCATGGAATCTAATTGAATTGAAGTGGCAAATGTCACCAGACAAAAGGCAAAACAAAAAACAGCGACAAAATAATTGAAGTTAGGCATGGCTGTTCATGATGATGCTGCAGGCAAGGCAGCCAGCCAGTTCATTGAATTTATTTAGTTGTTGGCCATGATGTCCTTGCTCAAAATGTGTTAATGACCACCCAGTCAAAAAAAATATATTTTTTTGTCTGGTCAATGGCCTTAATTGAAATGTCTGGGGGCCCGACACATATCACCACCCCCAAAAATTTTCTTTTCTTAATTTCCGTTTTTTTTTTGGCAACAGGAAATGAAACAAAAGTGTGACACCCTCTCCGCTTGATAAATATTTTAATAAAATAGAATTTAATACAAAATATAAAAAAATAAATTCCAAAGTCCACCGAAAGAATTTCTTTATCGGTTGGTACGTGTGTACTTCAAATCCAAATATTGGGCCACTAAATCACATTACCATTATCTTCGTTTATTTATTTATTATTTATTTTGCTCGGGATGGAAATCTTTTTTTGCGGCATGTTTTGTTTTGATTTTCGTGGTATTTGATTTTTATTGGCAGTGTCAGTCAATAAGTGGCGTTTTATTTTGTGTGAATTAATTGATCGCCAGTTACCCAGAGGGATTAAAACATCAGCAGGTTGATCGGCCACAGGCCAGACAACGAACGGTTACCATGTTAATTAAGCAATAAATAAATTAATTTTTTTTTTGTTTTCCTTAATAAAAAAAACTAAACTCAAATTCTTGTTGTTGTGACAAAAAATCAAAGTTCAAGTGGCTATTCGACAGGGAAACCTCATGCTTGCCAATTGTTGACCCCCTATCTGCCTATCAAAAATTATACCAAAAAAAATTATCTGCCTGTATTGAAAAACAAACTAACAACAACAACAATTGCCCGTTGTTTTGAAATATAAACACATGTTGTGTTGTTGTTGCTATTTGCAAATAGTTGTTAGTTAATTTACAACACTTAGAAACCAGTCAAAATACGTTTTTTGTTGTTGTAGTTCTGTTGTTTAAAAATCAATAGCATTGCCTCGTGTTATTGGCGTGATATGACATGAAGGGGGGTCGCATTTTTTTAGGTTGTTTGTTTTCCGAAGTGTGCCAAATATTTGAAGAGGTATTAAAGGGGGGAAAATTAGCACGCTTTTCAAAAAAATTAAAATATTTTTTGAAAATTTTGGAAAAATGGAAAAATTAATCTTTTGGCAAGAAATTAAAGAAATTTTCTTTGGGAAATTTTTACCTTCACATGAAAGTTTCACATGCAATGACATTTTTTCAAAAATTTCTTTCACAAATAGTTTCAAATTGAAAAACTAATTATTTGAGGCTAAATTTGAAAATTTTTTCTTGATGGAAATTTTTCTTTCACATGAAAGTTTCATATGCAATGAAATTTTTTCAAAAATTTTTTCAAAATTGGATTTTAAATGGAAAAATATATTATTTGAGGTACAATTTGAAAAATTTTACTTTCAGGTAAATTTAGAAAAATTTTCCTTCCAGGAAATTTTTAGTTTAACATGAAACTTTCAACTGCAATGAAATTTTTTCAAAAATTTCTTTTAAAATTTTTTAAATGGAAAAACTAATTATTTGTGGTCAATTTTAAAAATTTTTCCATTGAGAAATTTTTACTTTCATATGAAATTTTTACTTGCATTGGAAATTTTTCAAAAATTTCTTTCACAAATAGTTTTAAATTGAAAAACTAATTATTTGAGGTAAATTTTTAAAAATATCCTTTAAGGAAATTTTTAGTTTCCCATGAAATTTTCACATGCATTTAAAAATTTTCAAAAATTTCTTTCACAATTGAGTTTCAAATGGAAAAATTAATTATTTGTGGTAAATTTTGAAAAAATTTCCTTTGGGAAATTTTTAGTTTCACATGAAATTTTTAGTTGCAATGAAATTTTTAAAATTTTTTTTTTTAGATTTCTGTTTTAAATGGAAAAACTAATTATTTGATGTAAATTTGAGAAAAATTTCCTGAAAGGAAATTTTTTCTTTCACATGAAACTTTCACTTGCAATGAAATTTTTTCAAAAATTTATTTCACAAATAGTTTTAAATTGAAAAACTAATTATTTGAGGCTAAATTTGAAAATTTTTCCTTGAAGGAAATTTTTCTTTCACATGAAAGTTTCACTTGCAATGAAATTTTTTCAAAAATTCCTTTCACAAATAGTTTTACATTGAAAAACTAATTATTTGAGGCAAAATTTGGAAATTTTTACTGTAAGAAATTTTTAGTTTCACATGAAATTTTTACTTTCACATGAAATTTTTTCAAAAAAATTCTTTTGAATTTCTGTTTTAAATGAAAAAATATGTTATTTGGGGCAAAATTTAAAATTTTTTCTTTTGGTAAATTGTTACTTTCATATGCAATTTTAGCAGCAATGGAATTTTTTTCAAAAATTTCTTTCAAATTTAAGTTTTTAATGGAAATATATTTTATTTGAGGTAAAATTTGAAATTGTTTTCTTTGGAAAATTTTCAGTTTCCCATGAAATTTCCTTGCACTATTGAGTTTTAAATAAAAAAATTAATTACTTGGTATGAAATTTGAAAATTTTTCCTTTGGGAAATTTTTACTTTTACATAAAACTTTCACTTGCAATGCCTTTTTTCAAAAATTTCTTTCAAAATTGTGATTTAAATTGAAAAATATATTATTTGAAACAATATTTTATAATTTTTCCATTGAGACATTTTTACTTTCACATGAAACTTTCACTTGCAATAAAATTTTTTTGAAAAAATTTCTTTTAGATTTCGGTTTTAAATGGAAAAAATATATTATTTGAGGCAAAATTTTAAAAATTTTTACTTTCGCACGAAATTTTCACTTGCAATGCAATTTTTTCAAAAATTTCTTTCAAAATTGTGATTTAAATTGAAAAATATATTATTTGGTGTAAAATTTGAAAATGTTTCCTTTGGAAAATTTTTGTTTTGCACATGAAACTTTCACTTGAAATGAATTTTTTTTCAAAATTTGTTTTTTTTATTAAATGTTTATTTTAATAATTGTTTATATTGTTATTTATTTTTATTAATTTTTTATTTTAAAAAACAATACTTATTATTTTACATTAAAATAAATATTGTTACAAATATTTTTTATTAACAAGAAATTTTTTTTTTATTATTAAAAAATATCTTACATTTTAATAGAAAATATTTTTTCTATTTTATTTCAAAAAAAAATATTTATTTTTTTATATTTTATTAAAAAAATATATTTATATTTTATTAAAAAATCTTTATTTATTTTTTTTTTTTTTTGTAAAAAAATATTTATTTTTTGTTAAAAAATTGTATTTTTTTAAGTTTTTTTCCTATTTATTTTTAAATTATTAATTTTTATTTACAAATATGTATCTAGTTTTGTTATTAAAAATATTATACGTTTTCATTAAAAAATGTTTTTTTCTTTGTCGATGGATTTTATTTTTTAATTCTACATTTTCTTTTTTTTTTTTTATTATAATTTCTATTTTTTTTTCTTCCTCCATTTTTTCAATATTTTTTTTATATTTTATTTTACTTTTTTGCAAAAAACACACACACACACACAAGGAAATCTGGGTCAAATTAGAACTATTTTCCATTTATGCAAAATAATAAAGAAACAATTATTGTGGTATATCTATATGTTTGTTTTCGTTTTGTCTTGAACATTACAGGTAAAGCCATTTCTTTTCCACAAGAACCCAAATTTAAAAAAAAATGAACGGCGACAACCAACAAAATAAACCCTGCTTTTAGAGAACATCTAATTATGCATGCATGCATTTTGGTCGCTGGGTGACAGTAAATGAAAGAAAACAGAACCAAAAACAACACTAACATGATTGGCGCCAACACAACACAACAGACAGCAACTGCAACAACAACAAAATATTGGTAATTTTGTATTAATATATTTGGTTTTAATGAATTTTTATTTTCCTTTTTTGTCATCCATCTGTCTCCCTCTCTCTCTTTTTCTCCCTTTGTGATGCATTGTGTTAATCAAAACACGAAAAAAAACGGCCGCCCAAATACTGATGATGATTCATTAATTAAAAATGTTTTATTTTTTTTTTAGTCATCATCCTCAAAAGACAACAACAACCACATATCTTCATTTAAAAATCTCTATAAAAAAATTATCCAACACATTAGGTTCTTTTAAATTATCATGAATAGTCAAAAAAAACAAGTCTGTAACTAAATTATGTCAATAAATGACCAGAGAGAGAGAGAGAGAGTGTGAGAAGGGGAAGCTAGAGCGAAGGAGGTCTCTGAACTATAAATAATTGATTAAAAAGGGCTGACTGGCTGGCCATTGCATATTTAACACCTACACATACATACAACACACACACACACACAATTTAACATAGAAAATTCCACCAAAAAAGAAATAAAGGGTTAACTTTAATTATTAGAATAAATATTAATGCGCTCTGTCTCCTTATCACACTTTGGCTCCCTCTCTCTCACACACTCTCTCTAGCATTTGTTTACATTTGATCTCATCATGCATGCAGCATGCTCGCCTAACTGGATTTTCTTTTTAAAACGCCTATTTCTTCGTAAATAAATTTTCACGCTTTACCTTTATATTCTACCGCTTTCTCGTCATCTTTGTTGTTGTTGTTTTCTTTTTGTAATTTTCTATTTGTTTTTCATAGGAAAATTTACAATTTGTTGCCTTAAAATATAATTGTTTACTTTTAATTTACATGTTGATCAATATGATGTGTGTAGGTGTGGCCTCAAATCATATGGAGCTTAAAGGGGGCTTCACACATTGTCCTCACATGAGTGATTAGGTGGCCTGGGCATACATTAAGTTGGTGATATGAAGGAAAATTGATTAAAATTTTGTAAAATTCGTAATTTAAGCTGTGATTTTGAATACCTCAAATCATATGGAGCTTAAGGGGGCTTCACACATTGCCATCACATGAATGATTAAGTGGCCTGGTCATACATGTAGTTGGTGATATGGGATTTTGATTTAAATTGTATTAAATTCTGAATTAAGCTTTGATATTGCATATTTTTATTTGTTTAGATGAAGAAGAATGATTTTTTTTTTAAATTATTATCCAGAGATGGGAAGTTGGTATATGTAATTTTAATTTCCTTTTCATAGGAAAATTTACAATTTGTTCCCTTTAAATTTAATGATGATGTGTATAGGTGTGGCCTCAAATCATATGGAGCTTATAGGGAGCTTCACATATTGTCATCTCATGAATGATTAAGTGGCCTGGTCATACATGAAGTTGGTGATATGAAGGAAAATTTATTGAAATTGTATTGTAAATTGTTAATTTAAGCTGTGATATTGTATATTTATAATTTTATAAATAAAAAAAATATTTTTAAAATTAATATCCAGAGATGGGAATAGAATGGGAATAAAAAATAGAATGTATATTGAAATGTAAATTTTTTCGACTATTAAAATGCAGGAATGGACTCCTAATTAAATTAAAATTTGAAATCCAGAGATGGGAATTCAGTATTAGTACTTAAATTGAAATTAAAATCCAGAGATGGAAATTCAGTATTGGTAATTAAGAAAATTTAAAGTTTTTTTTTTTTTTTTGTAAAAAATTGGTAAACAAATTAAACCGAATCAAAAAATGCAGGGATGGGGATTTTTAATTGAAATAAAATAAAACCCAAAGATGGAGGCTTCATAAATGTAATTCAGAGATGGAAATTACTAATTACAAATATTGACTCCTAATTAAAAAGGAAATTTAAATCCAGAGATGGAAACTAGTAATTAAGAGAATTGAGTCCTAATTAAAAAAGAAATTTAAATCCAGAGATGGAAATTCAGGATTGATAATGAAGAAAAATTAGATAATTTTTATTTATTTATTTTTATTATTATTTTTTTTTTTTTTAAATTGTTAAAAATAGTTCAACCGAAAGCAAATAAATTAAATCGATAATTTTTGATTAGATAAAATGTGGGGTTTTTAATGTTTTATTTAATTTTTAATAAATGGTTAGGCATTTATACGGCATTTACATTAGAACTTTTTACCGGGTTAATCTACTTTATGAGGATTTATTTGGCATATATTCAAAGGAATTGAAAATTTAAACCCACTGGGTTAACGAAATCCGGTTCAATGTAAACGACCTTTTAAATTCAGCTATGAAAATCAGAGATGGGATATTTTGTGGGCAGGGACGGTAATTTATTTTTTTTTTATTTAATTTCTTAATTAATGGCGCGGTTTTAGAATATAAATTCAGATGTGAAAACCAGAGATGGGATTATGGAACCGAACAAAAATTGCAATTGAAGGTTATGGGCGGAAGAGCTGAAGGATTGACATTTCCCTCAACTCGCTCACCTAAAAAAAATACAGAATTAGGGCAAGACAAAATTCCCTTATGTAAATCAGGATATTAAAAACAGAGATGGGATCTTTTTTTAAATTAATTTTTTTTAATATACTTAAGGGTCCTTTAGACTATATGATTTATTAAAATTTAATTAATAAATCACATGGTCAACACATCTCCTCATTGTGATATTCTTCGGCACACCAAACCAAAAAGCGTTCCATTTGGTAACACTTAAGGGTTCTTTAGGCCAGCTGACATTTTTGGCAATTAAATACAATCAATGTGGAATAATTTTCAATAATGATAAATTATTATGCTGAACCAAAAAACCCAATGAATCATTGCATGGAACCCCTTCTTGTTAAAACGAAAATAATTTGCATGTTTTTTTTTTCTGTTCACAATGGTAAATTAAATTATTAAATTTAATTGATATTTAACCGAATCACGCACATGACCTTTTTTAACTCTTCTTCTTCTTCATCGATCATTTCTTTTGTTGTCTGCACTGAAGTCTGGATAGTTTATCTGTCCGCTGAGTTCGATTTTTTTTCTTTTTTTGCTTTTTTTTATGGTCATTTAATATTTCATCATCATTTTCATAACCATATGCTTCGGTCATTTCTTTTTTGTCCGAAATAAAAAAAAAACAATAAAAACACTTCATAAATTATTTCAAATCGTTGTCATTATCATAGTCATAATAATTTTCATTACTTGTGTTGCTGGGTGTTGTTCCTGACCATAACAATCACCATAATTCTAAGGCCTTTGGGGAGGGAATGAGCAAAAAAAAATATACAACGACAATGGATTGTAAAGGGCCTTTTTTTAATCAAAATTGGAAATTGGTTTCGAAACATTCCATTCCCATTTTCGTTTTGTTTTTTTTTTTCTTAGTAGAAAAAAATTTTCTGTTTCTTGCAATTGCCATTTTATTAGGTGTCCTAAAATCATAAAAATTTAATACAATTTAAAAAATGGCTTTGATCGTAAGCAATAGCATTTAATGGGGGGTGGTCGGAATTCTTATCAATGTGAAATATTCAGCACGGTAACAGATTTTTATAGGTCAAAGAATTAAGTGGATTTCGTGTTTTTTTTTTTCTTGTTTATCACTTGAAGGGTGGTCTGGCTGGAACCAGCATGGCAACATTTCTGGGACCTGGGAATAGAAAACAATTATCTGGAACATTCAAATCAATGAAAGTTATTTTTTCCTGAAAACGTGACCTTTCTTATCCATAATTGCCTGAAATAAAAACCCACATTTAATAGTTTATAGTAGTTTGAAAAAAATATTCTCATTTTTATTATTGTAATTTCAAGATAAAATTCTTTTCAAAAAAAAAATATCATAAATACCTAAGTGAAATGTATAACCGAGCTGTTCGAAAAAAAAATTAAAAACAAGGTTAAGGGAAACCTCTAACTTTATGGTTATTTATACATTAGTAAATTGTTACAAATCAAAAAAAAAAAAAAAAAAGATAAAATTGTTGATGAAAGAAAGCCTTTAGCAGGTTTACACGTTGACAAAATTAAAAAAAAAAAAACTCCACAATAAATAGATAGCTCTTAATTGCTGGCAACTGAATGCTTGACGACATCGCTAGATGATGAAAATGTTAATATTGATGAGTGGGCTTAAAAAAAAATATCTTTACAATATTTTTTTCCTATGTGATCACTACTGGCCAAGCTAACTGCATCCCAAGACATTAGGTCTGCTTCTTTCATGCATGCATCCCATTCATTCCATTATGGTTGGTGCAATGTTGTGGTATTTATGTTTACTGGCAAACATTTCCATTTTTTTCTCAAATTAATATTTACCTAAATACTAATTGTTGTTGCTCTCATCTTCTCTTTAGATATTTAAATACAGTGAATTAAGCAAGTTTTGGCTATATGATTAGGTTAAGTATTCGGAATTCTCGCCACTTGTTTTCTACAAAAAAATATTTCCTTTTGTCGTTGAAAACCGGACCCTAATGTTTTAACAGCTGATTCGCTAGACAGCTGATATGCTATGCTACAAAATAGTAAGGCACTAGAAGGGCTTAGGAGCACTAGTATATCACTAGTTCTTTTTGTGAATGTTTGGCTATAAGGATAGTTTCAATATTCAGAATTCCAGTTATTTGTTTTTTAACAAAAATGTTGCCTTCTATCGTTGAAAATCGGACCCTAATGTTTTAACAGCTGATTCGTCAAACAGCTGATTCTTCAAACAGCTGATTGGTCAAACAGCTGATTCGTCAAACAGCTGATTCGCCAAACAGCTGATATGCTATGCTACAAAATAGTAAGGCACTAGAAGGACTTAGGAATACTAGTATATCACTAGATTTTTTTTTTGTGAATGTTTAACTATAAGGATAGTTTCAATACTCGGAATTCTCACTACTTGTTTTCAAAAAAACAAAAATTATATTCTCTTGTTGAAAAAATTACCTAATGTATTAACATTTGATTCGACAAACAGCTGATTCTTCAAACACCTGATTCGCCAGACAGCTGATTCACTAAACAGCTGATTCGCTATACAACAAAATAGCAAATCACTTGACAAAATAGCAATAGTACATCAGTAGTTTTTAGTTTGACCTAACCCTATTGGCTATAAAACTAGGTCAAATATTCAGAATTCTTCTCACTTGTTTCCTAAGAAAAAATCTTGTCTTCTGTCAACGAAAACTGGACCCTAATGTTTTAACAGCTGATTCGCCAAACAAACAGCTGATTTGCTATGCTACAAAATAGTAATTCACTAGAAGGACTTAGAAACACTAATATAGCAGTGGTTCTTATTGTGAATTATAGGCTATAAGGCTATATTTATTATTCAGATTTTCCGCTACTTGTTTTCTTTAAAAAAAAAACTTATCTTCCCACGTTAAAACCCGTACCCTAATGTTTTAACAGCTGATTCAACAAACAGCTGATTCCCTTTGCTATAAAACTTGTTGTGCTTAATATTTTCAAATGTGGTTCACATTGCTTCATATGTAGTCATACTTCTTTATTATAGATTATACTAATTTGTATATGTCATTTCTCATCAGATGTCCCATGTTTTCTCTTTCGAAAACCGTGTCCAATGTTTTAACAGCTTATTCGCCAAACTTCATGGTTTGTAATACAGCTGATTCTTTAAAATTCGCTACACAATAAAATAATTCTCTGTAGCATATACATATATAGAACATATATATAACATTTGACAAAACGTATTTTTCTTGCGATATTTAGTTCGTGGTTTTTGAGAGAACTTGAATTGAACTTTTTATTATAGATTATACAAATTTATATTTCCCATTTCTCATCAGATGTCCAAAATATGCGACTTTCCTTCTTTTGACTGTGTTCAGTAGTTATCTGACGGCATTCTTTATTCTCTGAACTGGTTTAGTTTTTAATGGCTCAATTTTCTTCTCGTCTGCCCTTTTGATGATTCAGGTTTCTACAGCATATAACAATAAAGATCATATATAACATTTGACAAATCATATTTTCCTTGTAAAATTTAGTTCGTGGCTTGTGAGTGTGCTCTGGTGCTTACATCAATTGTAATTTTCATTATAGGCTATACAAATTTCTATTTCTCATCAGATGTCCGAAATATGCGACTTTCCTTCTTTTATCGCCACAGTTATCCCTGGTTTGTAAAACTTGTTCAAAATCCTCATTTAAATTGCTTACATTTTCTTCTCGTCTGCTCTTTTGATGATCTAGGTATCTACAAATTATATTTCCGTTTCGAGATTTAGTTGCTGGTTTGTGGGTTAGTTTATCCCATTCTGCTTTTTTTACATTTAACTTAATTGTAATTTTACATACTATTTTAATACTAATTATTACAACAATTCAAATGCCCCAATTTTTTCACGCCTGCTCTGTTGATGGTCTATATCTCTACAAATCCTATTTTCGTTGCGAGATTTAGTTACTGGTTGGCAGGGTGAGTTTATCCCATTCTCTTTTTTTTTACATATAACTTAATTGTGATTTTACATACTATTTTAATTCTAATTATTACAACAAATAATGTTAAGATATAGAAATAAATGTTACCTCAAAATACTTCTCCTTTTTTACTTTTAACTTATTTGTAATTTTACATACTATTTCAATACTAATTATTACAGCACAGTAAATTCATACTATATTTACACTCAAGTTTTTAATTCAATTTATGTTAAGAGGAAGAAAATAATGTCTCAGTAATTGATTTAACGAGTAAAGGCTGGCTATCAATCCCATTGGCATTGCCAAATTATATGACTACTTCAAGGGGGCTTCACACTGGGCGAAATGTCTCTCATGCATTCTTTTTCATATTTTTTAAAGCTGGTTCATAAAATATTTTCTGTCTGTAAAATTTTACCCTACACTGTAAACAAATAGCATCTTCATTAACAAACAGCAGTAGCAAAAATAAATAGTTTTTTTTTCTAGTTTTTGTTTTGTCTCTTCATTACATTTTAGCAGCCATGATTGCTGCTGTTATTTAGGTTACGCATGCGTTTTAAATCATATTTGCATGGCGGCCAAGATGTTTTGCATGCAGCTTATGTGTGTTTGTTCATTAGAAGGCTAGCCAGCTGACCTAAGTCACAATTGTCCGACGACGACATCGACCAGACAAACAGACATCTGAAAAGCTCAGACGAGTATCTGGTTAGTGAATGTTTGTATTCGATTTTTTTTGTCGACTTATGGCCAAGTCACATGCAAACATGTTTAGCTAACAAGTGCAAGAGAAGGAAAAAAAAAATTATATAAATAAATAATAGAAGAAGAAGCAGAGGCAGAAAATGTTTGTCTAATGTAAGTGTGGTGTTGGTAATGATGGCCATTGCAAAAGCAGCAGCATCTAATGACTAATAAAATGTTTAGATGGCAATTAATAGAATATTTTGAGTAAATCGAAATAAAAATAGATATTTTTTGTGGTAGAATTCATTTTAAGAAACTAATCTCAATTTTTCTTTATTATCAGGAAATCATGGTGTTCCAGAATAAATTTTGGCGTATTTGCATTTAAAGTTAAAAAACCAACCAGCTTCTAAAGGAATAAGATAATATTATCGAAGCATTATAAAATGTATGGATTGCAGAAACCAGCCCTCCATTTTATTTATTTCCGGGATTTCAAGGTGAAATGGTGTCTGAAAATAAAAATTAAGAGAATTTTTTTTTTTTTTTTGGGAATGGGAACCTAGCCAAGATCGGTTCCAGAAACCACCATACATATGCTACTAAATCTTGACGTATTTGCATTTAAAGTTAAAAAAATTTTCAAGGAAATTAAAAGTTCTTCATAGTTATGTTAAGGAAAAAGAATGGGAATCTCATCTAACCTCTTGAAAACCTGTCAAAAACCAAAATGCCAGCCATCTTTAAGTAATCAGAAAAATAATAAATGATTGCAAAACCCTCACCAACCAAAATACCTATTATTTGATAATCAACACACAGCAATTTGACATTCAAATGTTACAAATTATTATCAAAAATAAAAGTAGAATAGCACCCAACCCATAACTGCAACTTCTGCACGCTTAATAAAAGAAGAAAAAACGTGTAGCAGACTATTTTGGTTTTTGTTTTTTTTTTTATCAGTTACCACCCCCTTCACACTACTACTACAAAAGCGTAATAAATTATAAAATAATTGTGGCCATTTATTGATTAGACTAATTGGGTTTGGTGTTCCACAATATAGACAGAAAAAAGGGCCTTCGGCAATTAAAAAAATGTTTTGATAATACAGCTATTTTTATTTATTTCTTGTTAACAAGGAAACAATGTTGCTAATTTAATAGATATGTGGTTTTTGATTTCATTTTTATGTGGGTGGGGAGATACCTCACTAAGGTATTTAAGTTTTTCGGAAAAAGGTGTTAATTTTGTACGAATTCAAAATTCCATAGAAGAAGAATATGGCAATTGGAGAGTCGAAGTCCATCGAACCAAACGGCAATTGAAGAGTCAATTTTTTTTGGGGAAATCCCTAATAGCAATTTCTTTCGAGAGTTTTTTGTTCTCGGAATTGATTTGATATTTGCAAATATATTTAAATAATTCCGAAGAATGTTTCCAATTAAAGCCAGTTAAATCATGTTTGAATTAGCGTTATAATATCTTTCTATTTAAATATTATTAGTCTAGTTTATTTAAATAATTCTAAAGAATTTTTTTTAAATGGCATTTAAAAGCCTCTCAAAAATTATGTTTCAATTAGCATCCATTAGAGACATAAAAGAGATTAGCTCATCTAATGTAAACAGGGATTTGAAACCCATCTGTTTAAAAGCTTGTTTAGATTTTTTATTTATTTAAATACTTTTTTAAAGCTGTATTATCTCACAAGTGTAAACGTAGCTGTTCAGATTTATTTGAAGGTAAGCTTTTCTTTTGTGGCAGGGTGTATTTTAAAACTTGTTAATATATCCATATTTCAAATCCCTCAATTTTCTTCTCGTCTGCATTTTTGATGGTCAAGGTCTCTACCGCATATAATTGTAGAATTATTTTCTTGATAATTTTCTACAGAATTCGTGATTATTACTTTACCAGGATGTCTTTTAAAATTCGTTGATATATCCATATTTCAAATCTCTCAATTTTCTTCTCGTCTGAACTTTTGATGGTCCAGTTGTCTACTGCATATAATAGTATAGATCATATATAACATTTGACAAATCGTGTTTTTCGTTGCGAGATTAATTTCGTGGTTTCGGAGTGTGCTTTGGCGTCCTTCAATTTTAATTTTTAATATAGATTATACAAATTTGTATTTTTCATTTCTCATCAGATATCCCAAATATGCGACTATCTTTCTTTTGCCCCATTCAATAGTTGTCTGTCGGTAATCATTCGTATCTTTCAAAATTCGCTGATATATCCATATTTCAAATGCCTCAATTTACTTTTGATGGTCCAGGCTTCTACTGTATATAATATATCATACATAACATTCGACAAATCGTATTTTTCGTAGCGAGATTAAATTCGTGGTCTCGGAGTGTTTTTTGGCGTCCTTCAATTGTAATTTTTAATATAGATTATAAAATTTTTTTCAGTTCTCATCAGATGACCCAAATATAAGACTTTCCTTCTTTGAAACGTGTCCAATAGTTGTCTGTCGGTTTAATTCCTATCTTTCAAAATTCGTTGATATATCCACATTTTAAATGACTAAATTTTCTTCTCGTCTGAACTTCTGATGGTCCAGTTGTCTACTGCATATAATAATATAGATCATTCATATATTTTTTGACCAATAGCTATCTATCGGTATTCATTCGTCTCTGAACTTCAGGATTTCTTATGTGGGAGAGTAACTTTTAAAATTCAATGATATATCCACATTTCAAAATTGCTCAATTTTCTTCTCGTCTGAACTTTTGATGGTCCCGGTTTCTACTGCATATAATAATATAGAACATATAATTTCCTAAGTAATTTGTTTAAACGTTTCGGCACGATCTACATCAAAGGAACTATTCCGCAAAAGGAACAATTGGTACTAGTTCCGATTCTTATGGTCATTTATTTCATTTTGCAGCACTCTTTCCTTTTTTGCTCTCATTCACCTAGTTCCCTTTCGATTTAATCGTTCACAAAACTCTTTTTGTTCATTGAGCGAATTAGGTGTCTTGTAAATCGATAGAACTAAAAGGAACTAAATTTATGAACTAGTTCCTTTTACGGAGTGACCCAAGCACTGATCGAACCGCTTTAGAAACAAGACTGTCCAACTCCAGTAAAGATGAAGCTTTAAATGCTGGTTACTTTTCCATGGATGATTTTTATTTAATTTTTCGTTTTTATCCCATTCCCTTTTTTTCCATTTAACTTTATTGTAATTTTACATACTATTCAAATACTAATTATTACAACAAAAAAATTCATGCAATGTTTATATTACAGTTTTTAAATCAATAAAGTTAAATATTATTAAAAGAAAATTAAAATGCAAATGAGATTAAGGAGGACTCTAGAAAGATTCAGGCTATCAATCACATTTGCATTACCAAACTGGGCTACACACTGGCCTCAATCATTCACAGCAACAGCTGATGAAGAAAACAATAACTCTAATTTATTTCATTTTCAAATTAATGACAGTTTTTGAAAATTGAATTCATAAAAGTAAAGAGAGCAGAGTTAAAATATCTCTCTGCTCTCTGCAAAATACAATTTGCCTTAAAATACTCTGATTTAACGAACAAAGGCTATCACTTCCCAAGTGCATTGACAAATCATATGACTAGCACAAGGGGGCTTCACACTGGCCAAAAATCAAAATAACAGCTGATATAAAACAAATCCCAAAAAAAAAACAAACGCTAATCTCTTAAAGTAATCTGACAAAAAATGACAATATGACTAACATTAAATTACTCTTTACGCATTGGATTTCATTTTTAATCTCCGCCGTAGATTTATTTTTGCTTTCGATTTTAGTTTTATTAAACCTCCTCCTTGGTAAAAAGTCCAGGGGACTTTAGTACCATCAGGCATATTGGGGAGGCCTGGTTTATGGCCCATAATTTGCAATAATAACTGATTATAACCACCAAAGCCTATACATAGGTATGATGTCCGGTGGTGATGATGATATCATTATTATTGCGATTAATTATGTTTTAAAGTATTTGATAAAGAAATATTAAATCGCAAAATAACGGAAATCGATTAACGAATAAACCATACAAGGTCATAATTGCACACGCAGGGGGAAAATCATTCTCTTTTCACTTTCCCAGACCAAAAAAAAACAATAAAAAAAAAAGATTTATCAAAAAGAGATTAAAACCTTTGTCAAGGTATTTAATCAGAGGATTATTGTTTGCAACAAAATTGATAGGGTTGTTAGGTGACTTTGTTACACCCAGCGGGATTAATAACAAATGATCCTCCCTTTTTTGTTATACCGCTAAAAAAATACATTTTCCTTACCTATAAAGTTTGTTTCCTCCAAGGGAAAGGGGTTGATTTTCCCTCTTCTTGTTTTCCTTTTTTGGAATTGAAATTTTATTTACCATAACATAACAATGTCTGTGCTAAAAGTTGAAAATTGAAAATTATGTGTTATTTGGATTTTATGTGTCTGGAAAACGTTTTTCTTTTCCCTCCAGAGAATAAAGTTCAACTGACCGGCCACTGAAATACAAAAACAAGCAGAAACGATTCGGAATACAAAGAAAAAACCTCAAGCCACAGTTTGGTAATACTACAAACGAGTGCAATGGCACGTAGTTCTTCGGTCATGCAAGAGATGGTCAGGACAGAGGAGAAGGGAAAAGTTTTGATATTTAACATAATAACAATAAAAAATGTGACTATTTTGAAAAAAGAAAAAAGTTCGGCAGACAAATAAAAGTTTGGGTTTTAAATTTCTAATATTAAATTTTTGTTTCTATTTTCAGGTATGGAAACAGAAAATGGAACCATGGATGTCTTATCGGGATGAACCTACATATTTTGACGTATTTGCAGTTAAAGTTATTGAAAAAAGACCTTCGAAAAGTGAACAGGAAAATTTAGCAGACCTTTAAAAAGACACTCAAAAAGAGAACAGGAAAAATCATGCGACCCTTAAAGAAAACATCGGAAAATTTTGGGATATTTGCATTTAAAGTTATTCAAAATAGTTCTTCAATGGAAAAAGAAAAAAGTTCGGTATGTCAATAAAAGTTTGGTTTATAATTATTAATATTATTTTCTTTTCAGGTATTTACGCCGGCAAAATAGGAACTCAGGATGAAACTACATATTTTTGACGTATTTGCATTTAAAGTTATTGAAATAGACCTTTAAACGGGAACATATCGCAGACCTTTAAAGGGTACATCCCAACCAAATTTTGACACATTTCCATTTAAAGTTAATCGGAATAGTCCTTCAACGCAAAACCAACTAAATTTTGGCATATGGAAAAAAAATCTTCCATAAATGTCTTGACTAAGAATAGCTGGGAATAGTTAGAGCCCCGATGTGGGATGTTTTCGAGACGTCTCATGTTTAAACAATTTCCCCTACATCCCTCCTAGTATTGAGGTCTCGCATCCTTTTCCAAAAAATCAGTGTCAGGACGAGAATTAATCAAAATAACGAAGACGAGTAGAAACACTCTCTGAAAAATATTTCACTCAATTATCACCCATTTTCTATCGCCTGAATCTGTGAAAGGCCAAGTGAATGACGACAAAGACCTTTGATTTTGAATTAAAAAAATAATAGGAAGTACGATGAGAAGTGCAATGGCAATTAAGTCTTGACATATTTGCATTTAAAGTTATATTACAAGCCGTCAAAATAATAATTTCCTTTGGCACATTTGATTAAATGTGTCAATATGGGGTACCCCACTTTAATTACCATATGGCAAAGTATGACAAAAGGTGAGTACACACTATCAGCCTGAACTGTCCGGTTTTTTAAGGAATTACTAATAATAATTTATGCTATTTATTTCAGGATTCCTAAATAGATTTGAGAAGCGGTATAAAAAATACGAAGGATCTAAAAAATTGAGGAGAACATTGAATGAGGAAATTTTTATTTTAATAACCTCAAATTGAAACCATTTGTATTTATTTTCAGAAATATTCGGTAGGTTGGAGCCTATCAGGGTCATTAGAAAAAAGAATGCGCCAACACACACAAACATTTTCTTGGATGCCTGAAGAATGGCGGACGTCAGCATCATTCAAAAGTCATAGTGTGTACACCACTTTACACTGAAAGGTTGCAATTAGGGAGGACTAGTTTAGGTAGGTTTAGGTCTATTGATTAGCTCATTAAATTTATCTTTTAAAAATAAACTAATATTCCTTTTCTCCTTATTTCAGAATGCCCAGGAGCCGGAAAGAAGATCGAGAGAGTAGACACAATTCAATTTTGACGTATTTGCATTTAAAGTTATAAAAATTTTGGTATTTACAAAATGTTCACCAAATTTTCATTGAAATGTGATAGTGGGTACACCACTTAAAGCTGAAAAACTCTGATGGAGGACAACTAATTTAGGTATCCAATGGCTAACTTATTATAAATCTTTTTTAGAAATTTATAAATATTCCTTTTCTTTTTATTTCAGAAGTCCCAGAAACGAGAGGGAAAATCGGAAGCGCATTGGAAGTGTGAACACAATTTAATTTTGACGTATTTGCATTTAAAGCAGGCTGTATTTGAACCCAACATCCATTCAATAGCATAGTCTGTACACCACCTAAAATGAAAACATGGCAAATAAGGAAGACTACTTTAGGTATCCAATGATAAACTTATTAAATATTTCATAAGAAATTATCTAATATTTCTTTTCTTTTTATTTCAGAATTCCCAGAAGCCGGACAGAAGATCGACTGCGAATTAAAAGATCGAAACACAATTTAATTTTGACGTATTTGCATTTAAAGTTATAAAAGATTTGATATCAGCAGCATAGATACACCTTATGCGGCAACCTTTAATAAAAACGTGTGCCCTTGAAATTGTGACAAATTAATAGCCGTTCACACGTGCATGCCTATGGAACTCCCAGGCTAACCCTGTTGCAGAAAATACCGTATAATTTCCTTGTGGCGATTATGGAAGACAGTTTAGGTATCCAATGACTAAATTCCTAAATATCTAAACAATTTTAACTAATTTTTATTTTCTCTTTATTTCAGAAGTCCCAGAAACCGGACAGAAAATCTGAATACAATTTAATTTTGGCGTATTTGCATTTAAAGTTATAAAAAATGTTGATATCAAAAGTCTATATACACCTAATGTGGGAAACTTTAATTAAAACGTGTGGCCATTTAATTGTGACAAATTAAACTACCGTTTACACTTGCAAGTCTACAGAACTCCCAGTCTAACACCGTTAAACAAAAAAAAACCGTATCATATCCTTGTGGCGATTATGGAAGACCTAAATTCCTAAATATCTCAAAAATGGTATTTAATTTTTAATTTCTCTTTATTTCAGAATTCCCAGAAGAAGAATTGAAGATCGGAACACAATTTAATTTTGACGTATTTGCATTTAAAGTTATAAAAAATGATATCCACAGTTCATACACCTTATGCAGCAACCTTTAATTAAAACGTGTGGCCATTTAATTGTGCGACAAATTAAACTACCGTTTACACGTGCATGTCTATGGAACTCGCAGCCTAACCCCGTTACACAAAATACCGATTAATTTCCCTGTGGTTTTGTTTATTATTTTTATTATCCTTGTAGTTAATGTTGTTGTTATTATGAAAATTATTGTTGTTTTTGTTGTTGTTGTATCTTTATTGTTATTAGATTTATGTGAAAACAAAACCAAAAAAATTGCTCTGCCTAGCATTCCCTCTTCCTTGACCAGGGTATAGGGCGCAACAAAATTAAAACAAACCCCGTGTAATAGAAAAAACAAGAAAACTTTGAACGCCAACAATAACAACAATAAATCGCTAGAAAATCAAAAGCAAAGCAGAGCAAAGCGAAGGAAAAAATACCAACTGAATTGAAATTGAGTTGGCAGAAATCAACCCCATATGATGGTTCGGATAAGTTCTGCTTGCACTTTTTTTTGAAAAATCAAACACACAAGCAATAATGTTGCTCTTGTTGCCGCTGTTGTTGTTGCTGTTCTTTACCGGGCATATACACCGTGCGGCAGACAGACAGACAAAAATATAATACAAGGAAGGCCTGGCCAGAAAAAATATGCAAAACGTGGGGTTGCATATTGGCACTAGCTAAATAGAATTTGTTTATGTGCATGTCTGTGTGTGCGGGTAAATGGTGCGACATTTCTGCTTCTGCTGCACAACGGCTGACTGGCTGGCTAATGCACACAAAATATATTGGTCTGTATAGTAAAAACATTTGTCCCTGTACACAATGGCACATGAGTAAACACACCAATACAACTACACACACACACCTATTGGCTGGCTAAGTAAGCTTTGCGTATAGCGTATGTTACGTTGTTACGCTAAGTGCAAGAAGACCAAAGCTTAGTAGAATAATTTCAAAGCTGAAGGCAAGAGGAGGGGTATTTTCGTTGATTTTTTTTTTCCTTCACGTCTTATGTTTGCACATGCAAATGTTTTTGTTGTTGTTGCTGTCGTTGTAGTATATTACAACTCTAAGTTGTTTTTGTTGTTGTGTTGTTAGTGTTCATTGTTGTGTCATCAAAACATAATCATATTTCAAATGCATGCCTAGCTTGTATGGAGATTCTCAGTGGGCTAACAGGCCGAGGAGCGCATATAACTGGCCTGGATGGATAGATGGATGGCTGGCTAGATGGATGAATTGCTGGTAAAATGACTGACTAACTGGCTGAACTGACTGACTAACTAGCTGCTTCAACTGGCTGCATGCCTAGCTAGGTTTGCCTGGTGTTTTTTTTTTTTGTTATTGAATTTAACAAGTCACTTACTTACTCACATGGCCGCGGTACACACACCGACATATCCATGCCTGCATTACAATTATGTTAGAACTTTTTCCCCCTACCTCCTCTCCCTTACATAGTACATACATAATGGAAATTGTGGACAACAACGAAAAAAAAATATTATTCGGAACTTACACAGTACAGGTTTTGAATTTGTAATTATGTAAACATATTTTTTTATAAAAAAAAACTTATAATTAAATCGAAATTGTTCTGATTTTTTTGTAATTCTCTATTTTATTGTAATTTATTTAGAAATAATCATCAATATGGAATAAAAAATGCACAGGACTACATTTTTTTCGTATCAGCCATGAGCACTGGAAATGAAGATATGAAGCTTGCAGATTTGGACATTGATGTGTGGCCAGTTAACTCTAATATGTCCCCAGATTGTGGTGGCGAAATGACAGGGTGAGTAAGTCTTCTATGAAAATTAAAAAAATTTAAACTATTAATATAATTTTGTATTTATTTCCAGGTATTGAACCATACAACAAAAGATATGGAGCTCCGGAGGTCTAATATTGATGTATTTGCATTTAAAGTTAAAATATGGAACTGATTTGTAGCTTAATTTTCTGGCAAAAAGTCCCAAAGCTTAAATGGAAGTAGACCAATGAGACTGAGAATTTCTCCAAAATAAATTTAAAATTTATTTCCAGTTATTGAACCCTGCAACCAAAGCTATGGAGCCCCGAAGAGGTGGAGAAGGTGTAAGCTTGGCGTATTTGCATTTAAAGTTAAACATTTGGAACTGCTTTAAACATTTGGAACTGTTATTGCTGGCAAAAGTCCTAAAGCTTAAATGGAAGTACACCAATGAGGCTGAAATGTTTTCCAAATTAAATTTTATATGACAGGGTGTGTAAGTCTTATTTTAAAAATTTAAGAAATTCAGAATATTAATATCGTACTGTTTTTTTTCAGGTATTGAACCCTGCAACCATAACTATGAAGCCCCGAAGATGTGAAAAAGGCGTAAACTTGACGTATTTGCATTTAAAGTTAAAAAAATTAAACCATTTAAAATATTTAAGAAGGTGTAAGGCACCTTAGTGACTCTATTTTCTCGCAAAAAGCCACGATACTTAAATGGAAGTAGATCAAAGGCGCTGAGAATCGCCGCTTATTTAAATCAAAAGATGTCCTAATGAAAAATAAAATCAACGAACAAAATCTGAAAAATATATCGAGGATATAAAAAGATAAATAAAATTATGAAAAACTGTCGTGAATGACTGTCAAAATCCCCTGAAGCTTAGATGGACGTAGAGCAGAGATCCGGAGAAATCAGCCACCAGAAAGAAAATGTGCTTCATAAAAATAAAATGGTTTGAAAAATTTCTCAGAGGTTCTCCTAGAATTAAAAGGTCTGCCGAATAAAACTAAAACCACTAAAAAATTTCAAAACTTTTAATTAATGATTTATTCTATTTATTTAAGAATTCCCAAATAGATTTGAAGATTCGAAACCATGAGAAGTCCTATCGCAATTCTATTTTGACGTATTTGCATTTAAAGTTATACAATTTTGATATTAATTAGGAAGAAGAGCCGAGGTACTGGCGTCCTTGATGTGCACTTCAATTAAAATATGTGCTGAATGAAAATAAAGTCTTAACGTTTCTCGGAAGTTCTCCGTGAAAGGTGAGCCGAATTAAAAACAAAAGATAATTAAAAATCTTTAAAATGAAGATAAATAATATATTTTCTTTTTATTTCAGGATTCTTAAATTTTATTTAAAGATTCGAGCTCATCAGAACTCGAACGTATTTGCATTTAAAGTTATAAAATTTTGAAGTTAATTTGAAAGAATAACAAGGGTGCTAGAAAATCATAGGAACCTTCTTAACAGCAAAGAGGAACTCATTTCATAAGGTAATTTCAATCGAAAATTGATTCAAAGCTTCTGTTCCATTTCCATTTATTTCCAGGAAAACCTAAACGGATTGGATCTAAGCGGAGCATTTGATGTGTGATTATTGTTCTGACGTATTTGCATTTAAAGTTATAATATCATATGAAACACGAAGGACCTAAAAACTCCACGCAGAATATCCGCACAGCAAAGAGGAAAATACTCAATAAGCTAATTTTCGCCCATTCGAAAAGTTTCAAATCTCCAAAAACACCTATATTGGGCGGATTGAAGTTCAGTGAGACACTAGAAGTAAAATGGCACAGTCCTGACGTATTTGCATTTAAAGTTAAAAAATCTGATTCGCAAAAATACAATACAATTTGGTGTATTAGAGTCCAGCGGGCCATTAGAAGTGAGCTGAAAACGTAGTCTTGGCGTATTTGCATTTAAAGTTTATAAATCTATAAAAATGTATTCAAAAAAATATCGTTAAAATAAGTCAAAGTTCCATGGGACTAGGTTACATCCGGAAAAAAATGGTCATTGTTAGATTAAAAAAAAATCTGAGCTCTCAATCTATAATCCATAACAAAATTACTTCAGATTCGGTCACTCTTTAGTTCTGGCGCCCAATGTAAAATTATTTTCATTCTGCTTCCCATGAAAAAATTTATAAATTATGTTATTTTTCGTCTTTAACTCATTGCAACTTTCAACAAAAATGTTCCCAACAAAGAATATTCTTTGACGAAGTATTCGACCTTCTTTGGCAATTTTTTTTTCTCTAGAAGATTCCTTAAACGAATTGTTTCAAAATTATTGTGAATAAAAAAAAATGGTATGTTATTTCTGAACTATAGTTTTTTTTTTCTTTCATTTCATTATTCATTGCTAGTTTTCAATATTCTTTGCGAACAAAGAAAGTTCACACGGAAGTTTTTTAAAATATTTTTATAGTATTCGGTCTTTCTTTGGCAGTTTTTTTAATGACCTGATTTTTTAATAAAGAAATGTCACATGTGTAGACGTAATTCTGGCGCCCAACATAAAGTCTCTCTATATTATATTTTGACATATTTGCATTTAAAGTTAAACGAAATTCGATTTAAAATCCGAATCTAAAGCCAAAATATTGTATAATCCGAATGAGGTTTCATATTAATTATGAGAAATTAAATCCATTGTCAAAAAATGTTATTCTGCCCATATATATGAAAGAAAAAAAAATAAATATATGAACGGAAAAAAATGAGAACTGCAGAAAGATGCATTATGGCGCCCAACGTAAAGTCTGTCTTTATTATATACAATTAAATCTTTTGACAGCATATTATTCTGCCTATATATAAGACAAAAAAAAAATAAACCGATAAAATTGAGAACTGAAGAAGGTTCCGTATGGCGGCCAACGCAAAGTTTTTCTATATTATATTTTGACATATTTCCATTTAAAGTTATATGAAATCAAAAGTCCGAAAAAGTTTCCGAAATTCAAAAGAAATTTGATAATGGCGCCCAACGTCACATGTTTTTATGTTATATATTTTGACGTATTTGCATTTAAAGTTAAAAAATTGAGGTTATGTTAGTTCGGGTAGGGTAAACCACATGTTTTTTCTATTCGCTATCAATGGGGAAAAATTCCCAGCAATAGCGTATATAGATTTCCTGTGGCGCCTCTAAATAAATAATAGACAATTGTATAGCAATAAAATAAAAAATAAACTTAGTTTCTATCATAAAACTAGACATAACCCAAGTTTTCTGGAAAATGTTTTGCCCTGCAGAACAGATTTCGGAGAAAAAAATATTCCTAGGAGTGGTAGATTTTTTTTTGGTTTTTGTTTAAACGAGGTAGGTCTTCTCTTGCTATGTCTGAAGTAAAATTGTTACAAATATTTATTAATTAAATATCTTGAAGAAATGAGTGAGGGGAGGGTTTTCAAAAAAATTGAAACTCCGACGGTAAAGTGTGAGTTTTGAGGTTATGAAGAAATTATTTTATTTATTTTTTTTTTGTAATTGTTTCGTCTATTTTCCTGCTGACCTGTGTAATATTTTTTTTTTTTTTTTATTCTCTGCCTTTATTGAATAACAAATAATAATAACAAAACAATGCAAAAAAATAGTCTGGCAAAAGAAAAAAATAAAACCAAACAAAAAAAATAAAACCGACCGACTACAGCAAAACTTATATGCCTGAGGTTCTGTCAGGTCTTTCGCTTTACCATATTATTTACCTTAGAGCAAAGGTATAAGAACACAAAAAAAAATTGTAAAATAAAAAAAAGTTTTGTTGTTGTTTTTGTACTTACATCGTATACTTCTGGCCTCATTGTATCCCCCCGATTTAAGGGTTGAGTTTATAATCCCACATAGATTTCCAAGTACAAAGCACAAGATAAATAACACATTGGATTTGTTTTTCGATGTTGTTGTTGCTGTATTTTCTTCTTATATTTTGTTGTTGTTTTTTTTTTAATTTTTTGCACAACAAAGAGGAAAAACTCTGTTTCGATTTTTTTTTTCTTTTTGATTTCCTCGAAAGACCAACAACTAATCCCTTTTGGCGTCGCTGTGAAATTCACGTAAAAATTATCCACATGGAAAACGAAATAATATATCCAAAAAAAGAAATATCTGGCCGGCAGATTCCGTATGTCCGTGAAACTTTCGTGTCGTAAAGAACCGATTGAGTGACTGACTGGCTGACTGACCACCTTACCGGAGTGGTGTTCAATGTCTCCTCTTGGTATTTCGTTTGTTCGGCTGCACTAAAGATGCCGATGATGATGGTGATCCACAACCTATATGGGACCCATCAACTGTAACAACACACGTTCTCTCTTCGAGGTTCTCAAACACTCACACTATTCTTTTTCTCTCTCTCTCTTTTTTCTTGCAACTTGTGATTATTTTTTACGTTTTGGGTTTTACGGTCTTAAAGGAAGTTGTAGCTGTATTACGGTTATAGGTTGCAGTTGCAAGACCACGATATCGAAAATCAAAAAAAAACTTTTAAAGTTTAAATTCAATTTTTTTTTAAATATTTTTTTTCAAACTCGTTTTTTTAAATTTCTTTGGATTTCAAAATTTTTTGGATTTTTTTATTTTCAATACATGTGTTTCACTTCAAGCATTCCAAATAAATATTTGTTCACTTAATTAAATATGTAATTCCATACTTTTTTTATTTGTTTTCACTTTGCATTCGGTTTTTTTTCTTTAACTCAAAAAAAGAAAAAATATTTTTTTTGAGGTTAGGTTAGGAAATTTTCGAATTCATCAATAAATTTTATGAACATTTTTTATTCCATTTATTTTCACAATTTTCCAATGATTTTTAAAACAAAATCATTTCAATTTTCTTTTTTGATTTTCAAAATTTACACAATTTTTTTTTTATTCAATTTTATTTTAAAACAATTTTTTTCGTTTCTTGCTTATTCTTGTCACAATTCAATTAAATTTTTCTCACATTAATAATTTCTGTTTATTTATTTTTTTTTTTTATTTTCAAAATTTAATTCTTTTTTATCTTGCTTCTTTTATTTCATTTCATTTTTTATCAAATGTAAAACATTTTCATCATGTTTTTTCTTGTTTCTCTCTCTCTTTGTCTGGCGTCTAAAACGTTCTTAACGCGACGAATGTGTCTAGTAAACTGAACAACCGAAATCCGTTGTTCGTAAACCAACCACCTAACTGTCTTCGTCTGTTTGATTTCATCGTCGTTGTCGTGGTTGTATTCTTGTTGTTGTTGTTTTTGCTGTTGTTTACTACCAAACAAACGATGGAGAAGAAGCAACAACGAACGAACGAACGAACCAACCAACCAACTAGCCAGCCATCCATCCAACGAACAATGAATGGCCGGCCAAACATACAAGTCGGCCATACACTCAAACACTCGTAGAGATGGCAATGATACACAAACAAGCATGCCAAGCAAAGCAGGCACACACGTACACGCACACACACACACTGCAATGCAGAGGCGACACAAAATGACTTGAACATTCTGGGAGATACAGTGGCGCCCAAATGGCATCATTTCTTTTGGGAAAATTTACAATTTTTTTGAATTCAGAAACCCGTGAAGGATTTGATAAAAAAAAATATTTTTCAAAAAGTACTGGTCTAGGAGACCTTGAAAAAATATTTTTTAAAAAATCAGGGCCTAATAAATTGAAAGAAAAAAAATTTAAAAAAATTTTGAATTAAGAAAAATCATAGCCTAAGACCCATGAAAAAGAGATCTTAAAAGTGGCGCCCAAGTTAGCATCATTTCTTTTTGGGAAATTTATTTTTTTTAATTCAGATACCCGTGAAGGCTTGGTAAAAAAATATCTTTCAAAAAGTACTGGTCTAGGAGACCTTGAAAAAATATTTTTTAAAAAATCAGGGCCTAATAAATTGAAAGAAAAAAAATTAAAAAAGGAAAACTTCAGGTCTAAGAGGCCTTGAATTTAGAAAAATCATAGCCTAAGACCCATGAAAAAGTGATATTAAAAAAATCAAAGCCTAATACCCTTTATTCATTTTTTTTTAAATCCGCGCCAAAAAATCTTTGAAATCAATTTCAATCAATTTCTTAAAAGACGCTTTGAAAAAAAATTAATAAAAAGGTATTAGAAATTTATAAAATCAAAGCCTAAGATCCATGAAAAATATTTCTTTTATAAAATCCACGTCCCAAGGGCTTCAATTTTTTTTTTAAATTCACACCTAAGAGGCTTAAAAAAATTAAAAAGGGGCCTTGAACAAAATTAAAAAGTCTAAGCCTAAGACCCAAACGCTATGAAAAAATATCTTGCAAAAAAACAAAGCCTAAGACCCTTGAAATAAATGCAATTTTTTTTATAAAATCCAAGGGCTTTGAAAAACATCGATTTAGAGAAAATGCCACTTAGGTGTGGCATTTTCTCCAAAAAAATAAAAAAAAATCTACGCCTAAGAGGGCTTGAAAAAAAAATCTTCACAAAATCTGTACATAAGGTCTTAAAAAATGTTAAATATCATAGCCTAAAAGGTCCTGAAAAAAATATATATTTTTTAAAAAAAATTCAAGCATAAGAAGCCTTGTCAAACACACATTTTACTTATGGCGCCCAACGTAAAACGTAAAAAAAATAAATTCAAAAAAAAAAATTTATACATAAGTCCTCAAAAAATGTTTAAAATCATAGCCTAAGAGGTCCTGAAAATAAAATATTTTTTTTTTTTTAAAAATTCAAGCATAAGAAGCCTTGCCAAACACACATTTTACTTATGGCGCCCAACGTAAAACGTAAAAAAAATAAATTCAAAAAAAATGTATACATACAGGTCCTGAAAAAAAAAATTTTTTTTTTTAAATTCAAGCATAAGAAGCCTTGTCAAACACACATTTTCATTATGGCGCCCAACGTAAAACGTAAATAATGGAATTTTTTTTCTTGTATAAGGTCTTAAAAATAAATTTAAAAAACCTAGCCTAAAATGTCATGAAAAAAAATTATTTAAAAAAAATTCAAGCATAAGAAGCCTTGTCAAACACACATTTTCATTATGGCGCACAACGTAGAAACGTAAATAATGGAGATTTATTATTTATTAAATTAAAAATGCCGGCCTAAGAGACCTTGAAAATAAATAATTGAAACAAATCCGCACCTAAAAGGAATTACCAAAAATAATAATTAAACAAAGAACATTGTCATTATGGCGCCCAACGTAAAATCACTTTATTATATCAAGGCATATTTGCATTTAAAGTTATGGGACCTTTACAGAAAAATATTGATAGGAACAATTCACGCTAAAGAGACTTAGATAGAAAAGTAAAGGGTGATTTTTTAGCTTCTAAATTAAAAAAAAACACACCTATCCTAAAAGTTTCCGAAAATATATATTTAAAAAATCCACGCTTGACTTTTAAATTAAAAAACAAACTGATAAGAGGCCCTGAACAAATAAGTCAACAAAATCCGCGCTTAAAGCCTTGCTAAAAATATAAATTAAAAAAAACATTGTCATTATGGTGCCCAACGTAAAAAGTAAATGAGGAAGAATTTTTAGCTTACAAATTAAAAAAAAAAAACAGGACTAAGAGGCATTGAACAATAATAGTTAAAAAAAAAATCCCCACCTAATAATTATAAAAAATGAACATTATCATTATGGCGCCCAACGTAAAATCGTTAAATTATACCTTGGCATATATATATATTGTCATTTAAATAATTTGACTTTTACAAAAAATTAAAGTCAATTTACATAAATCACGCCTATGGGATCTCAGTAAACAAATAATAACAAAATATTAAAAAATTAAATCATTTTTTCTTGCAAAACTATAAATTTCATAGATGGCGCCCAACGAAAATTCTTCCTTTTCATATTTTGGTTATAAGAAATGTAAAGTTATAAGAAATTTGAAGTAAAAAATATTGTATACGCTTTGAAAACTTTAAAGAAAAAAATATGCACACTTATGGGATCTACCTGCAAAATTAGGGTCCAAATTAAGATCAATTCAATAAATGGCGCCCAACGTAAAATCTTCCTTTTTGTATTATATTTTGGGGTATTTGCATTTAAAGTTATAAGAAATTAACAAAAAAATAAAATATTGCGCAGACTAAATTATTTACTTAGATACAGAAAAGTTTGTTTGAAAAAAAATCCACTCCGCTTAGAAACACATCGAAATATCCATCGGATTCACCCTTCATGAAAACGAAAAAACAAAATTCTATATCAATTTCGCCATGTCCGTCGGTTTGTTGTAATTGCAATAGAGCTTCGACATTTTTCACATACATTAGTACTACCAGTAGAATCTTTGGTATTGAAAATGGGATATATCGGTCCACGTTTTAAGTACCTCTCATATATTGGAAACGCCATGTTTTTGGTATTCGTGGATTTTTGGCACGTTTTTTCAATCGAATTGACTATATTGGGGATTTTAAGTTCTCTTTGGGTAGAAAATCTTCCTACCAAAAATGATCGACATCGGTCCACATTTTTGCATAGCCTCCATATAGGGCTACCCTCCATTATTCGGTATTTTGGGAATTTTTGACACGTTTTCCAAGCATATTGGCCGTAATTTGGTACTTTAGGTTGATTTTCATAGGGTAGCAAATGTTCACACAAAAATTATCAATATCGATTCGAATTTCAGTATAGACCCCATTTAGCGGAATCGTCAATATTATGTATTTTGGGAATTTTGGGAACATTTTCCAACCGAATCGGTTCTAATTTAATATATAGGATTCTCCTTGGGTACGAAATCTTCCTACTAAAAATTAGCAATTTTGGTCCGATTTTCAGGGTAGCTCTCATATAACGGAATCCCTAAATTTCGGCATTTTGGGAATATTTGCCACGTTTTGCAACCAAATTCGCTGTAATTCGGTATTATGGGTTCTCATGGAGTAGCAAATGTTCCCACAAAATGTTGTCAGTATCGATTCAAATTTCAGTATAGACCCCATTTAGCGGAACTGTCAATATTCGGTATTTTGGGAATTTTGGGCACATTTTCCAACCGAATCGGTTCTAATTTGATATTTTGGGTTCTCAAAGGATAGCAAATCATCCTACTAAAATTTATGAATATCGGTCCACGTTTTCCAACCGAATCGTTTCTAATTTGATATACTGGGTTCTCATTGGGTGTCAAATCATTCCACCAAAATTTATGAATATCGATCCACTTTTTGGTATAGCTCCCATATAGCGATACATTCCAAAATTTCGATATTTTAGGAAGTTTGGAGACGATTTTTAAGCAAATTGGCTGCAATTTGGTATTATGGGTTTTCCTGGGTTGGGAAATCTTCCTAGTAAAAATTATCAATATCGGTCCACATTTTATGGTAGTTTGCATACAAGGGTCACCCCATTATCCGGTATTTTAATGTCCTGGCTCAAGGACGTTTTTCATTTTTTCTGTAGATTTTCTTCCCCTAACCTCATAGTTTTTAAATCCAATTTCCAATTTCACCACCTCCTTTCGGAGCCACGTGCTGTCCCTATAAATCCACTATTGATTACAAACAAACAATTTTCTCTCTCTGTCTCTCGAACAACTCAAATTAGGTTAATTACCCAAAAACTTTGGGGTAATACTGCCTTCCCTGGATTGACGCCAAAATTACACAAAACACCTTCCTCTACTTATCTCCCTTTTTTATTATTTTTATTTTTTTTTTGTTCAATGTCCTTCAATATCCTTCTACTTAGCATAGGCAACAAGGCACACTGACTGACACTCAAAATAATAAGACCATAAAATAAATGACGCAATGACAAGCTTACAGGCAATTTGTTGTAGTCATTGTTACAAAAATAACTATGAATGAACCACGATTGAATGAAAAGAGCGTAACGAACGAACCGACCAACAAATGAATGAAACAGAAAAAAATACATACATATATACAAATGTGAATGATATAATCATCCAGTCAGGCATTTCAAACAAAAAAAATACCGATCTGAATATTTTTCTCTGTTAAATTCCTATTATTAAAAATCTTATCACACATTTGGTGTAGGAATGGCGCCCAACGTATGACAAGTCATATTTTGAAATATTCATTAGACTAACTGGCGCGGCTGGTGTGTGTGTGATGTGATGGTGCACACACACACAAACACTGACACACTCACACACACGATTCACAAAAAAAAAACAATCAGGGCAACTTTCCCTTAAAGTTTAGCAGATTTTCCTTGGCTTTAAGGAAATTTGTTAATGCCTTCCACCTCTATGTCATGGTTTAATTAACTGCAGAAAATTGAAGTTATTTTCCGAAGACACCCTCTACCACCTCCCCACCTCCTCCCCACAAAAAGAAATTGTTTACCCTCCATTGTACCATCATATGTGACCTGCCCTCCTGCCAAAATAGTCGCCGGTCATCGTCATCATCATATTTTACGTAAGCCACAATAGCAGGAATTTGGTGCATTCAGCCATTCAACCTAACCCCAAAATACCAAAATGAAAGCCGCCAAAAACAACAACAGCAATGGAAAATATTTTTCACTTCAAATAAATGAAAAATTGCAGGGAAAAATAGATTTCGGATTCCAAAAGAAAAAAAAACAAAAAAGAAACCTTCAGACATGAATGAGACAATCCAACGACGTTTGAAGCCCATCAAACGAATTTCAAAGATAATCGGTTTGAAGAGGTTCGTTTCAAACATGTTGGCTTATAGCTGCTAATGTTGGTTTCTATTTTTGTTTCTCTTTTCTGTTGTTGTGGTTGTGAGTTATTTTTTTGTGTGTGGATGCCGGTTCGAGTTGCCAACCATTATTTTTTTTAGGTGGAAATCGTGACAAACGGAAATGAAGTTACCGGCAGCAGAACACAGCACCAACCACCAATACCAAGGCAAATAAGAATAGATTATGAGCAAATAGGAATAGCAGATAAATTCTGACATAAATGCATGGAGATTAGATGAGTTGGAGGTCAGTTGAATTTTTCCAATTGGAATTAATGTGTGTGGAGAGAAAAAGGTGAAAAATATTTTTGAAGATTTCTAAAAGGCGTGAATTTTTTGGAAATCAAATTTGTAGGTACCTCAAAGGCTTAGTCTTTTAAAATTATATTTTTCAAGGTCCCTGGAAGGCTTGATTTTTTATAACCTACACAACTATGTTGTCAGGGTATTATAGCTTTGTGCAGGCGTGGATTTTTTAAAGAATATTTTTCAGGTCGTGGATTTTTTACAGAATATTTTTCAGGACGTGGATTTTTTTAAAGAATATTTTTCAGGGACCTACACAAGGCGTGGATTTTTTAAAGAATATTTTTCAGGGACCGACCTACACAAGGCGTGGATTTTTTAAAAAATATTTTTCAGGGACCGACCTACACAAGGCGTGGATTTTTTGAAGAATATTTTTTAAGGGACCGACCTACACAAGGCGTGGATTTTTTAAAGAATATTTTTCAGGGCCGACCTACACAAGGCGTGGATTTTTTAAAGAATATTTTTTAAGGGACCGACCTACACAAGGCGTGGATTTTTTAAAGAATATTTTTCAGGGACCGACCAACACAAGGCGTGGATTTTTTAAAGAATATTTTTTAAGAGACATATACAAGGCGTGGATTTTTTAAAGAATTTTTTTTTAGGGGCCTACACAAGGCGTGGATTTTTTAAAGAATATTTTTTAAGGGACCTACACAAGGCGTGGATTTTTTAAAGAATATTTTTCAGGGACATACACAAGGCGTGGATTTTTTAAAGGGACCTACACAAGGCGTGGATTTTTTAAAGAATATTTTTCAGGGACCTACACAAGGCGTGGATTTTTTAAAGAATATTTTTCAGGGACCGACCTACACAAGGCGTGGATTTTTTAAAGAATATTTTTCAGGGACCTATACAAGGCGTGGATTTTTTAAAGAATATTTTTCAGGGACCGACCTACACAAGGCGTGGATTTTTTAAAGAAAATTTTTCAGGGACCGACCTACACAAGGCGTGGATTTTTTAAAGAATATTTTTCAGGGACCGACCTACACAAGGCGTGGATTTTTTAAAGAATATTTTTCAGGGACCGACCTACACAAGGCGTGGATTTTTTAAAGAATATTTTTCAGGGACCGACCTACACAAGGCGTGGATTTTTTAAAGAATATTTTTCAGGGACCGACCTACACAAGGCGTGGATTTTTTAAAGAATATTTTTTAAGGGACCTCCACAAGGCGTGGATTTTTTAAAGAATATTTTTCAGGGACCTACACAAGGCGTGGATTTTTTAGAGAATATTTTTCAGGAACCGACCTACACAAGGCGTGGATTTTTTAAAGAATATTTTACAGGGACCTCCATAAGGCGTGGATTTGTTATAGAATATTTTTCAGGGACCTGCACAAGGCGTGGATATTTTAAAGAATATTTTTCAGGGCCCTAGACCCAGCTTCAAGTATACCAATCGTCACATCTCGACTAGCTGAGTCGATCTAGACATGTGTGTCCGTCCGCCTATATGTCCATTACAACACGATATAGGCCACAGTTATGGACCAATCATCACGAAATTTTGCATGTTAAAAAGCTAAGCTGAATATTTCTTATAATAATCTTGCAGAGATAAAACGCGGTGGTTATTTATTTGTATATAAAAGTTTATTAATTTGAGAACAAAGGTATACACACGAAGTAGAAATAATTTGAAGTAAGGAAAATATATTTTTCCAAAAATATGTATTGTACAACAAATGCAAACGTATGTGATTGAGTGTCACAACACCCCCTCTCAATCACTACTTTTCAAGTGTAGTACATCTCAAAACTTGACGAATTTGCTCGTATCCAGTGCCTTTGTAAACATATCTGCAACTTGCGAATCTGTTGATATATGTTGCAGTTTTATAATTCCTTTTGAAATGTAATTTCGAATGAAGTGATATTTCACATCAATGTGTTTTGATCTTTTACTGCAAGAATTCTGCGCTATACCAATACATCCTTTGGTGTCCTCGTAGATTATAACAGGTTTATTTTTATTTAGAATTTGTAAATCTATAAGAATACCCCTAATCCATACTGCTTCTGAAACTGCATTACTGAGAGCGATATATTCACCCTCGCTGGAAGACGTTGCTACTATTGTCTGTTTTTTACTGCTCCATGATACCGTACAACCATAAACTTTAAAAACAAATCAACTTACAGATTTACGGTCTGTAGTATCATATGCCCAATCAGCATCTGCGTATCCAACGAGCTCTTCATCGCTGAGATTATCTTGGTAAACCATGTTGAAGTCTTTAGTCCCTTTAATGTAGCGAACATTTCTTTTTAACGCAGACCAATGTACCTCGCCTGAACTGTTTTGAAATCTCCCCATGTATGATATTTGATAACATATGTCTGGTCGAACGCTTAACATTAAATACATTAAACTTCCCAGCATTTCGCGATATGGTTTATCCGTTACCTCCTGGATTTTTTTTTGGAAGAATCAACGCTTTCTCCATTGGAGTTTTTGTGTAGTATTGCATTCTGTCATTGGGAATTTTTCAAGGATCTTATCAATGTGATTTCTCTGGCCTAGCTGGCATTATGCCTTTAGTGCTATCATATTCAATTTTCGTATCCAAGTAATATTGTAAGGGGTCCACAATCGGGCATTTTGAAGGATGCACTCAGATCCGATTTTACTTTCTCTACTGCTTGTAAATCATCTGCCGCAATCAACACATCGTCCACATGTATAGATTTCTTAAAACCAAGATTGAGCAAGAATTCGATAAATTTGTCATTCCAACATCTTGGACTTTGTTTAAGTCCATAAAGCTACTTTCGTAGTTTACACACCTCATTTTTTAGAAGCATTCATTCCGTCAGGAATTTCCATGAAAATATCTTCTTTTAAATCTCCGTAAAGAAAGGCAGCTTTGTCGTCAAGCTGGTGTATATGTAAATGTCTCTTAACAGCTAATATTATCCGAATTGTACTAAGTTTCGCTAGAGGTGTATACATTTCTTCATAGTCAATCCCGGTTCTCTGAAGGAAACCGTTCGCTACCAGCCGACCTTTATAGCAAATAGGATTACCATTTGCGTCCTCTTTTATACGAAATTCCTATTTAGACTTTAATGTTTGCTGGTTAATAGGACGTGGTATCAAATCCAAACCCGATTTTCTTCAATAGAATCAAGCTCATCCTTCACAGCTCCCATCCATCTGTCTTTATCGGTACTTGCCTTCATTTCCCCTGGTAGTATTATCATCATCGGCAAACTCAGTATCGTTATCAGCAGAAATCAGTTCATCGTCATTACTTTCATCATTACTGACATTTTCATCAGGAACGACATTTTCATCAGGAACGACATTTTTTACACATTTCCCCTCTTGCTCGTTACTGTCGTATTTTATAATTTTTTGAGGGCTCTCCTTTACCTGTGTCTGTTGTAGGAAGACACTTTTCGTCAAAACGAACATCCCTTGCAAAAACTATGTTTCGGTTCTTCGGATACCATAATCGGTATACATTACTTGTATAACCCATTAATACCATTTCTTGCGATTTTGAATCCAGTTTCTTTCTATTCTGTTTAGGAACCCACACAAAAGCCTTGCAACCGAAAACTCGTAGTTTTGAAATATTAGGCTTATATTTGTACCAAATTTCCGCAGGTGTCTTCTTGTCACAAATTGATTTGCAAGGGCTTCTGTTTATAAGATATGTTGCCGTTAAAGGAGCTTCACCCCATAACTGTTTCGGAGTACCAGATCCAATCAGCATAGACCGTACTTTTTCAATCAAAGTACGATTAAATCTTTCAGCAACTCCATTTTGCTTAGGTGTGTAAGAAACGGTGTTTTGAATCTGAATACCTTTTGTTTTAAAATATTCCTTTGCTTTATTAGAAAGATATTCAGTTCCCTGCTCTGCAGTTATTGCTGATATTGAGACATTATGCATTGCAGTAACTATTGATTCAAACTCGACAAATTTATCGAATACGTCTGATTTTCTTTTGAGTGGGTATATAACTGCGAAATGACTATAATCATCAATGAATCTTACGACCATCCCATGTTTGGGGATCAATTTGAACGCGAGGATTAGTTAATTAATTTTGGTTCAAAATCTCTCGAAGGCCTGATGCCCCTTATCCTGACCAATTCTAAACCAACTGTTTACAATGCAATAGAAAAAATTATTCACGTTGTAAATTCATTTTTTTAAGATTTTTTTTTTAAATTTTTTTGTGAATTTCGGTTTCAAAAAGTAACAGTAATTTAAAAAAATCTCAAAATAATATTTACAACAACTACCTGTCACCACAACTAAGCAGCAGTCACTCAACATTTAACAAGGTGATAATTGTTTAACCTCGCCAGTTATAATGGCCATCCATCCGGTAGCCAGCCAGTGGTCCGATCGCCCGTCCGTCCCTTGAACACATAACAAGATGATTATGCGATATTTGTTTCTCATCTCATTGTCACATATATATCGAATACAAAACAAAAAATCACAAACGACACATGTGAGCATGTGCCTCGTTCATTAGAAAGTCCCTCGAACGATCGAATGTCGTCGTAGCAGCAGCTGTTATAAAAATATATATCTAATTTTTCTGATTTATTTGAAAAGAAGACAGATGAAAAAAAAAACGCGACGCCAAAAATATTAACAAAATAAAAAATGTACATTTTGATTTAACACCATCGTGTCAATTATCGGACAATAAAAATAGAATAATGCTGGGAGCAAGTCAGACAGGGGGCTACCCGAGTTGTGGATGTGAACGCCACCCAGAAGTTGATGGTAGTGGTGGTGATGGCTGATCAGATGTTGGGGTATCAGGAGAGGACCCAAGAGGGAGTTTGGGGAGAAATTTTAGTATTTTTTAATACCAGATTCAAAAAATATTCTTTTAAAAAATCCATCCTTGTGTAAACTTGAAGAAATATCTTTTAAAAAATCCATGCCTTGTCTGATTTTCAAAAAATATTCTAGCCTCTAAAATTCTAAACCAACTGTATGCAATGCCAAATTTTCAAAGGTTTTTCAAATATGTTGGAAAACCTGGCATACAATTTATGAGGTCATAGGGTATAAAAAGTCGGTATAAAAAGTCGTTTAGTACCCACAAATATTAAGTAGCTGTATAAAATATCAACAAATTTGCACTTTAAAAGATTCAGAATGATTTTTGGGTTCATCCCCCTCCAAGCGATGAGGTGGGTCAATATTGGTCAAGTTTAGTACCCACAAATATTAAATAGGTGTATAGAATATCAACAAATTTGCACTTTAAAAGATTCAGAATGATTTTTGGGTTCATCCACCTCCAAGGGATGAGGTGGATCGATATTGGTCAAGTTTAGTACCCACAAATATTAAATAGGTGTATAAAATATCAACAAATTTGCACTTTAAAAGATTCAGAATGACTTTTGGGTTCATCCCCCTCCAAAGGATGAGGTGGATCGATATTGGTCAAGTTTAGTACCCACAAATATTAAATAGGTGTATAAAATATCAACAAATTTACACTTTAAAAGATTCAGAATGACTTTTGGGTTCATCCCCCTCCAAAGGATGAGGTGGATCGATATTGGTCAAGTTTAGTACCCACAAATATTAAATAGGTGTATAAAATATCAACAAATTTGCACTTTAAAAGATTCAGAATGATTTTTGGGTTCATCCCCCTCCAAGGGATGGGGTGGATGGATATTGGTCAAGTTTAGTACCCACAAATATTAAATAAGTGTATAAAATATCAACAAATTTGCACTTCAAAAGATTCAGAATAATTTTTGGGTTCATCTATAAAATATATATTAATACCTACAATATTAAAAAGGTTTATACAAGATTAACAAATTTGCACTTAAAATATTCAGAATGATTTTTGGGTTCTCCCCCTAAGGGAGAAAATAGAAATTATTCCCTATCAACACAAACAATTCATTTAATAAATTAAATATTTAATAAAAAGGAACGGAAGATTAAAAATCCTTTAAAGCCTACAATTTTAAAATCGTTTATAAAATATCAACAAATTTGCACTTTAAAAGAATCAGAATAAAGTTCCTCTCCCTCTGGAGAAAGTGGAAGTTATTCCCTTCCAATCAAACAATTCATTTATTTCATTAAAATGAAAAAAATTCGAAAATTAAAACGAACTGCAAAAAATCGTTTATCTTCGCCGAAGAATATGCTGCAAATCGGTCGTTAAACACTTAACTGTGTAGGCGATGTGATGCGCACGCGCCTTCACTTTAATTATGACGCGAAAAAATATGGAGGAAGAAAATAGTTTTCTGTTATGTCTATGTCAAAAAATATATTTTTTTAAAATTTAAATCTTATAAAAAATCCATGCCTTGTCTGAGTTTCAAAAAATATTCTGGGCTCCAAAATTCTATACCAACTGTAAGCAATGCCAAATTTTCAAAGGTTTTTCAAATATCCCGCCATTTATTTTCTTGTTTTTTTTATTTTCAATTAAAGTGTCTATCCTTGGCCCCTCCAATACCCAATTTATATTTCCAACCTGGAAAAAACCTTTCTGCTCCCAAAAATCAAAATCTGTACCTTACCATAACCTTCCCGAATTTTCAAAAAACAAGGAATTTTTCCATTCAAAAATCTACATCTGGTAGAACCACATTTGTTCGTTGTTTAAATCCTGGCTAATTTCTTGAGTCAATATTGAATTCAATTCAAGGGGGAGAAGTGATTGGGGTTAATGATTTACAATTCCGGATATATGATCATTACAAGACAATTACTAACTTCCTCTCACAACCCATTCCGGCTGGCCGGCTCAGCCGCCCATTCAACAGCCATTCAAGCGAACAATTTTAAAACAGATGTAGAGTTTTTTTCACTGACTTGATAGCCACTCAAATGAATGAATTTTTTGTTGTATTTATTTTGTTTCGGAATCTTTTTGTTTGCATTTTGAATTTGAATATCTGTGATGGCTGTGCATCTTTAAAAAAAAATATCAAAATATATATTGAGATTAATACACGCACAAGTGTTCCACACTTAACTTGCTTTGCAATAATGGGTATTTGCATAGCTTCCCCCCCCCCTTTGAACTCCTCTCCCGTTATGTATGTATGTACCGAGACATATTTATATGTACACACATATATATATTTATACCAGATTGAGTCTCAAAATTCCTTTACTAATTACGATACCGATGATAATTTTCAAAATCAACAACAAACGACGAAGAAAAAAACTCTGAAACTCTATTTTGTTTTAATTCAGGTATTTTTAGCGGGTAAAGAAGAGACCGAAAATCGAAAGAGAGCCACAACCGAAGATGGTTGTACCTCCTTCACCTTCAGCCTCAGCTTCTCAACATCGTAGTATTTCAGTTAATGCTTAGCCAAAAAAAAGTAGCTCATCAGATGTCGGTCAACATGATTTGTGGGCTGGGGTTTTGTGTTTTCAATGTTTTTTTTTTTTTTTTGGAATCTATGTTTGCGCACTTTTTTTCAGGTGCGCTATATAAAATGCGCAATTTATATTAGGGAACTTGAACGCAAAAAAGCCAAAGCGTAGACTTTGATCATTTCGATATTGGCAAATAATTTACACTAGACGTCAGTATTTTAAGGTAAGAGTTAAAAAGTAAAAATGCCATTAAGGCCGGCTGGTCGGAATTTTAAGGCCCTCTAACATGATGTACCTGGCTATGTCCTTATAGGTAGTCAGCCAGGAGTGTTTTATTCTATTGGAAAAGAAATGCCAAATCACAGATATTAATGTTGGAAAAATCGATTACGATCTTCTATATTTTTCCAACTTCAATGTGCGTAATTTGGTTTTAGGGGTTCTCTCGGACTGAAAAACCTCCTGACATGCAATTTATTAGGTCATTGCCAGGAGTTTTTTTTAATTCTATTGGAAAAGAAATACCAACTTACAGACATTAAAGTTGGAAAATTCGATTACGAGCTCCTATATTTTTCCAACTTCAATGTGCGTAATTTGGTTTTTGGTGTTCTCTAGGGCTGAAAAACCTTCTGACATGCAATTTATGAGATCATTGCCGCGTACATCATGGTAGAGGGTATAAAAAGGTCTTAAGTTCCTACAAATATTAAAAAGTTTTATAAAATATCAACAAATTTGCACTTTAAAAGATTCAGAATGATTTTTGGGTTCATCCTCCTCCAAGGGATGAGGTGGATCGATATTGGACAAGTTTTGTATATTTCAATATCAGAAGAATCTATATTATCTAAAAAAATCCTTTAGTACCTAAAATATTAAAAAGTTTTATACAATATCAACAAATTTGCAATTTAAAAGAATCAGAATGTAGTTCCTCCCCCTATGGGGATAGTAGAAGTTATTCCCTACCTTCCAAACAAACAATTAAATTTTTCATTAAATATTTTATAAAAATCAAACGAAAAATTAAAAAAATCCGTTAGTAATTTCAATATTAAAAAGGTTTATAAAATATCAACCAATTTACACTTTAAAAGAATCAGAATGAAGTTCCTCCCCTTATAGAGAAAGTGGAAGTTATTATCACCGAAGAAAATACTGTAAACTAGCAGTTAAACAAAACCCCAAAAAAGGCGTCAAACGATTAGTTGTGTAGGAGAAGTGATGCGTCTGCACCTTAGCATGATACGGAAAAGAATGGAGAAGTTCTCTGTTACCTTCATGTCAAAGAAAGTCAATTAGATGCAATGGATCCGAAGACATTTTAGTCTTTAGATCTTCCTTTTGGGATGAAGTTGGAAAATTCAGATACCAAAATTGTCTAAAAAATCCTTTAGTAGCTACAATATTAAAAATATTTATAAATTATCAACAAATTTGCACTTTAAAAGAATCAGAATGAAGTTCATCCTCCTATAGAGAATGTATAAGTTATTCCCTCCCAAAAAAACAATTCATGCGGTTCATTAAATATTTAACAAAAAAAACTTCGCCTGAACCTTCGTCGTGATATTTAAAATTATGGGAAAGAAAATAGTTTTCTGTTACCTCTATGTCAAAGAAACTCAGTCAGATGCAATGGAATCGAAGAAGGAAGATCATTCCTTTAGGAATGAAGTTGGAAAATTCGGTTATGGCTTTGAGCATAACCAAAATTGTCTAATAAAATCCTTTAGTACCTACAATATTAAAAATGTTTATAAAATATCAACAAATTTGTACTTTAAAAGAATCATAATGAAGTTCCCCAACCTCTGGAGAAAGTGTAAGTTATTCCCTCCCAAACGAACAATTCATGGGTTTCATTAAATATTCAATTAAAAAAACTTCTCCTGCACCCTCGTCGTGATACTGAAAATTGTGGAAAAGAAAATAGTTTTCTGTTACCTCTATGTCAAAGAAACTCAATCAGATGCAATGGAACCGAAGAATATAATGATCTTCCTTTAGGAATGATGTTGGAAAATTCGGTTATGGCTTTGAGCATAACTAAAATGGCGAATAGGGGGCATAAGTCGAAGTTTTTTCGAAATAATATGGGGTTGAGTTATGGAAATTGGACTTTATCTATAATTCCTCTTATACCTTATTTTGGGGCGGAACATTTAGTAGGAGAATTTAGCTCCCAATATAAGATAAGGGCCATTTCGAATAAAAGAAATTCTCAAAATAGCGAAAATTGGTGGCTAATGTTATATAGGGGGGGCTATACACAAAGTAGGATCGATATTGGTCTACTTTTGTATATTTAAAATATCGATTAGAAGTTCCTAAATTATCTACCAAAATTGTCTAAATTCCTTTAGTAACTCCATTATTAAAAAAAGTTTCAAAAAATATCAACAAATTTGCACTTTAAAAGAATCCGAATGAAGTTCCTCCCCCTATGGAGAAAGTAGAAATTATTCCCTCCTAAACAAACAATTCATTTGTTTCATTAAATATTTAATACAAAAACAAACTTCGAAAATTAAAACGAATTGCAAAGAAATTGCTTATCTTCAGATGCTGTTGAAAGTTTTCATAGCCACCGTAGTAGATATGCTGCAAACGGGCAGTTAAACAAATCCCCAAAAAAAAGCGTTAAACGTTTCGGTGTGTAGGCGATGTTGTGCGCATGCGCCTGCACCTTAGTCGTGTTTGTTACACTTCTGTGGAAATAAGCGCGTAAATTTTAAAAATCACATTATTTTCGAAAAAGGCAAAAACAACAAATAAAATATATTTCGCACACCTTCACCCAACATCGTGTGCACATGATGATGGGTAACACAACAAATGAATCGCATTCACATGTGGATCGCTATGTGTGTTGTTTTTTATGTTTCGGCGAACACCCTCCTGTTCGTACGATACTTTTTTCATTGTTATTTGTGGTTATAGTTTTTGTTGTGCTGCTGCTCCGTTTTTATTTCATTTGTCTCGAAACCCTTTTTATGGAGCGACAATGCTTTGGCTGAGTGGCTGGCTATATGGCTGCCTGGTTATTTGGTCTCCTAAACGCCCACTTCTGGTGTTTTGTTTGCATTGTATTGTGGATTTTTTAAAGGTTTTGTTTTATTTTATTTTTTTTTCGGCAGAAAATGGAGTCAGGTTATTTTTACGAAGCCGCCGCGGCCACCGCCACCACCAGCATACAACATAACTGCTGGTATGTAGACGACTCCTATATAAATATGTACGTATGAGTAAACACACATGGAAGCCTATTGGTTTGTCTGTGTCAGAATCCCCATGTCCCCACATGTGTGTGTGTGCGTGAGTTTATTTTTTGGGGGAATTTTAATTAAAATATTTCTCATGATCTACCTTCTTATGTTCCATTATGATAATAATGCTCCGTTTCCATTGCCATTGCAAAAAGGGTATCATCATCACCACATCGTCATGCTTTTGCTTGAAATAATATTGGCTGAGTTCCACTTCTTCTTCTTCGTTTTTTTTAAGGAAGTGTCCATTGAAATACTTTTGAATTGCGTTTACCATACACCGCCCTCTCCCCTGGGCATCCTCAGCATCTTGCGGAAAAAAGGTGTCGCATTGCTGACCTTAGCATTAATTGAAATCTAAGATAAAACATTTTTATTTGTTTTGTTGTTACTGTTTTTTTTTTTCTCATTTTTTGTCTGCTGGGAGGTTGTTTACCCAAAAATTTCGGAAATTTTTACCGAACATATTTAAATTAATTGCCATGGCAATATAAATATTTGAAAAAAATTTTTTTTTCAGTCAAAAAACACATTTTGATAAAATAATTTAACTAATTAAGGGTTACAAGGTGAAAAATATCTCCATCATGTACTCAAGATATTGAAACCCGAAAAAAGTCGTCCTCACAACACGCCACAAACAAAACCGCTTCTCTTTAGAAGTCTTATTTTTTTGATACAAAAAATTATGGAGAAGAAAATAGTTTTCTATTACCTCTATGTCAAAGAAACTCAATCAGATGCAATGGAACCGAAGACCAAAAAGATTTTCCTTTATAAATGAAGTAGGAAATTTCGTTTAAGACCTTTAGCATACTTTAAATGGCTTCTTAGGGGACATAGGTAGAAGATTTTTTGGTAATAGTGGTTCGAATTATGGAACTTCGATTTTCTCTATCTTTTATTATATACCTTAATATGGGGACAATATCCAATGATTTACCGATATTTTATCTGTCTTTGTAGAAGGATTTGGCGCCCAATTTAGCATACCTCAAATGGCTTCTTAGGGGACATAGGTAGAAGATTTTAGGTAATAGTGGTTCGAAGTATGGAACTTCGATTTTCTCTATCTTTTCTTATATACCTTAATATGGGGATAATATCCAATGATTTACCTATATTTTATCTGTCTTTGTAGAAGGATTTAGCGCCCAATCGGATAAAAATTATGTCTGAAATCTTCAAAATAACGAAAAATGGAAAATAACTTGTATGGGGGAAGGTTTGTATATTTAAAAAAAATCTTAAAAATAACATTAAAGATACCTAAATTATCTTCAAAAATTGTCAAAAAAAAAAAAAATCCTTTAGTACCTACAATATTAAATTTTTTTATAAAATATCAACAAATTTGCACTTGAAAAGAATCCCAATCACTTTTTGGGGTTTCAAATTCGAGCCACTACTAAGATTGTCTTATGGTTCCGCAAGATATATCGGCTACAGGAGTACAGCCACTGAATAACTCTTTCGAGGACGTACCAGGAGCAATAAAGCTATAAAGGGGAGAAACAATGTGCCAGATTGAGAAAATTGCTACCCTATGAATGAAGAAACTAAAGAAGAAGTCAAGGATGCAAGATAATGATCGAAGGTTTGCATATTTAAAAAAATTCTTAAAATTAAGATTAGGAGCTCCGAACTCATCTACCAAAATTTTCTAAGAAATTCCTTTAGTACGTCCAATATTAACAACTTTTATAAAATATCAACAAATTTGCACTATAAAAGAATCACAATGCATTTTTGGGGTTTCAAATTCGAGCCAAATCCATTAGATTTTTTATGGTTCCGACAAGAGCTATTGGCTAAAAAAGTACAGCCACTGAAGGACTCCTTCGATGAAGAACTAGGAGCAATAAAGCTATGAGGGGCACCCACAATATGCCAAGTTGAGGAAATGATTACCCTATGAATGAAGAAACTAAAAAAGAAGTCAAGGGATATACACAAAGGCACATCTATATTGCTCTAAGGTTTGTATATTTAAAAAATTCTTAAAATTAAGATTAGAAGCTCCTAAATTATCTAGCAAACATTCCTAAAAATTACTTTTTAAAAAAAAAATTCAATATTAAAAATGTTCATAAAATATCAACAAATTGGCACTTTAAAAGAATCAGAATCACTTTTTGGGGTTTCGAGTCAATTCAATTAGATTTCTTTATGGTTCCGGCAAGATCTATCGCCTAAAGGAGTACAGTCACTGAAGAACTCTTTCTAGGACTTATTAGGAACAACAAAGCTATGCGGAGCAGAAACAATGTGTCAGATCGAGAAAATGATTACCTTATGAATGAAGAAACAAAAGAAGAAGTCAAGTCAAGAAGTCATATTGATCGAAGGTTTGTATATTAAAAAATCTTAAAATTAAGATTAGGGTCGCCTAAATTATCTACCATATTAAAATTTTTCATAAAATATCAACAAATTTGCACTTTAAAAGAATCAGAATCACTTTTTTGGGTTTTCAAATTCGACACAATTATCTTGATTTTTTATGGCTCCGGCAAGATATATCGGCAAAACTGAACTCATTTGAGGACAAACCAGGAACAATAAAGCTATGCGGGGCAGAAACATTGTGTCAGATCAAGGGCGAAGAATTACTTTATAATATGGAATTGTAAGGCCCGGGCCACGTTGTTACTCATTATTTCTCCACAGTTTTTTTAAGGTGTTTACAGGATGTCTAAAAAGGGAACATTAATAGACGATCCGAATTAAGATCCATGAAAGAAATTTAGGTTAGTTATATTTTCCTCCCATTAACCTCACTTCAAACTGTCACCTCTGGCAAATCTGTTATTTAAAGAATTGTGATGCGGACATTGATAATGATTGAAGATCTTAATAAATAATTCATAATGGAATTATCTCCGCCTCCCTCCCCTCCATTTTCCAAGAAACTGGTTACATAAATATAGCAGAGAGATCCTTCCACAAAATCCTCACACACCTATCAACAGAAAAAAAAACTTTAAAAAAAGAACGCCTCAAGTGTTTGTATCCCACTGACATATAGCCATGAGCTATGAACCAATAAACAGATATTAAGTTCGTTAAAGAGAAACAAAAACAAAACAGCAACAAAAGGGTTATTTGTTGTGCAAACAAAAAAAAAAACGTTAAACCCTCATCCTTCCATCTCCCAGCTATTTTCGCTGTACAACAAAAAAACTCCCAATACATTAAATGTATTTTAGCAACAAAGTCAATTATGCGTGCCTGACAGACTGTAAAACTTAACCACATTTCGGTATGGCATTCGGCCCTACACAATGTGGATACCTCGTCAGCATGTATGCGCCCACAGTTAAATCTGGCAGGCATGGCTAGGCGCTTTAAGGAGCAAACCAACTTTACCCTATCACTCAGGAAGGTAGACAGCCAACCAGTCAGTCACTCACTCATTCACTTTGCTTAACATGATGTTCTGACAATTATCGTAGTTCATATTATGGTCCTAGAATATCCAAGCACATAGACTAACAACTAACCAGTTATGCACCACATCAATGGTCATTTAAGTGTCGAAAAAATTACGAAAAGCCATTTCGGAATGTTTTGTTTGTTGTTGCGAGTGCGTGTCTGTGTATATGTGATAAATGTTCGTGTAAAGTTTGTGAGAATTATGAGGTTTCGTGAAATGCCATTTGTTTTAAACAAATAAAGGAGAAGGGCGGATGGATAGACCTAAGGAAACAATAACAAGAAATTAGTTTCTTATAAAAAATTTTATTCTGGTACAGTTAAAGCAACAAGTTAATATCATAACTTTCATAAACAAAGATAATATATTCTTTCGACTAATCGATTACAGTTAAAAGGCGTTTTGATCAGGAAAATCGTAAAGTATTTTCAAGACATTCCTTACTTGGTTTTTTTATCACAAAGCTCATTGCATTGCAACTTTATCATAACTTCATATAAAAAATAAATTTTTAGGATTTTCCTGAAGTCAGTAAAAGAAAATCGATTTTGAATAGTTTGACAAAATAAAGATGAAAAGTCCTTTTTAGTCATCGTTCTATCGAAATGTCGAGCAATCGACTAACGACTACGTATCCCTAAGTTCTATCCTGCATGAGTTCAAATCCGATGACGAAATGGAGAATTCTTCCAGCCAGTTGGAGTGCTTAATCCGGTCATTAAAGGTCATTGACCCAGGATTATGGCTTCATCTGGATTAAAGGTCATTTGATTCCGGATCAATGTTCCCTATATGGCAATTTTTAATTATCCAACACTCCTAAAGGTTGACTGCGCTTCTACCTGTGGGACACTATTAAAAATGCCTTGAAGTCCTCCTTCCGGAAATTAAAACAAATATATCCTATATCTTTTCAGATTCGAGCTGTATACACTTTCCGAAAAAAAAAAATCCAGGGTCTTTCCTATTTACATCCAACTTACTTAACAAACACTCCTCAGGATAGCAGTTTGATGCCCTCTTTCCGAATCCAAGGTAAGATATAATATTCATGTTTTCTCGTATTTACATCCATCTTAATTAACCAACACTCCTCACGAAGGCAGACGGTTCAACTGTGCGTCGACCAGTTTTTATCGACACGTCATTCATTTTTATCGACACGTTTTGGACTTCCCATTCTTTTCTAAAATATCAACAAATTTGCACTCAAAAAAATCTGAAAAATCACTTTACGATTGTAGTGGCTGACTGCTCCGGCAAGTTATTAACACAACATATAGTTGAGATTATCTTCTTTGATCAGATCAGAAGATATATATTTTTGAGAAGAAACCCGAATCACACAGAATCACAGATAGGCTGCTAGGACATATCCTGATTTCTATTGCAAAGATAGTCTCCTCATCTCCTTGGATTGTATTTTTTAAGTATACACCATAGCATTATTTTTGGCAGGACTTATCATCCTTTTATAAAATATAAAAAAAAAATTATACTTAAAAAAATCACTTTTTGATGCTACTGTCACCTCCGGCATATTATTTACACAAAAGTAGGTTGAGACGATGGTTTTTGTATTTGAGTTCAGAAATTTTCTCATAAAGGATCACAAGGTATTTTCATAGATTTTTATGAGTAGAAGGCCCGAAGGTTCGGGTGATGCACAGAATCACAGATGGGCTGCTAGGACGAGTCCTGATTTCTAGTTCAAAGAAAATCTCATCTCCTTGAATTAAATTTATTTAAGAATACACCATGGCATCATTTTTGATTGTACTGAAAATCACTTTGCGATTGTACTACTAAATTATTAACACAAAAGATAGTTCAGAAAATTCTCATAAGAGATCAGAAGATCGATTTTTATGAGTAGAAGACCGAAAGTCCTGATATTCACTGAATCACAGATGGGGTACTAGGACGTATCCTGATTTCTATTTCAAAGATAGTCTCCTCATCTCCTTCGATTATATTTTTTTAAGAATACACAATGGCATCATTTTTGCCAAGGCGTTTCGACTTTATCATCCTTTAAATATAAAAAAATTATACTTAAAAAAATCACTTTTTGATGCTAATGTCACCTCCGGCATATTATTTACACAAAAGTAGGTTGAGACGATGGTCTTTGTATTTGAGTTCCGAAGATTCTCAAAAGGTTCAGAAGGTATTTTCATAGATTTTTATGAGTAGAAGCCCAGAAGGTTCTGGTTGCATAGCATCACAGATGGACTGCTAGGACGAATCCTGATTTCTAGTTCAAAGAAAATCTCCTCATCTCCTTAAATTAAATTTATTTAAGAATACACCATGGCATCATTTTTGGTCACACGTTTCGGACTTATCCTTTTATAAAATATCAACAAATTTGCACTTTAAAAAATCAGTCTTCAGCCTTCGTATTTATGTTCGGAAGTTTCTCATAAAGGGTCAGAAGATATTTTCATAATTTTATTTTTGCAAAAAAGTTGAGCTAGGACAGAACCTGGCATTCTATGATGATGGGAATCTCCTTATATTCTTGGAGTATTTTTGAACTTATCATCCATTTATAAAATATCCACAAATTCGAACTTAAAAAATCTCTTTGTCATGGTACTGTCACCTTCGGCAAATTATTAACTGAGATGTTTTTCTTTGTATATAAGATCAGAAGGTTCTCATAAAAGCTGATAAGATATTTTAATATATTTTATAAGCACATGACCAGGAAATTCTGGTGATGATATTCACAGAACAACAGATGTACTAGGACGAAAACTTGCATTCCATGATCAAGGAAATTTGTATAACATTTCATCAAATTTGCACTTTAAAAAATCTGATGGTCCGCCTTGGGCAAATTAATAATAAAAATTTAGTTGAGACGATATCCTCCATGCTTAAGATCAGAAGATTCTCATAAAATATCAAATATTTTTTCGGGTATTTTTATAAGATCTGGTGATGTTATGCACAGAATACCAGAAGTTGTGCTAAGACGGAATCTGACATTCTATGAACTAGAAAATATCCTTATATGCTTGGAGTATTTTTGAATTTATTATCCTTTTATAAAATATCAACAAATTTGCACTTTAAAAAGTCTGAAAATCACTTTGGGATGGTCCGCCTCCGGCAAATTATTAACAAAAAATTAGCTGAGATGATATTCTCCGTACTTAAGATCAAAAGGTTCTCATAAAATATTAGTATATATTTTTTCGCAGATTTTTACAAGTTCTGTTGATGTTGTTCACAGAAAACCAGATGTTGTGCTGGGGCGAAACATCTCTCCTTGGAGTATTTCTTTTTTCACTTTAAGAAGACACCTTGGCATCATTTTTGGCGACACGTTTTGGACTTCCCATCCATGTGATCCGTTTAATTTTTATATCCTCTATCTCCTTGGAATATTTTTTGTCATTTAAGTAGACACATTGACATTATTTTTGACGACACGTTTTTGAATTCCCATTCCTGTGTTCCGTTTAATTTTAATATCCTCTGCCTTCCTACCCTTTTTGAATGAACCCTATCAAATAAATCCACAAATTAAATGCGAACAATTTTGCACTGAACTCATTATACGCCTGCATAATAAATTATTCTCTTTGTCAAATGACTTCTACTTCCAAATTGTAAAGTTTTCGTGAAACTTTTATGGTCCATACAAATTCGCATGTGTACATGTGGTTACATATATTTAATATTTATAGTGATTCAAAATGATGGCGGTGGTGGTGTGGTGGTCGTTGCAGCAATTTCAATTACTCAAGAGACACACACACACTCAAAATTCACTTAGACAAAGTGCCCAAAACCCACCTACCTCTCACACTCCTCTGCACAAGGATAATGGGATAAACTACCAGCAACTTCATCTCCTTCTCCAGCAGCAGCATTTTTGAGGGAGTTACAGATAATGGTCACCCCACTTGGCACTGTGGACCTCATGGCACTTGGCATACCAAAAGTGACTGATAGACAAACCAAACACAAATGCCTGCCTATTTTTGTCGACAGCAGATATACCGATGATCTGAAAACCGGGGTAAACATGTTTACAGGTGAAACAACCGTCTGTAATCCATGAAACTTTTCGAGAATTCGCGTCGGCAGCAAAACCAAAAAAAAAGACGGTACTGTAAACTGCCACATCTGATTATTTTTTTATTTTTAAATAGTCGCCTCCTAAGAGAAATGCTACGAAATGTACCTCTTGTTGTTACTATTCTATTGAAACGTTTAACCCCATAGCCATGGCATTAATCCACTTATGAAGTAGGCTTGGACACGAATTATAATCGGCCGTCATGACGGCAGACATACCGGCCGGTAGTTTACGCTACCGATGATGCAAAATATAAATTATGCCACAATTAAGAGGAAACACTGTCATTGCCAGGTTGTGGGATATCAGAGTCCGAAGAGAGGGGAGTTCGGACAGACAGAGAAGAAGGAGCAGCATTATTACTTCAGTTGTAAGTTCAAGTTATGATTATTTTAAAGCCTTTGTTTAAGGCTTCTGTTTTAATGTTTATTAATCGGAATTCGTCAACGCAAAAAAAACTAAATACAGACGGTTCAAAGGGAGAGAGTGATAGTTGTTAGTTTAGAAATTAACATATTCGTATTTAGGCTTGGAATAGGGAAAATTGTGCGGGAGTTGTTCATCGTAACTATTTGGGAACCTAACAAGAATTAGAATAGGGAAAGCGATACCGAAGTTATGCAATTACCTTTATGTCAAAGAAACTCAACCAAATCCCACCACGCTTTTCTGTGACCCAACTAGAATTAAAAGATCTTCATGATTATAGTAAGATCCGTGCCTATGTAGACCGAAGTCTCCTTTAAAATTGGCTCTGCTTCCGACGGAACGCTTTTCTTTTTTTGTGCGTTTTGTCTGATCTTCCGGAGACCTAATCCTCTTTGTCATTACCGAGGAAATGGCGGGAAGGTCAGATTTATCCTTCTGAGCCCCATTTGGCCCTTTCTCACCTTTTGTTTTCGGTTCGCTTTTCTTTTTTGTGCGTTTTGTCCGATCTTCCGGAGACCTAATCCTCTTTGTCACTACAGAGGAAGTGGCGGGAAGGTCAGATTTATCCTTCTGAGCCTCATTTGGCCCTTTCTCACTTTTTGTTTTCGGTTCATCCTGCAGTCTCCTTAAACTTTTAGTTGGCTCCGGTTTATCCTTTTTATCAGCCAACGGGAAACTCTTTTTCTTTTTTCTGAGTTTGGCATTCTTCTGCTCTTCCAGAGACCTAATCCTCTTTTTCGCTTCGGAGAAAGTGACGGATTGGTTAAATTTACCCTTCTGAGCCTCAATCCGTTGTGCTCACTTTCTATTTTCGATTAATCCTGGAATATGTAGGCAAATTCTCGTCGCAGTATCCTTAAATTTTTAGTGGGCTCCGCTTTCTCTTTATATCGGGCGACGGGAAACTCTTTTTCTTTTTTGTGTGTTTGGCATGTGTCTGCTATTCCGGAGACCAAATCCTCTTCGTCGCTTCTGAGGAAGTGAAGGGTATGTAAGACTTATATCAACAAATTTGCACTTAAAAAAATCCGAAAAATCACTTTGTGAGGGTACTAACTGCCACCTCCGGTAAATTATGAGCATAAAAGATAGTTGAGCTCTTCGTCGCTTCTGAGGAAGTGTAGGGTATATAAGGCTTATCTCTCTGAGAATCAGTTCAGTTCTACGGTTCATCATCCCTGTCAGTTTCCTTCTTTTGACATCCCATCCTTTTAAAAATATCAACAAATTTGCACTTTAAAAAATCAAAAAAAAATCACTTTGTGGGCATAATTCTAATTCTAACCTCCGGAAAATTATTGACAGAACATTATCTTTCCATTTCAGATAAAAATTTGTCATAAGAGATCAGAAGGTATTTTCATAGATTTTTATGAGTAAAAGACCAAAAGTTCTGGTGGTATTATTCACAGAATACCAAATGTCGGGCTAGGACAAAACCTGATGAAGACCAAATCCTCTTCGTCGCTTCTGAGGAAGTGAAGGGTATGTAAGACTTATATTAACAAATTTGCACTTTAAAAAAATCCGAAAAATCATTTGTGAGTTACTAACTGCCACCTCCGGTAAATTATGAGCATAAAAGATAGTTGAGCTCTTCGTCGCTTCTGAGGAAGTGTAGGGTATATAAGGCTTATCTCTCTGAGAATCAGTTCAGTTCTACGGTTCATCATCCCTGTCAGTTTCCTTCTTTTGACATCCCATCCTTTTAAAAATATCAACAAATTTGCACTTTAAAAAATCAAAAAAAAAATCACTTTGTGGGCATAATTCTAATTCTAACCTCCGGAAAATTATTGACAGAACATTATCTTTACATTTCAGATAAAAATTTGTCATAAGAGATCAGAAGGTATTTTCATAGATTTTTATGAGTAGAAGACCAAAAGTTCTGGTGGTGTTATTCACAGAATACCAAATGTCGGGCTAGGACAAAACCTGATGAAGACCAAATCCTCTTCGTCGCTTCTGAGGAAGTGAAGGGTATGTAAGACTTATATCAACAAATTTGCACTTTAAAAAAATCCGAAAAATCATTTGTGAGTTACTAACTGCCACCTCCGGCAATTATGAGCATAAAAGATAGTTGAGCCCTTCGTCGCTTCTGAGGAAGTGAAAGGTATGTAAGGCTTATCTCTCTGAGCATCAGTCCGCACTTGTTTCTACGGTTCACCGTCCTTGTCAGTTTCCTCCTTTTTGACATCCCATCCTTTTATAAAATATCAACAAATTTGCACTTAAAAAAAAACTTTGTGGGCACTAATTCTAACCTCCGGCAAATTATTGACAGAGCAGATGGTTGAGCAGATCATCTTTGCCTTTAAGATCAAAAGGATGTCATATGAGATCAGAAGGTATTTTCATAGATTTTTATGAGTAGAAGACCAAAAGTTCTGCTGATGGTATTCACAGAATACCAAATGTCGGTCTGGGACGTAGCCTGGGTCCTCTCAGGCCGTTTATATGGAATTCTTCATAGTTGTAGGCTTCGAAAGACCCTTCATTTTTATAAAATAAAATATGGAAACAAAATTATTAAATTTACCATTAAAAAAATATTGTCCATATGTATATCCTCTTCAACGAAGTGTTGCCACAATCATAGCTATAAAAATAAAACCATATTCATATGTAAACACTTCTTGGAGTAGGACATGTATGCGTATACAAAAAAACATCGAGAACAACACCACAAAAATCTGCAATAATTGTTAGCCTGCTGTTGAGCTGTGTGTTCTACATGGCGGCTTTATGTCAAAAGTTTTATAATCTGTCACGTCAAATCACTTTAACGCTATGCTGGAGCGCAGGGCCCCTCTATGGTGTTTGTTTGGTTGTCTGCCGGCATTTGGAAGTCCACAAGAACAGGAATCTGGTTATTCTTCACGCGAAGACTCAAGAGGACAGTGATTCATTATTTTTTCTTCGTTATAGAAATAATGGAATAATGGACGTGTTTATAAGGCACCACAAAACAACGTACCTCAAAAAAGGTACCCACGGACGCATAAAACACACTCACACCTCTTTCATGCGGTTAGGCATTTTTGGGGAATTTCTTAAAGTTTTTTTACTTGAAAAATTTAATACCTACTTTGTAATGGAGGACTACAGGGGAGAGAAGAAAAAAATGTTTTTTTTTCATTTTTCTTCTTTCAAATTGGTGTCTCCCAACTTTGTATGGCAACGTTAACGTTACGATAATAAGTGACAATTCTTGTTTCTTCTACCGCTTCTACCCCTTGCCTTTTACCATTCTGCTACATAAGTTTCCAATTTTTTTTGGCAGCAAACTGTCTTGACATTTCCTTTCTCACCACCCACCAACCCACTTTCTCCTCCAGATAGATGGCATCTTCATCTTCGCAAGAAAAAAAAAACGACATCCACAAAAAGTTCCACCAAAAATTGTTAGTATCACTTTGCCTCGAAACGAAAACTTTTTACAGATCTTTTTTTAAAACAAAAAAAAACACACAGAAACAGAAATAAAAAAATTTTTATTGTCGCGACAAAATGTTGCATACTTTTAGACGCCCATGGCCTGGCTGTTATTTCCAGCTGTTTTGTGTGTGTGTGTGTGTGAAAAGTTTTCGTTGCAAAAACTGAAGTCATTGAACTTTCGAGAAAATACTACATTCAGCCAGAAGTTTTTCCTTGACTCCTCATCCAATTGGAAGGGAAACAACAACCAACAACATATCTAGAAATGGATAATGGTGGCATTTACACCGACTCTGCTCTGGGAAATGATGTCCTTTGCTTGATGACATTTGTCACACAACAAATAAATATTTTTGTCCATTTTTTTATGGATTAATTTATGAGGGATGGTTCGGTTATAAAAACCTGCGGGAATAATTTTATTAGGAACAATAATACTTTTCTTTTTTCTCTTTTTTACAGATGATCTACGATCCGATATGCCTCTAGAGGATGATTTCTAGCAAAAATGTTTGCATTGCTAATAGTTCGTTTTGAATTTGAAATAATTACCCAAGAAATGTGGACCTTTTATAATTTAGAAATGAAAAGTATGTCTTACCTTTATGTCATTTCTAACGTAATTTATTCTTTACAGATATTCGATAAGCCCTTGGTAAATTATTAAATGTTTACATTGTAATGATTCATACTTTATGTCAAAAAAACCCAACCAAATCTAACGCAGGTATTCTTCTTTACAGATAATCTCTGTGCGGACAAGCCCTTGGCGGATAATTTCCAGTTAAATGTTTGCATTGCTAATTGATTGGTTTAGAATTTCAAATACTTAACCAAGAAATGTGTATCTTATAAAAATGAGGATATTTTAGATTTAGAATTTAGAATTAGATCGTAAAAATTCTCCGAAGATCTACGGGCCGATCTGCGTCGACGGTGAATATCGGCGTCGAATGAACCACGAGCTTCACAATTTATACGGGGACATCGACATAGTCAGTCGTATTGAGCTGCAGCGACTACGGTGGCTAGGCCATGTTGTGCGGATGAATGAAAATGCCCCAGCTCAAAAGGCATATAAAAATGAGCCTACTGATGGTTCCCGTAGAAGGGAAGGCCTCGAATTAGATGGAAAGACCAAGTAGAAAACAACATCTTGGAACGTGGTTTTCCAAATTGGTGGACTTGAGCACAAGACCGACGCGCTTGGAATTTTTTTTGTTAAGCTCGGCTTATGGAACAACCGTTCTGTAACAAGCCAGCTAAGTAAGTAAATACCATTACATTTATGTCGAAGAAACTTAACCAAATTTAACGTAACTATTCCATGACCTACCAGGAAAACTATGCCAAAGTTATGCCATTACCTTTATGTCAAAGAAACTCTATTAAATCCTACGTAACTCTTCGATGACCTACCTTGAATTAGAATACGGAAAAGTGTGCGAAAGTTATACCATTACCTTTTATGCTAAAGAAACTCAAACAAATTCAACGTAACTATTCGGTGACCAAACAAGAATTAGAATACGAAAAATAATGTCAGATTTAACGTAACTATTCGTTGACCTACCAAGAATTAGAGTAAGGAAAATAATGCGAAGCTGTACCATTCCCTTTATGTCAAAGAAACTCTACCAAAGTTATCGACCCTATTTTGTGACCTATCATGAATTAGAAATCGGAAAAGAATGCCGAAGTTGTACCATTACCTTTATGTCAAAGAAACTCAGCCAAATTCTACGTAACTCTTCGGTGACCTACCAAGAATTAGATTTCGGAAAAGTATGCGGAAGTTATACAATTACCTTTATGTCAAAGAAATTCAACCAAATCCCACGTAACTCTTCGGTGACCTACCAAAAATTAGGGTAAGGAAAATAATGCTGTACCATTCCCATTATGTCAAAGAAACTCAACCAAATCCACCCTATTCTGTAATCTATCATGAATTAGAAGTCTGAAAAGAATGCCGAAGTTGTACCATTACCTTTATGTCAAAGAAACTCAATCAAATTCTACGTAACTATTCGGTGACCAACCAAGAATTAAAATGCGGAAGCAATACCAAATTCAACGTAACTATTCGGTGACCTAGCAAGAGTTAGAATACAGAAAAGTATGCCTAAGTTATACCGCTACCTTTATGTCATAGAAACCTAACCAAATTCAACGTAACTATTCTTCAGATGACCTTCGTTTCGTTAAGCTTCGGGAGGATAATTTTAACAATATTTAACGTAACAATTCGATGGCCTACCAAGGATTACAATATGGAAATGTAAGTCCAAATTATACCTTTAAGTCAAAGAAACTCAATCAAATTCTACGTAACTCTTTGGCGACCTACCATGAATTGGATGAATACCGACTATATGTTGAAACTCAACCCAATCTTACATAACTATTTGGTGACCTACCAAAAGAGTTAGGCAGTAATGTCAAAGTTCTACGCTTGAAACTCAACCCAATCCGACATAACTATTTGGTGACCTACCAAAAGAGTTAGGCAGTAAAGTTAAAGTTCTACGCTCGAGTGGATCACTAACTTCAAAAATACTTTATTCAGACACAAAATCTTCCTACAGCCTTTATGTCAAAGAAACTCAACCAAGTCCAACGTAATTTTTCGATGGCTGAACATGAATCAGCACTGAAGAAGCTCTTTTTGAAACAAGATATTTCTAAGAGATAAGCCCTAATATATACAAATATATATATATAAGAACTATTTACAGAAATCCTGGAATTGTTCTAAAAAAAGGTAGATCTTCACATATACGACTTGAGGTCTTCGTATCGATGGCAATATGTTCTTCCCATGAAGATATGAAGAAGCATGACATAGGATAATAGCATAGTAATAGGGCTAAGATTTTTTGATAGGGAACGAGACAGAATGTACTTTATAGAAATAAAGAGATAATACCTAAAATATAAAGATCTCTAACTGTAAAAACTATTCACAGAATTCCTGAAATACTTCTCAAAAAGGTATTCCAATAGATCTTCACATAGACTTGAGAACTTGAGGTCTTCGTATCAAAGGTAAGAAGTTCTTTCCCATAGAATATTTGCATAGTAATGTGCCAAAGAATATGTTGATAGGGAACCTGACAGAGTCAACTTTATATAATTGATAAAGAATATTCTTTGGTTTTTCTCCTAACTTTCTTTTAAAAACACTACACTTTGCTCTCTTTTTGACCGACCCTCGTAACCTTCTTTTACTTACAACATTGTAGTATAAATTGCAGAATTATTGAAATTTATGTACTTTGGTATATTTCACAAGAATAATAATTATTGTTGTTTGCTGGCTGGCTGGATGGCCATTAGGGCACTCCTTTTGGTTGTTAGCCAAAGCAAATGACACACACAGAGAGTGCTCATAAGTTTCCTAAGAAACAGAAGAAGTTAGGTTAGGTCAAGACATTTAGGTTGGCATGCAATACTATATATTGTCAACAACACATCTATTGAAATGTATAGAATTTGACATATAACCCACATAACGGGAATATTAGATGGAAGGTAGCGCATAGGAGAGGGGAGCAAACATTGTGAAATTAAATTACAAATCTATATTGAAGTAGTGCTAAAGAGTGGATGAGAAAATTCAGTTGACCATCGTTTGGATTGCATTAAAAAGAGATTATTGTAAAGTCCCTTCTCAAAATAATTGGAGTCATTTCATAATATATGATGCCACATGGACCCTAGAGACCATCCTTAGGAATCAATTTATATACTCTGAATGAAGAGTATATAAATTAATTTCAAACGGGCCAGAGAGCCAGCCGACCCATAGGATTCAATTTAATTACTCAGAATGCAGACAAGAACAATTTCATATTACCTTTATGTCAAAGAAACTCAACCAAGTTCAATGGAACAATTCGGTAATCGAACAAGCAATATTTCGACCCTAAACCAAATATAATTCTCAAAACATCCCACAATTTCTCTAATCACTTTAAATACACCTCATCTTTATATAGAAAAAAAAACTCAATCAAGTCCCACGTAACTATTCAGTGACCGAACAAGAATACTTAGCAAAAAAATTTACAGCAATATATACGCAGATTTTCCAGATCTGAAGAATAGAAAAATGTTCAATTTCAGGAAAATGTCCTCACAAAGAGCTTTCCTTTGAGGAATTAGAAATGGACCTATGGTCCTGGAATTTCCATTTAGGTTTCCTGTTTTATTCAGTCAAAAAACTTCCAATAGCCTTTATGCCAAAGAAACTCAACCAAGTCCAACGTAACAATTCGATGACCGAATATGAATCATCTGTTTCCAAAATAAGATCATTTGAAGAGATGGGACCTAATGTACCACTACTAGAATACGGAAAGATTGACCGAACAAGAATACTTACCAATAAGGTACGACAATATACATACATGAGCCCGCACAGATTTTCAGGATAGGAAATTTTCCAGAAAAATTTCGTCACAAAGAGCTTTCTTTTGAGGACTTAGAAATGGATGTACATATGGGCCCTACGTGGACTATTCATTTAGGTTTGCTGTCTTATTCAGGCAAAAAAAAACTTTCTATAGCCTTTATGTCAAAGAAACTCAACCAAGTCCAATGTAACTATTCGATGACCGAACATGAATCAGCTCTTTCAAAAACAAAATCATTCGAAGAGGTGCGACCTAATATACCCCTAATAGACACACGCAGGTTTTTCAAATCTGAATGATAGGAACTTTTTCAAATCCACGAAAAATTTCCTTTTGAGGACTTAGAAATGAACATATGGGCTTGAACTTTTCATTTAAGTTTCCTGTCTAGGATTTTTTCAGATAATGTCTATCACCACAGGCGGTGCACAATTTCTCCTTATGGTATCACCTATCCTAAGTTGTTTTCCAGGGACCAAAAATGGAATATTTACGTTGGACTTGGTTGAGTTTCTTTGGCATAACGGTAATGGATATGGGATATAGTTTTCCTAAAACTTTTAAGATTTAAGACCGATAAATATATTTTCCGATCCGATCTAAAGATGGAATATCTACGTTGAACTTGTTTGAGTTTCTTTGACTTAACGGTATAGAAAACTATACCCTAGAACGTTTAAAATTGCACGAAATTCGAAAATCGCCAATAAATATATTTTCCGATCCACCAAATTTCAAAGCATTGATACTGTGCGAAGTTGGAACTATGAGGAAAATTCTCCTACATTAAGCCATCTTGGGTCTTGCCCTTCTAAATTGAATTCCTTTGTTTTTGTTTTCGAAGTTTTCCCGGTATATATGAAGGATTTTGACTGCACAATTTTAAGAAGTCTTGGAATTGTGAGATAATTTTTTTGGAGTTCTACTTCCAAGCTTCAAGGGTGTTGAACTTCTAAATCGAATCCCTTTGCTCTTTTTTGTATTGACGTTTATGAATTCGTTCGAAATTGTCCCGGGATAGAGAGGATGTTTTGTTTGTACAATTTTAATAAGTCTTGTAACTATGAGGATATTTCTTAATCCCCTACATTAAAGCTTCTTGGGTCTTGACTTCAAAATAGGAATCCTTTGTTCTTTTTTGTCTTGAGGTTGTCTATGAATACGTGGAAGGTTTCCCGGTGTAGGAAAGAAGTTTTGTCTGTACAGTTTTAAGAAGTCAAGGAATTATGAGGACATTTTTTGGTCTCCTATTTCAAAGCGTCTGGGCCATATCCTTCTAAATTAAATCCCTTTCTTCTATTTCTTGTCTTGAGGTTGTCTATGAATGCGTTCGAAGTTTTTCCGGCGTAGAGAGGAAGCTTTGTCTGTACAGTTTTAAGAAGTCTTGGAACTACGAGGACATTGCTCGATCTCCTATTTTGTTTCTGGGTCTTGGCCTTCTAAATCGAATCCATTTGCTCTTCTTTTTTGTCCTTCGAACCTGCAGCATTTTTTTCTCCATTTCCCAAATTGCTTCTGCCAACACTTTTGCGGCGATACGGTAAATTATGAATTCGCCAAGCTAAACTAATGAGAAATGTATTTCAGTTTTAATTGTGTGCACCGAAAGAAAAAAAAACGAACTATGCTTTTGAACCCTCAGGTGGGCATAACACAAAAATAAACCGTTGGCGTTGCCTGTGCTAAATACCAGCAATTTTTGCTTTTGGGAGAAACTGGGTTTTTGGTGGCGACCATGACATTCACATACATGCACACATATGTGATTTCTTGCTTTTCAGGCTATTAGCCTAAAAAGCTCCGCACCACTTCAAGTAACTACAACCAGCCAGCCAGCGGGTGGTTAGTCATAGTTTAATGGAAGTTAAATTGAAGTGCTGGTGAAAGATGTTCTGTTTTTTTTGGATTTTGTTGGCGGATCACTTATGGAGCCCTCTTCCTGGCCTGTCTTCAGCCGTATTAAAAACGCATTTGATTTGGCATTTTGTGTGTGAAATCGAAGTGGGTTTTCTTTTCAACTTCCAAATTCACACCGTTTCAATGAAACATGGCAGAGGAGCTTCGAGCTTGTTTAGAGCTTGAAGAATGCTTTTTGAGGGATACGGGAATATATAAGTCGTAACTCGTAGCACAGATTGGTAGGTAATTGCATTCCATGCGGCTAGATTATACGTGGCGGCAGCTATCGATTTCGAAGGTTTAAATACCCAATTGGTTATGGTTCATAAATTTACACTTGTTGTTGTGTTCTTTTTTCGTTAAATGACGATGATGATGAGAAGGATGAAATGTTGGCGGATTTTTTTAACTTCAAAAATGTGTTGAAATGTCCAGTAATATAATTAGGGTGATGAGGTGTGAGGGAAGAAGACTGAGAAGAAATACCATGATTGGTCAATTTTTGCAACACTTTAAAAAAAATTACAAACGAGAAAGTATTTGGAACCCGCTTGAAGAAGTGATATAGAAATAGGAGCTTATATAGAAATATCTATGAACTCACGGAGAGGAGGTACTTGTAAAGTCTTTCGATGAAAATTATTCCCTTCGAGAAAGGAAATCTGCCTTCGTAAAACTTTGGAAGACAGAAAAGATTCCGAACAATGTTAAAAGCCGTTTTTGAAGATACTTGGATTAATTTCGGACCAGAGTGACAGCCGATCCTTAGGATTCAATTAAATTACTCGGAATGCAGATAACATAAAATTTCTTATTGCCTTTATGTCAAAGAAACTCAACCAAGTCCAAGTCCGAACGAAGAAAAGTGAAATAGAAATAAGAACTTAGACAGAAAAGCCGCTTTTGAAGATACTTGGATTAATTTCAGACCAGAGTGACAGCCGATACTTCAATTTAATTACTCGGAATGCAGATAACATAAAATTTCTTATTGCCTTCATGTCAAAGAAGAAACTCAACCAAGTCCAATGTAACTATTCGATAATCGAACAAGAATAATAATCAGCAATATTACAAAAAATAGGAGCTTAGACTAAGAATACACTTGTAAAAAATTCTCGATGAAAGAGAAGATTCGATTCGACATAACGCAGAGGAACAAACCTCAAAATAAAATACCATGAATGTTCGATTTTTACAACATTTTTAAAGAAACATTTCAAACAATGGCAATATTTCCATTGAACAATAGACATACTGGTTCCAGAGCCTCTATCTGGAAGCCGATTCAAGAAATAGTGAAATAAAAATAGGAACTTAGAAGGAGAACACATTTGTAGATATTTTTGAAAACCGCTTTTCAAAATGCTCGGGTTAATTTCATATCGTATGATGCCACACGGACCAGAGAGCCGACCACAGGCACCTTAGCAATCAATTTAATTACTCAGGATGCAGATAACATAAACTTTCCTATTACCTTTATGTCGAAGAAACTCAACCAAGTCCAATGTAACTATTCGGTAATCGAACAAGAATAAATAATTAACAATATTACAAAAAACAGGAGCTTAGACTGAGAATACACCTGTAAAGCCTTTCGATGAAGGAAAAGATTCGATTCGACATAACCCAGAACATATACAGAGAATTTAAAAATTTTCAAGACCATTCTCTCAGGATAAGATCAATTGAATTTTTTTGCTCAGCAAAAGGAGTAATTAGCAGGATCATAGGTACGTTTGCTTATATCTCTGCCTGCAAGCACCTACGATTATAATCTGCGTGCAGGGTATACGAGAATGGAAGTGAAACGTTAAAGGATTTTCTATGCCACAAAAGTTGGCTATTTTTCAAAGCCCTGGCTGGCTTAAGAGTATGTACACGTGATGACAAATTACGCCCTTCAAACTAAATACAAATCTGCCGTTCACCATTACCTTTATGTCAATGAAATTCATCCAAAACTTTTTGAAGGCCTTGAAAGGCGTGAACTTTTTTAAGGAATATCTTTTGATGGCCCTGAAAGGGATTTTAAAATAATATTTTTTCAAGGCTCTGAAAGGCGTTGATTTTTAAAAGAATATTTTTTCAAGGCTCTGAAAGGCGTGGATTTTTAAATGAATATTTTTTCGAGGTTCTGAAAGGCGTGGATTTTTAAATGAATATTTTTTCAAGGCTCTGAAAGGCGTGGATTTTAAATGAATTAATATTTTTTCAAGGCTCTGAAAGGCGTGGATTTTAAATGAATTAATATTTTTTCAAGGCTCTGAAAGGCGTGGATTTTTAAAAGAATATTTTTTCAAGGCTCTGAAAGGCGTGGATTTTTAAAAGAATATTTTTTTCAAGGCTCTGAAAGGCGTGGATTTTCAAAAGAAATTTTTTTCAAGGCCATGAAAGGCGTGTATTTTTAAAAGAATATTTTTTCAAGGCTCTGAAAGGCGTGGATTTTTAAAAGAATATTTTTTCAAGGCTCTGAAAGGCGTGGATTTTTAAAAGAATATTTTTTCAAGGCTCTGAAAGGCGTGGATTTTTAAAAGAATATTTTTTCAAGGCCATGAAAGGCGTGTATTTTTAAAAGAATATTTTTTTCACGGCTCTGAAAGGCGTGTATTTTTTAAAGATTTTTATGTCAAAGACATAACAATCTTAACACCTCAGATAAACATTTAGTTGACAATCTCCTGTGATAGCACACAATCTTCGCAAGCAAGCCTCTCTTCCTTCCAAACCACTTGGTTCAATGTGTGAGTCCGACCACCAAATTAAGTAAACAACGGTATTGTATTAAAGTGATTTTAAGCTTGTTAATATTTAAAAATTACAACAACAAAAATTTGCAAAATTGCCTTACGGCCACAGATCCATATCGGAACGAAAAAACAACTGATCATTGTCATTATTATATTGGCCGAATAATTGTGATCGTGTAAAGATAAGTAGTAGTATGTAAAACGATTCCAGGAATTTAAAGTGGTGTCGGCGGCGTCTTCGTTGTCCTCATGTCTTCCACTAATAATATGTGATTAATTAAAAAGCAACAACGATTATTTATAACAGATGTTGTGTTAAACCGTCGTATGTCTCATAAAAAGAATGACAGGTATTAAAAATGCATTGGGTAATTTTAGAGGACGAAAAGTTGTTTGAAGATCAAAGGGGTTTTCCTTTTTTTAGGGACAAAGGGAAAAGTCTAGAAGGCCAAAAATAACTTAATTCAAAGATCAGAAAAGGATATTCCTTTTGGGAGACCAATGGGTCTGCCTTTAGGAAACCAAAGGATATTCAGAGGGCCAGAAGACATTTTCACGTCTACAAAAGTCCTACAATTGAAACCCTAGAAGTTTATCCTCATAATGTCAAGACTTCATTAAAAAGTCCATTAACGAAGTCACTTCTATTGAAGTCTGAAATTTAGATACCAAAAAGTATTGGGATAATAGTTTTCTATTATCTTTATGTCAAAGAAACTCAACCAGATGCCATGTTACCGATCTTTCTTTAAAATGGTCAAATAGTCTTAATTTGGAGGATCAAAAAATCTTCAGTTGGGAAACCAAATAGCCTTCATTTAGAAGGCTAAAAGGAATTATTTTGTAGTCCAAGAGATGTTTATTTAGGATATCAAAAGGTCTCCCTTTAGAAGGCCAAAAGGGATACAGACATCTACAGAAGTCTTGCAAAAATTGGCCAGAATTTTCCGTCTATGAGGTGCTAGGTGTGTAAAACCCCAAAAATTGGGTCGTCCTCATAATTTCAAGTCTTCTTAATACAGTCCACAGAACAAAACTCCTACATAGAAGTCTGAAGTTTGCAAAGTATGGGGAAATAAGGTCTTCAGAAATTTTCATTTCAAAAGTCAGAGAAAATAGTTTACCATTACCTCTATGTCAAAGAAACTCAACCAGATGCAAAGTGACCTAAATCGAAAAGATTTTCCTCTAGAACACCAGAACGGTATTTATATCGAAGACCAAGGGCTCTTCCTTTTAAAGACTAAAAAAAATTTTGATTCGGATTCGGTATGGCGAAAGATAATAGTTTTTTATTACCGCTATGTCAAAGAAACTCAACCATCTACATGAAATTTTCCTCTAGAAACCAAAACGGTTTTCATTTAGAAGGCCAAGGTTTCTTACTTTAAAGGACTAAAGAACAGAAGTCTGAAATTTTGATTCTAAAAAAGTATGGTGAATGAAAATAATTTTCTATTACCTTTATGTCAAAGAAACTCAACCAAATGCCAAAGATCAAGAGATTTTCCTCTAGAGGACCGAAAAGTTTTTCATTTAGAAGACCAAGAATAAAGGATGTATTCTAAAGGATTTCCTCTTTAAAAGTCTGAAAATTTGACCGAAGGCCAAGAGATTTTCCTATAGAGGACTATAAAGGTCTTCCTCTTTGGAAGTCTGAAATTTTGTTTCGGGAAAAAAGTATGGCGAATGAAAATAGTTTTCTATTACCTCTATATCAAAGAAACTCAACCAGATGCAACGTGGCCCAAGATCAAGAAAATTTCCTCTAGAGGACCAAAAAGATTGTCATTTCGAAGACCAAGGGTCTTCTTTTTTAGAAATCTAAAATTTTATTTGGAAAAGAGTTGGGGAAAATAGTTTTCTATTACCTTTATGTCAAAGAAACTCAACCAGATGCAACGTGATCGAAGACGAAGAGGTTGTCCTTTAAAAAACTTCTTTTTATTTTATTTAAATTTTATACGGAAAAGAATAGGGAAACAATAGTTTTCTATAGCCTTTATGTCAAAGAAACCCAATCAGATGCAGCGTGATCGAAGATCAAGGGATTGTCCTTTAATAGACTAAATTTTGATTCAGAAAAGATAACAGTTTTCTATTACCTCTATGTCAAAGAAACTCAATCTGCAACGTGTCTAAAGACCAAGGGCTTTTCCTCTAGAGGACCAAAACCTTCTTTTAAAAGTCCAAAAGGCCTTTATTTAGAAGACTAAACAGTCTTTCTTTGGAAGATCTAAAAGGTCTTCCATCAAAGCTTCCTTTAGAAGACCACAAAATGCTTCTCGAAAAGGTCAAAAGGGTTTTCTTTTATGGGAATAAAATGTCTTCATTTCAGAGAGAAAACGACTTGCTTCTGGGCTATTCTTATTGAGGAAAACAGAGACTTCTCATAGTAGACCACAAGGTATTGCCATAGAAGACCTCACAAAGGTTATTTTTTATCTCTTAGAAGTCCACAGAATTTTTGCATAAAAGCCTCAATGTATTCCCCTAGAAGATCATAGTGTCTTCTCATAGAAAACCAGAAGGTGCTTTTCCCGTGGAAGAAATATATAAAAAGATTCAAACATTGTTATTGAAAAAATACAAATTGCTTTGATGGAAGACCAGACAGAAGATCCAATGGACTTCCCATAGAAGTTCACAAGTTTTTCTCAAAGAAGACCACAAAATCTCGCTCCTTCTCTCTTGTCAAGTTCTTCTCATAGAATAAGACCCTTTTGCTATTCTAAAGGGAAATTTGCCAGTCTTTCTTCGTCGAAAATAAAAGCCTAGGTGGTCTTCCGAAAATTTTGGATTTCAAGGTCATCGTGCGCCTTGATAGAGAGGTGTTAAAACCTAGGACCGCGTAAAAACTTATAACGGAAGCAGCAGCGAGGACCGGAACCCACTCCGGATCCCCAGTTCCTCCCGAGTTCCTGTAAAACCAAACAGCCGTGCCGGAACAGTAGCAGACGTTGGAGACTTTACTAATTTAATTTTATGAGATCTGTGTATAAATTTAAGAGTAAATAAAGCGAAGTTCTCTCTCTATCTCTTCTTAAGTTCTCGTCCTACAGTTATTCTAAAGAGAAACTTGTCAGGTCTTCTTCTTTGAAAATAATAACCTGGGTGGTCTACCAAAAATATAGGAAATTTTCAAAAAAAAAACAAGAAGGGTCTTTCCCTTCTCCTAGAAGATCTCCCATAACACCAAAAGGTCTTCTCCCATAATCACGTAGAAAACCAGCTGTTCTGCTAGAAGCCCAACAGGTCTTTTCCAAAAACAAAAAAGGGGTTTCCCCTAGAAGAGCCGAAGATATTCTACTAGAACACCAGAAGGATCTTCTCTTAGTAGACCAATAGGTCTTCTCCCAGAACACCGGATGGGTCTTCCCCTAGAATAGCAGAAGATATTCTCCTAGAATATCAGAAGGATCTTCACTTAGAAAGTCTTCTCCCAGAATATCGGAAGGATCTATTCTTATAGAAAACCAATGAGTCTTCTATTTGAAGACCAGTAGGCCTCCATCTAGAAACCCAGCTTTTGTTCTCCTAGAAGACCTCAAGGGTTTTCACATAGAAATCCAGGTGATCTTCACCAGCTGATCTCCTTTCTCGTATAGACCAGATTTTTTTTTCTAAAAAACCAAGACCACTTTCTCTCCTCCTAGATGACCAGTAAGTCTTCCCCCTTGTGGAACATTTTGGCCTTCTCCGGAAGACGCACAAATCTTCTCCTAAAAGACAAGGGCAAGATCTTCTCCTAAAAACTGAACTGTTGTTCTCCTGGAACACCAGAAATGGGGTTTTATAGAAGATTTTCTACAAGAGTAGTTGGCTTTCTCCTAGATGACCATACAGAAGAAAAATAGGTCTTCTCCAGGATAATTTTCTATTCTCCAACCAGATCAGTTTCCAGTCTCCTACCAGAAATTTTTTTCTTTTCTTCTAGAGGACCAAGACATTTTTCATTAGTGGGGACCATTTGGGCTTCTCCCGAAAGATTTTTTTCTATATATTTTGTCTAGCAGCCACGTTGGACTTACCTTGCTCTTCTCCTAGACGACCACTAGGACTTCTCCTAAAAGACTTGTAGCTTTTCTTTAAGAAGTGTCTTTTCTTTACTTATCTAGAGAGGCCAGCAGATCTTCACTTCTTCACCAGCATTTTCTAGGCTCAAAATCACAGAAGGCCAAAGGGACTTCTCATAGAAGTGCAAAAGTTTGTCTCAAAGAAGAAAATAAAAATCAGGGTGGTCTTTCAACAAATTTTGGATTCCTTTTTGTCTCTTATTCCCTGGCCTTCGCCATGAGGACAACAGCCTTGTCTAGGCTCAAAATAAAAACCTATCTTTATTGCATATACCATTCTGGTGGTGACAACGACAAATTACATGACATTTATCAGTGATACACAATAGAGATTATCCCTGACTTAGCACAAACGAACATGATTTTCATTTACTTAACACAACTTGATTAATCGGAGTGGCGGACGATTATTATCCTCGATTTACAAAGAGAGGACTTAATTTAAATTAAAAAAAAATTATCTCAAAGGTAGATAATCTAAATAATTTAGAGAATTTGTTGTTGTTGTTTTTTTATTTATTTGTTGTTGTTGTTATTTTATAAAACACCATGTCCATTTGTTGTACTCCATAAAAAAACAAACAAAGAACTGTCTTTAAATTGGCCTTAATTTGGAAAATAAATAGTATCACTACCACCACTACCGCTGACGACGATGAATTATTGTGTGATACGATTGCCTGCTTCGTCCCGCTGAGGTAGAACGTTGCCTTTCATCACCACCACCCCCACCACTATTATCCCGACCATATGGACGATTTATATTTGTTGTTTCTCTGGAATGATGCTGCCTATCATAGCGATCATTTTGGTTATAAGTATTGTTGTTGTAATTGTTGCTATGATTATACATCTGATTGTGCGCTTGCGGCCGATATGCCGAGCTATTGTCCGTATCATTGCCATAGGTCATTGCACTGCGTCCACGAAATTCAAAATTATTATTTCCACTATTGGCCAGTTGATAGCATTGTTGTTGATATTTATTGCGACGTCTTATATGCTGGTGTTGTTGTTGGTGCTGTTGGTGGTGAGGAGCACGTCGCGCCATTTTTGGTGATGGCGGTCTATTCGAGGAATTTCTCCAACTTCTGTTACTGTTGCTATTGTTGTTAGTTTCATTTCTATCATGTGAATTCCTGTTGGGATTTCTCCATCTTCGATTATCATTATTATTTTCACTTCGATCCCTTCTTTCCGTAGCTCTCCAACTACGTTCGGAACTTTGTTGCGGCCTCATACGGGGTGATATTGTTGTTCTTTCTCTAGATTTACGATCATCATCATCATCGGGAGGATTGTTTAAGGTAGTTGTTGTTGGGTTATTATCTTCCGTGTTATCATTGTCATTATTTTCGCCATTTATATTCCGCAGGGCACTCAAATAATTGTTACGCTCTATTTTGTGACCCCGAGCTGTGGCAAATTCTAGGAAAATCAAACGAAAAAAACATGAAATTAAAATTGTGGGTTACTTTTTGATATCTGTGTGAGGTCTCAACTTACTTTCTATCGCATCATTGGGTTCCACAGACATTTCCGATACCATATAGTTACAGATTAGAAAGCCGGTTCGGTTAACACCATGTGTACAATGGACACCAATTAGTTTATCTGAAAATAGTAAGGGATAGAAGATCTTAAATAAATTAGGAAATCAGAAAGGGAAGCAAAGAAAAATACCATAAAGGCCTTTACATAGAGGACCAGAGTTCTGCTCTGCATAGAAAACTAGAAAGTCCTCAAGTAGAAGAATAGAATGTCTACCCACAGATATAGACCTGGTCATTGAAGACCAGACTAGAATGAATTCGAATACGTCTTCATATAGGATACGTGGTTTCTTTTAAAGTATCTAAATAGTCTTCTTTTAGAAGACCAGATCGTTGCTCCAATAGATGAAGACCAGATGAAACCTTTTATAAAATTTCCTAAGAAGACCGAGTCTTCATTTAGAACCTGAATCTGATTTTCTTGAAAAATACCAGACCGTTGCTTCAATAGAAGACCAAATGAATCCTTTCTTAAGATATGAAGTTTCTATTTTAAGCAAGTCAGAAGTGTCTTCTTATAGGGAAGACCCAGAAGGGTCTTTTCACAGAAGATCGAGTATTTTTATGGATTACCAGAAGGCTATCGTTTAGCAGACCGGAAGTTCTTTACTTTACAAGATCGGAAAGTTCTTTGTTTAGAAGACCACAAGGTATCCTCGTTTTTAAAAACAAAAATAAAAAGTAGGAGTACAGAATATCTGTCCCAGAAATGGAGTTGGTCATAGAAGACCAAACTAGAACGACTTCGAATAGGAGACCAGAAGGATTTTCTTATAATAGACCAAAAGGATTTTTCCTATAAAAGGCCGGATAGGTCTTCTTATAGGTAGAAGAAAAACAAATGAGGTTTCTTAAAGATTATCTGAAAGATCTTCTTTTAGAAGGAGAGATTGGTGTTCCAATCGAAGTGCAGATGACGACCCGTTGGACTTCATCTAGAAGACAAGGTCATCTTCAAAACCTTGATCTTTGAAGACAAAAAGGTCTACTGCAAGAACACCAGAAAGGGTTTCTCAAAGAATAGCAGAAGGATCTACTCCTCAAAAAGGCCAAATAAGTGTTCTATTTGAATATTAGTGGACTTTACCTAGAAAATCAGCTGTTGTTCTCCTAGCAGACCAATAGGTCTTCTTCCTAAACACCAGAAGGGGCTTCTTCTAGAACACCAGAAGGGTCTTCCCTTTAGAAGAGCAGAAGGATGTTCTCTTAGAATAACAGAAGGAAGGTCTTCTCCTAGAAGAGAAGAAGGTCTTCTCCCAGAACACATAGAAGAGAAGGTCTTCTCCTATAAGAGAAGGGGTTCTCTCCTAGAATACCAATGAGTATTTTATTTAAAGACCAGTAGGAGGCCTTCACCTAGAAACCCAACTTTTGTTCTCCTAGAAGACCTCAGCGATTTTCTCATAGAAACCTAGTTGATCTTTAGCCAGAAGACCAGCCGATCTACTTTCTCCTATAGACCAGATTTTTTTCTAAAGGACCAAGTCCAATTACGCTTCTGCTAGAGGGCCAGTAAGTCTTCTTCTATCCATTTGGTATTCTTGGGAAGACCCACAGGGCAAGATCTTCTCCTAGGAACTCAGTTGTTGTTCTCCTAGAGGACCAGAAAGGGGGTTTCCATAGAAATCCAGCCGATTTCCATCTCCTAGAAGACAATTGTCCCTCTCCGGAAGACCCACAAATCTTCTCCTAGAAGACAAGGGCAAGATCTTCTCCTAGGAACCCAGCTGTTGTTCTCCTAGAGGATCAGAAAGGGGGTTTCCATAGAAACCCAACTGACCCTTCTCTAGAAGATCAGCCGATTTCCATCTCTTAGAAGACCAGACCGTTTTTTTTTTCTAGAAGACAAATAGGCCTTCTTCACAGGGTATCATGGGATTCTCATTAATATCAATTTCTAGTTTCCTGCAGGACGACTTTCCTACAGTACCTGGTATTGTGGAACATTTGAACGACAAGAAGGACTTCTCTAAATTTTCACCTAGACGATCAGTATGACTTCTCCTAGAAAACTCGTAGCTCTTCTCCTAGAAGACTCGTAGCTCTTCTTTTAGAAAACCAATTTTTTATTCTCCTTTCCTTAATGGACAATCAAGTCTTTCCCTAGTGGGCCATTTTCCCTTTTCCCGGAAGAAATATAGATATGTTCCTAGAAGATAAGGACAAAGTCTTCTTCTAGACGACCACTACGATTTCGAAGACGAGAGTAGTAGAGGAGCACTTTCTCTTCTCCCAAAGGTACCCAAAGGAGTACGTGGGTACCTACCTTGCGGTCTTACCCCACGGTGCTGTAAACACCAGTTAATACAAAGCGTCTACCAACGCCCCCACGCCGAAATGCAGGTACCAATCGATCACACGTATTTGGACGCGATCACCTCCTTGGATGAGGAGCGGAGCCCATCTAAAACTCCTGTATTTCTATGGGTCAGGCACCCGGTTGTAATGCAACTCCACACCGAGCCACAGCTCTACCCGCGATTACACAAGGGGAGAACACATAGATCTTTTCATAGACGACAAGTTGGACTTCTCTTCCTCTAGACGACCACTAGCCAAATGTCCCACAAGGGAAAGACACATAGCCGTTTTCATAGACGACAAGTTCGACTTCTCTAGGTCTTCTTTTAGAAACCCACAAGCATTTCTTCAAGACGACCGTTTTCTATTCTCGTAGAAGACTAATATAACCAGTTCTCAATGGATCTGTCTTCTCCTAGACGACCACAACGACTTCTCCAAAAAGTCGAGTAGTTCGTTTTTCACTAGCTCTTCCCTTGGAAGATCAGTAGCTTTTTCTGCAGCATCTCTTCTTCTGAATGTCAGGCAAATTTTCTCACAGAAACCCAGAAGATCCTCCCTTTTCAACATCAGAATAATTGATGACCACCCATTAAGTAGCCTCAATGGTGTCAACACGATTATCACATGATCCAATCAATTCAAGATCAAATCAAAATATAGTTTCATTTGTCCACAAGGCATGCGAACCAAAACAAAACAATTGCAAAAAATGGAGCTACATTTCCAAACCGTTCCTTACCCTCGAAAATATCCAAAGACAATGGGGCATACAAATGAAATTTACACTCCATGATCATGATGATGTGTAGCACCACACATGACCATAACTACAGCAGCCCAAGCAGTATGTATGTCATCAAACACCCACACGGCAACGGGCTCAAAACTGGCTTGCCGAACAAACATAGGTTCTTTTACAAAAGACAAAAAAACTCTCGGTAGTAAAACGCCAGCCAGCCAACCGGCAATCATTGCCAAGTAAATCAAAAGAAACGCCAAGTCATGGCACATAGTTTGAATTACTTGGCTATCCTGTGCAAGTCAACCAACCTGACCCACACTAGACTACCACGATGATGAAGACGACGTTAAACGAATTTTAGTAACCGAAAAAAAATATTTATATCTTTACAATGATATGAGCTTGGAATGGTATGCCCGCCCGCATTTATTTTCTTCACACTGTAACACAAAGCAGGAGAAGCAAACAACAACAACGCGGAGAAGAAGAAGATGGAAAAAAACATTGGTCATAAATTGTACAAAACATGTCAGCAGCATAATTTGACCAAAGAAAGCAAGCAGGCTGGAGTTTGCAAATAACCAACAACCAAAAAAAAAAAAAAATGCGGCTAAAACCAAAAAACAAAAGAAGCACAAAACAACAACTACACTTGCTGTGTGGTGCTGCAGTGGCTGGCTGGCAGGGTGACTGAAATGAGCCAACCAACCAGCCAGCTATGCAACGCCACCAATAATCTAAAAAAATAAGAAATACTCCAAGATGCTGCTGATGTTCGTTGGGAACTACTACTAGGAGGGAGGTTATGCCTGATGTTGGTAGCAGTAAAACATTTGCCTGCAGCATCTAGAAAAACCCAAACATCCTTTGCTCCCCTTTAGAGTTTAACGAGCGGGCGAGTGAGCGAGTGTGTGTGCTGTTTGTATGGCTTCAACATTCTTCGAGTTCTTCGAAATGTTCTATAACTCGAGAGAAGATGACAAGACGACCACCGACGACATGTCTGATTTGTTGCTATTAGTTTAACTTGTAAAAATAAATCCAAGTATTATTTGTAAGCATGTGTCCGTCTGTCTGTCTGCGTATGTGTGTTTTTTGTTCAGATATTTGGTTTGGAAACAAATTGTACATTTTGTTTGTTTGTTCGGTCTTAGTGACTATTAACCCATTTAGATTTGCGACGAATTGGGTTTTCTTAAGAATCGTAATTTTTTTTTTTGTAAAGTCGATAGAATTTTTATGACTAGCCTTAGTTTGGCAATGGTTTAACTTTGAGGTAAGGGTGTGGGGAAGACCAAAAGTGTAGCTGAAAAAAGAAAAAAATCTTTAAAATTCTTTCTGGAAATACCGAAAATTGAGGATGCCCTTATATGGGGGCTATCCGAAAAAATTTACCTAAATTCATAATTTTTTGTGTAGAGATTTGTTACCTATTAGGAACTCAAAATACTAAATTACAGCCAATTCGGTGCAAAAATACGATCAGAACCCCCAAAAATACCGAAAATTTGGGGTTGTCCTTATATGGGGGCTATCAGAAAAATTGGACCTATATTTAAAATTTATTGTGGAGAGATTTAGTACCCAATAAGAGCCCAATGTATCAAATTTCAGCGAATTCGGTTGAAAAACGCGCTCAATAACCCCAAAATGCCGAAAATTTGGGGTACCGTTATGTGGGGGCTACCCGATAAAATGGACCTTTATTTATAATTTTTTGTGGAGACATTTAGTACACAATAAGAACCCAATGTACCAAATTCGGATGAAAAACGACCTCAAGGACCCCAAAATATCGAAAATTGGGGGATACCGTTATATGGGGACCAGCTGAAAAGGTGGACCTATATTTATAATTTTTAGCGGAGAAATTTGGTACCCAATAAGAACCCATTGTACCGAATTTCAGCGAATTTGATTGAAAAGCGCGCTCAAGAACCCCAAAATATCGAAAATTGGGTGATACCGTTATATGGGGACCAGCTGAAAAGGTGGACCTATATTTATAATTTTTAGCGGAGAAATTTGATACCCAATAAGAACCCATTGTACCAAATTTCAGCGAATTTGGTTGAAAAGCGCGCTCAAGAACCCCAAAATACCGAAAATTAGGGGGTACCGTTAAATGGGGGCCAGCAGAAAAGGTGGACCTATATTTATAATTTTTTTGTGGAGAAATTTGGTACCCAAAAATAATTCATTGTACAAAATTTAAGCGATTTCGTTTGAAAAACACGCTCAAGAACTCCAAAACACCATCAATTGGGGTATACCGTTCTATGGGACTATCCGATAAAATGGACCTATATTCATAATTTTTTGTGTAGAGACTTAATACCTATTAAGAACTTAAAATACTAAACTACAGCCAATTCGGTGGAAAAATACGATAAGAACCCCCAAAATACTGAAAATTGGGGGGTAGCGTTATATGGTGGCTACCCGAAAAAATTGACCTATATTTTTTAATTTTTTGTGTAGAGACTTAATACCTATTAAGAACTCAAAATACTAAATTACAGCCAATACGGTGAAAAAATACGATCAGAAGCTCCAAAATACTGAAAATTAGGAGGCACCGTTATATGGGGACCATCAGAAAAAGTGGACCTTTATTTATAATTTTTTGTGGAAAAATTTGGTTCTCAAAATAAACCCATTGTACCAAATTTCAGCGAATTCGGTTGAAAAGCGCGCTCAAGAGCCCCAAAATATCGGTACCCTTATATGGGGGCTAAGCCTAAACGTTGACCGATATAGCCCATCTTCGAACGTGGCCTGCCTGCAGACAAAAGGCGACTCGTCTATTTTGACGATCTATCTCAATTTCTTCAGAAGAGCATGATTACAACAGACGGACGGACGGACATGGCTAGATAGTCTTCGAATTGGAAATGAATAAAATTAAGATGTGTGACTTCCGAAGAAGAGAAAGTGGTCTTGGTCTTTTTGAAAAAAATCTGATCTATAGGTGAAGCTCACCTGGGTTTCTGTGAGAAAAGACCTCAACTTCCGAAGAAGAGAAAGTGGTCTTGGTCTTTTTGAAAAAAATCTGATCTATAGGAGAACAACAGCTGGGTTTTTATGTGAAGACCTACAGGTTTTCAAATAAAAGACTTATTGAACTTTTAGGAGAAGATCCTTCCGATATTCTAGAAGACGACTCTTCATATGTTCTGGCAGAAGACTTTCTAGGAGAAGATTCTTCTGGTATTCTAGCAGAATTCAGGAAAAATGAGCTGGTCTTCTAGGAGATCCTATAAAAGGAGATGAGCTTATCTTCTAGGTGAAGACCACCTGGGTTTCTATGACAAAAACCCTTGAGGTAGCTGGGTTTCAAGGTGAAGGCCTACTCATTTTTAAATTGAGAAACTTATTAGTATTCTACGAGAAGATCCTTCTGATCAACTAGGAGAAGAACCTTCTGACGTTCTAGGCGAAGATCCTTTTGGTGTTCTGGGAGAAGACTTTCTATCTGGCCCTATAGTTCTGTTATAAGAAATTCCTTCTGGTCTCCTATTCGTAGTCGTTCTACTTCGATCTGCCATGAACAGGACTACCTCTCTGGGGTAGAAATTCTGTTCTCCTAGTTTTTGTTTTTGTAAAGGTCTTCTTGGAGATCAGCAGCGGGGTTTCTAGGTGAAGGCCTACTTCTTCTTCTGCTTCTTCCGACATATGTTACCATATGTCAATTCCACCATAATGGGGTGGAATTTAAAGTGACATGAGACACTAAGTCTATGTTTGAAAGCCTACTGATTTTTAAATTGAAAGACTTATTACTATTCTACGAGATCCTTCAGCTCTTCTAGAAAAGAAGAACCTTTTGACGTTCTAGGAGAAGACACTTCTGGTGTTCTGGGAGAAGACTTTCTATCTAGCCCTATTGTTCTGTTATAAGAAAATCCTTATGGTCTCCTATTCGAAGTCGTTCTAGTTTTGATCTGCCATGAACAGGACTACCTCTCTGGGGTGGAAATTCTGTTCCCCTACTTTTTGTTTTTATAAACGCATAGCTTGCCACTGACCGGTCTATTGCTTTATGAGAGGTCAACAAAGTTTCTTTGTCAGCACCCCAAATACTACCGACCAGCGACTTGAAGACCTTATTCCTACTTTTCAGATTATCGCATAAAGCAGTGGCATGCGTGGGGTAGTTAGTGGTCGAAATTAGTTCCCCATCCACCAGTGGCAGTTTCATTTCAGCCGGCCATAGGTTGAACAGTGTGGCTGTTGATTACGTGGTGGATATTTTCATATTCCTCAGATGGAAGAAATTTACAAGATCAGTTTTGTAGAACTTTAACCTCTCAGAAAATGTCATCAATAATGGGAAACCGACGCCATACTGATCATCCGCATACATTACGATCTCTAAGCCGTCCGGTGGTTGTGAAATATCATATCACAAAGGTGTATACCAAAATCTGTCATAATTTAGCTATAATACTTAATTTTATCTTCCATCCCCTCTGTTTTTCTTTTCTTGTATCTTCTCCTCTGTGGTATTCAAGATGGACACAATGGAGCAAAGGTCTTTGAGTGAAAGCAACTTCATTTTGATTGTTGGCTGAGCATTCAATAACCTCTGCCTTAACGAAATCACAATACAATACATACCATTATCTGGGTTATTTTGTAAAAACTCCTTAACATAGTCCTTAAATCTGAAAGTGAAATGAAATGATAAAAGATAAGCAAAGAAAACAATATAAATCGAATGCCTACTCACTTGTTTATCAATCTTTGCGGTGGTGTAACATGGCCAGGAATCATCAATTTTTGATGTTGGACACCCTCGTCTTCAAAGACCTGCTTAGATAGAATAGAGCGGACAATTAAAATATAATTCCAAGATCATTACAAAGAAACTCAAACTTACTTTTGGATTATAATAACGATTGGTATTGGTTAGATCAATAATTATACCCAAATTGGGTACTTGCTCCAATAGCATTTTACCATCAAAACGATTTTCGGCCTCAGTTAGTTGCTGGAAAGGAATAAAACAAATAGTTATAGCTTTAAATTTTTGTAAGTTTAATATAAATAACTTACCGGTTTCAAGGGAACTTTAAAGGCAATAAACCTGGTGCCCTCTATGCGATCTCCAACGGCTTTATAATCCAGCCATCTGCAAAAAAATTAAAGATACAAACACATTAATACCATCCATATACATAATAGAATTCCTATTCGATCCTTTGGGTTTCATGAGAATTATACACAAAACTAATTAGGGCATAACCGGTTCTTTTGAATTATTCGTTTCTCTTATTTCATTTCCACAACAATAGAAACATAACACTTCTTCACGCAAGCAGTAACAAGCTTCACATAATTTAATCAATATTTTTCCACATAATTCCATTTGAATTTTTGCATTTGTCGTTGTTTGTCCTACAAGCTCACCTGTCGGGTATTCTCGGTGCCATTGTAATGCCTTTTTTATTATTATTTTTAATTATATTTCTTGCAATAAATGGCAAAAATGTAAACAGACCGCTTTCAACGTGTACGGAGATCGATGCCGAACTCACGTGGCTAACGGCGTTGAATCAACAATTTGTTTGCCCGGGTAACGTATGTGGTAGACTTTGGGTTATGCGTACGTAACGGCGTTGGTATGGTGACGTTACTACAACGTAGAGATGCGTTAATGCAGTTTTGACACATAATTAAGAATAAAATTGTTTAATTTAAGCAAAAATCCATTAAAACAAATAAAAATACGATTATTGGAGTAGATTAATAAAATATATGTTATTATTTTAGTGAAAAAACCCATATTGTATGAAATTTTGAAAATATAAAAAATTCCTATAAATACTGTCGAAATCGATTATAACGACCGTCAAGGGACCTGCGAAATTGTTCGCTATAAGTAATATATCGTTATAAACAATATCAAATAAAGGGTAAAACTTTTCTCGGTCTTTGGTTACAGTCGTTATACCCGATATGTTGATATAAACTATCTCATAATGAACGATTTCGGATGTATTAATTTCTATGACAAATTCTTATAAGGAATTGCTCTTCAACAGATCAAAAATGCGTAAAAACTGTTGTTTTAAATTTTAGTAATATTTATTGCAAATTTAAACAAATTCAATTTTTCACCACCTGCCATATTTTTGTTAGGCACATATTTTGAATTTTTACATATTTTAAAACTCATTTTTTTAAAGCAGGATTGTAATTGAAATTAAACCGATTTAAAATTAGATTTCGAGCAAATTGAGATATTGAGTGGATTAACCAGGAGCCTGATCAATTTCATCTGTTCCCGTACTGAAAAAGTGGTAAAAATCATGGTACAGTTATAAAAGGTAGGATTGCTTTTGTCAACAAAGAAAAAATACAACTCTACAATGAGGCTTGTTATGTCAGAATAAGTTTTCTTAATAAAATCAAATAGGAAATAAAATTCAGAGACTGATTCATCCCACAAATTGCATATTTAAAACAGTTTGAATTGAAAGTAATGTTTTTTTATATTTTTGAAAAAAAAATACACAAATTTGGTATATGGCCTGGACATAACAAGCCACATCAAGAAAAAAGTACCATGGTAAAAACTCTTCAAATTTATTTAGGGAAAAAATCCAAAAAAAAAATCGATTAAAAGCACAATTAAACTATACTGGTTTTAATAAATCCATTGGGCTTAACTTTTTAATTACATTGTATATTTTTTAAAAAATCCTCATAAAATTTTTGCATGGTTAACATTCATTTAAAATCCACTGGGTTAACTAAATGTTTAATAGAAAACCCTTGTAGGGTTTGGAACAGAACAATTATTAATAATATAAACTTTTAATATAAAATAAGCAAATATGTATTCACTAACATGACATTTTTGGAGTCATTTTACAATAATGGTTACGCCAAATGTATTCATTTAATAAAATAAAAAAACTATTAAACAAATCTATCTGTCAAGAAGTAAAAAATGACATAATAGGGTACTATTACAGTGTAGTAATTTTCTGCAAACCAATTCTAACTTCTAACATGGGTCAAAGATATATGTAATGCTGCTATTTGAATTTAGGTTCATACATTAAACGCCCCAATAAATTATATAGATGTAAACGTAGGTGTATATTTTCGTTAAGTTTTGAATAAAATAATTTCAATTATTTAAACAATTAATCAATAACTTTAATTTAACCTGGTTCAAATTGCATTGTATAGCAAATTTGATGTGTTGCCATGAGACTTTATGAATGGGAGAAGACAGTAAATAACGTTTAGAGTTCATGTAAACAATTAAATATAATGTATATTTCATATAAATGCTTTTTATTCCTTTAAAATTTCATTTTATTAATTAATTTGATATCTATACAAAAGCTAACAGTCTCTGAAAACTGCCACACAAACATTTTTCTAGTGCTAAATACAACCCTGCACACAAACAACCCATCAAGTAATCAATCACCGCAACAGTGTTGCATGCCATCGTACACCGTAAATTATTTGCAAGAGTGGCATCACCGTTGCCAAATCAAATATGGCGGACATGAATTTACTGTGAAGTTGGAGAATTTCAGTGTGTGTACGGAAAAGTCAATGATTAAAAGTGAACAAATAATACAATTTTATTAAGATTTTGCTTAACGCTAAGGCTTTTATGTAAGTGTAGTGTGAATAGAATGGAAACGTTTTATATATGAAAATCAAGATAAATTGCAAATGATAAAGTGTAAAAATAAAAAAGAAAAAAATCAACTCTTACGAGAGATGAAGAAAAAAAATACGAGAAACGAAATGAAAAAAAGAAAAGTTTGCCAGAACCCCGACTATACAAATACACATACAGCCAAGGTTTTTCTCTGCTGCACACCAATACCAACAAATATATATAGCTCTAGCTCTGGATCATTGTGCCTGCTGCTGCTGCTTCAGTGTCGAATTGTGCCGCTGCTGCTGCTCTTAGACACAAATATGTATATATACTCCTCTGTATAGAGATATATGTGCATATTTTCATATGTAGTTTTTATTTTGTTATATACATATATATATAGCAAAGTATATGGTTGTATATATGTACAAGCATATACATATTTTCCTCTCCATCATCTTTTATTTGGGGTTTTTAATTTTTTTTTTGTAACAAATGTTTGGCAGTAATGGCAATTTTCCGTCATATTAAAAGGTTTACGTCAAATCAAGTTCGTAAGTGATGAACGAAAAAAAAAAACAAAACCACTTTGTGTGCTGCTAAAAAAATTGTTGAGAAAAACGAAAATCCAAAAGAAAAAAAGCAAGAAAAAACTTGAATCATCAAAATGGCCAATAGGACCAATACATGAACCGAACAAAACGAGCAGCTCGTCGTTCGTTGCTCCTCTTGTGAAGAGCTGCTGGTAGTGGTGGTGAATTTGTCACTTTTGTAAAAGAAAATCTATTGAGAAACGAAAAGAAAAATTGTTTAAAGATATAAATTGTTAACAAAAGAACGAACAGTGTGTGGTGTTACCAAGATTTAATAAAAAAAATAGTGTTAATATTTCTATGATTGTGTGTGTGTGTGAGTTAACTACAAAAAAACAAGGTAGATGAAAAATTATTACGTTTCATTTTCTCAAGCAGTTTGCTTGCTCGCTCGGTCGGACGGTCGTTCGTCGTCGTCGTTGACGTTATAAAAATCTATAGTTGTGTGAGAGTGAGTGAATGTGTGTGTGTGCATGTTTGTGTATGCCGTTGTGTGTATACAACGAGAGACAACCAGCCAGCCAGCCAACAAACCAACCAGCCAGCCATCTAACCAACCAATCGACCTAAACGAAGAAAAGAAAGAAGAAATTATAATTATTATTTGTACTGAATAAACAGAAAATAAAAAAAGAAGGAAAGAAAAAAGAATACCCACCATACCAGTTAAAATCAAACAAAAGTGGTAACAGAAAAGAAAGAGAAAAAAGTAAAAAAGAAAACGGACGCCATGAACTGATCTTGTTTAAACAAAATGAAACAAAACACACACAGAGTATGAAATTTAATTTTATTTTAATTGTTTTTTGACAAAAAAAGTTTCACCTCAATGCCGTAAGTACAAAAAAGAATAAAAAATAGAAACTTGTAACAAACGGTTTTGTTGTTGTTGTATTTCGTATGGCTATTCTCTATGATGATGGGCTCCATTTCTATCATGCCCAAACAGGCAAGGCAGAAAACAATTACTCTCTCTCCCCCAAAAAATATATTTCGTTTTTTGGGTTTGCCTCTCCGCTGCTGCCAAACTGTCTCTGCCTTCTACCTCCTCCTCCTCCCACCACCATCAGCGCGCTGCTGTGTCGTTAGTTTTTACCCGACCTGCTCTAAATGAAAATAATATGTGAATGTTTCTTAATTTGGGTCATTCAACAGTAAGTTGTCGTTTTTTGTTGTTGTGTTTTTGTTATAAATAACAACGAGCCACAGCAGCTACTCTATTTTTTTTCGTAGATGAGTTGTTTTTCGTTGGTGTTGTTGTTATTTTATATTTTCGGTAAAATTTTCACCATACAGCAAAAGCAGGAAGAAGAAGCAGAAACAGAAGATGACAATTAGAAGAAACAATAATAATGGACAAAAAAAAGATGAGAAAAAATAAAAATAGCCAAGCAAATTAATATTATTGTTAATTGCCTGTGGTAGCTTGAGGCAATTGTAACAAAAACAACAACAACAAAAAACTAAATATCCAGCCAGCGAGTCAGTCAACCATCTATCTTTCCATCCATTAGCAGCAGAATATAGTCTGCAAACAAACAAAAACAACAACAAACCCAACAAGCGAGACTACCTTTAATGGTGTTTTGCGTCGTCGTTGTTATCGTCTTCTTCGTGTTAGGACAATAACCACCGTAACATTGCCGTAGTTGTCGTCGTTAATGTTGTAGTTGTTGTTTTTGTAATTGTTGTGCGTCTTATTTGCCAACCCAAAAAAAAAATGAAGTACTGAGACCGGAAGAAAGATCATGCGCCAGCCTGCCAGCCAGCAACCAACCATTCACAACCACTATATAGACCCCTTTGTGACGGGCCAAAAGCAGCAGGTTAAACTCTGTTTGCGGGGTATTCATTCTGGCTGACTGGTTGGTTGGCTGCTACAAAATAATGTAGAAAATTTTGTTGTTGTTTGTTGTCTTCGTCGTCACATTTCCTGCAGGCCTTGAAATAAATAGTGGTTAATTCGAAAACTAAAGCTGGGAAATAATAAATTAACAATATTTTAACATACAATGGAAATGCAAGATCTGCAAAAAATACCCTACTCACCATTTTCCACTCTCTCTCCCTCTCTGTACTTGGTGATGAAGGTTTTGTTTTTTTTTTTTCGTTGATAGAGCAAATGCAGTTACATGTTGTTGTTGTCGTGGCTTTTTTTGCTTTTGTCTTTTGTTCTGTTAACAAAAGTGTTAAGGTTATTATCGGGGCAATATTTTTTGACATGCTAAGTTTGATGTGTTATATGACCTCACCTGTTGTTGTTTTTTGTAAAATAATAGAAATGCATAAAGAAAATTTTCTCATCAATTCTATTTTACCTATTACTGAAATGTCTATATTGCTGGTGCAATCATAGTTAGTGCAACACGTATCGTAGATGGCAATGACATAAACAGCTGATATCTATTTACAAGGCAAAATCAACGCCGGTAGGTTTATACATGGCAATTATTTTTATTAATGCGTGTTTCGAGGAGAAAAAACGAATTGTTTAGACAAAGGAAAAAAACAGATTCAATTAAATTACAAAATACTGTAAATTGTATTTTCTATATTTAAGAAAATACTACAAATAACTATTTATATAGGGACGGAAAATAAATTAATATTTTTAATATGTCATAATAACACAATAATAGAATTAGACTAAGGGTACCGAACTCTTGTCTTCTTCTCAGTTTTGTGTTACACTAGGTTTGAAATTATGAATTATTTTCGAATACGAATATGACTAAATATTTTGAAACTTTTAGGAACATTCTTAAACCGAATTGGCTCTATTTTTATTTCTCACTGGGTAGAATAAGTATTCCTATTAAAAAATGATCAATATAGGCTTATGTTTTGGTCTCCGATATAACGGTACCCCGAAAGTATTCCATTTTGAAACTTTGGGCAAGTTTTTCAAGCTAATCTGCTGTAGAATATCTTCCTACTAAAAATTATCAGTATTGTTTCCCTATTTAAGGCATTCCCTATATAATGCTACATCCCAAATATCGATATTTTGCGGAGTTTGGGCTCGTGCTTCAACAAAATTGACTACAATTTTATATTTTGGATTCTCATTGAGTTGAAAATCTTTCTACCAAAAATTATTAATATTGGACTTAGTTTCCGGATGGTCCCCACATAATAGCTTCAACAATTTTTAGGATCCGGATCTGTTTCCCACTATAGCATGTTAACATCATATTTGGCATATTTCAGATAAAATTGAGAGATTTATAGTACATATTTGGGGTTTCAATTGTCAATTCCTTTGAATATATGTCAAATAAATCGTCATAAAGTAGGTTAACCCAGTAAGAAGTTATAATGTAGATGCCGTTTTATAATCTATGATAAAAGGTTCTCTGGGCAAGTATCTAAAAACATATGAACATCTTCTATTTCCCGCTTTTGAGGATCCTATCTAAAATCTTTGGAGCGACAATTTTTTTTTAAATATTTGGAGGCCAAAAATCAAGTCGTTTGGTATATATTTCAAGAAAATAAAGTAGCACAAGGTAATAATCCTCTTTCAATTTTATTTATGTCATGTTTTCCTCTGAAAAAAAGTCCTGCATTAGCCGTAAATAAATATATAAATTTTTTTCATGACGAGTCTCCGAATTATTAGAAATAGAAAAAAATACGCTGAATTACTGAAAATATGAATCTATGGCGAATTTATCCTGGATTCTTATTATAATCCTTACGAGTTTTCATTGCTATAAGGCAATTTCCACGATTATAATAATCTCTCTCGTAAAATGACCGCCTTAATCACTTATATAGCACAGCAACAGAGGGGCGCCGTCTTAAAACGTATAAAGTTAATTTTTCACAAAATTCAAAATAAACTTTTTTATTGACATATGACAACACATGTAAGACGCCGCCAAGTTAGACCAGACCACCTGTTAACTCTGGATAACCGATGTCAGTGGTTATTGCAATTATATTTTAAACAGTGGCATTTTCTTATTTTTATGTTAAAATAATGGAATATTTAATAAAGGAGCATTTAATTCCATTTCAATTAATGACATCAAAGTCATTAATCATCTTAATATCCTCTCTCTTACAATATAACATATCAACGCCTTCAATACATATCACATCAGCTGAGAGACGCCGTCAAGTTATTCCATCCGTTAACTCTGCATAATTACTGTCAAGCCCTATTGCAATTAATTTTATTTTTCTGATCTCTTTTCCAAATAAATACTTAATAAATTATTTTTATTAAATGAAGGAACACCATAAAGTCCCTTATTTTATATTCATTTATAAAAATCAATGTCATTAATTAAGCAGAAGTCTCTCCCTCTCTCTTGTAATATAACATCTCAACGCCTTCAATATATATCACGGCAGCTTAGAGACGCCGTCAAGTTATCCCACCTGTTAACTCTGCACAACTACTGTCATTGCTTATTTCAATTGTTTTTAAACAGTTGTTTTTTTTTTCAAATAAAGTGAAATTTAATAATTTATTCTATAAAGCAATATCATAAAGTGAATTATTCTCGTCCCATTCAACGACATCAAAGTAATTATAACCAGTCTCTCACAATATAACATCTCAAAGTCTTCAATACATATCACAACAACTAAAGGACGCCGTCAAGTTATTCCACCTGTTAACTCTGCATAACAATTGTCAGAGGTTTTTGCAATTACATATTAAACAATTGCAATTTAGTGCCGCCTTTCTTTATAAAACATTCATTTTTAGATTGATATAAACTTGTGATATTTTATGTTTAGTCGTCTTATGTAATGTAAAATAATAGCATTTAATTTTATCTAGAAATTACAATAGTCTTACATTGCCAATGTAAGCTTAGTGTCTTTGAATTAATCATCACATTACAAAACCGCAAAAGATATGAAATATCTCAAAATGTAATATTGGTTTTATGCAAGGTTTCTTTGTAACTAATAATAACTGATATTTAATTTAGTTAGTGCGTATTATTAAACGCTAACTATTTTTAGCTTTTTTCTCCATGTAAAAATATTATCTTTCAAATTTAGTATCTACACAAAAAATTAAAGTAATCAACCTGTCGTCTGTCATATTTTCATATTTGTTTAGTAAACCAACAACAACAACGAGAAAGAGACAGATTACATTCTTCCTTATTTATTGTGTTTTAACAAAAGATAAATATATAATTATTATTTCAACTGATAAGTAATTTCTCTAAAACCTCATTTTGAGAATAATAATAGCTGGTACTTGTGATTATCTCCGTTAGATAAAATAAATAATGATAAAAAATAAATCATAAATTTTCTTTCTGTTCTTCAACACTCGTTGATTGCACAATTAGTTAGTTAATGTTGGAACGACCAGCAAAATTATCAAAATGTCATAAAACAAAAAAAGTACTGGTGGGAGATATGCCTTTTTTTAACTGACTGAGTGGCTGGTTGGGCTGGCTAACTGACTGATTACCTGAATGTGTTGTGACGGCCTTATCTCCTTTGCAAACAGCTTCTGTTGGTTGTCACCTGCCTGCCCCACAATCATAATCATAACAATACAAATAAGCAATGGTCTTTTTTGTTGATATTATTTGTTGCTGTTGTATTATATGTTTAGCGACCAATAACCCATCAATCGTATACAACAATGGTTCGGCCACATTGTGATAACAACAATTGATTTAGTTTCCTGTTTTGTAAAAAAAATCGAAACAACATCGGCATTTGATATTACGTAGTTTCTTTTCTTCTATCGAAGATATATGTATACCCACACACACACTCTGGCCACATTTATAACAAAACGTCAGCAGAGTAGTACCACCTCTCAATACATATCTATAAATAAATGTTTGCAATTTTATTTTTTTGCTATGCACAAAAACCGAACAACAACAAAAATACCAAATATTCAAATTTTTTTCGGCTGCTTGTTGTTCAAGACAAGGGCAAAGACCGCCGCCGCTGCTGTCAATGCGTACAAAATGAAAATAATGACGAAAGCTAAGATACAGTTTCTTTCTAATTGTTTTGTTTCGTTTGCTCGTTTCATATCTATTTAACAAAGAAAAAAATATTTGGTTTGTTTTCTCTTTTTTTCTCCCCCACCATCGTCTAATCTTTTGGAAAGATAACTCTTAATGGCGACCATATTGAAAACATTTAAAGAAAGTTACATTAATGATGTGGTGTATTCTATTATACTACATTATTCTGAATTGTCATATTTCTATAAAAAATATATATTTTATTAATTTAAAACTCAAAATCTAATTGCGGTAAAAACATTACCACTTTCCTTACATGTTACAACAGGTGGGAGGAGACGCCGTTAAATTTGCTCGCCTCTAAACTCTGCTTATTTGGTGTATACATTCATTGCAATAATTATCGAACTTTTAGGGGTTTTCTTTTCTTTTTTCTAAATAAATGCCCAAATTTAATAGTTTATTGAATAAAATTACACATTTAAACCAACTAATGCACCCATTCCAAAATCCGCATTTTGTAAAATGTCACCGGCTTCTTTTCATATCACAACATGTGAGAGACGCCATGGCACATCACAGCATTAGATCGCCGTCAGTCTTATTACATATCACAACAGGAGTGAGACGCCGTTAAATTTGCTCTCCTCACAACTCGGCTTAACTACAATTATTTTTTAAAAATTATTGAAATTTTTACGAATCTTTTTTTCTTTACTTTTTCCTAATATAAAGGCGAAATGTTATAATTTATTTAATAAATTTTTCACATTTAAATCTGGTTATGTCAAATCGCTATTTTTAAAGAACATCTAAGAGACGCCGTTAGATTAGACATCCGTCTTTTAACTCTATCATGTCTACTTTGGGTGACATTTGAAATTTACTTTTAATTTTGGAATATTGAATATTATATTTTTACAGCAATATTAAAATAAATATGTAATTAAGGAATTTTAAACATTTAAATTAATTTAAAAAACTATATAGTCTTTTAAATTATAACGCCGTCGTCGTCTCAGGGTTTTTAATACACACATCACAACAACAGCACAGACTCCGCCAAATAATGTTTATGTTTAGCATATATTCCCAATGGTTTTTAACTACTTATGTGTTAAATAGTCTTTCTGTTTTAATTCCTTTTATACTAATATAGCACTATATAATGCTCTTACATTAAAATAAATAGAAGATATAATTATTTACTTAAAAATTATCGAAATTCAATAATTCTGTGCCGTCGTTCAATTGTAAAACTCATTAAAAAGTGATTTACAACAATAAAACGTCACCGACGTTAAGACGTAGAACAACAGCTGATAACGACGTCGAGTTAAGTCACATTTTAACTCGATTCAATATGGTTTTTATAAGGTTTGCTACAAATAAATCCTAAATATCAATATTCCCTTCTTTGTTGTATTTATGTTAAAATAAATTTAACATGTAATTATTTATTAAAAAAGAACAAAATTTAATTATTTATTTCAAAAATACAACATATGATCATTTAATGACGCCGTTTAATTGTTAACTTCTTCACTATGGGATTTACAATGAAACGTCACCGCCTTCACCCTCTCAATAGTACAACAGCTGAGACACGCCTTCAAATTAGCCCGCCATTTAACAACAGTATTTTAAATATCAGTATTTTTCCCCTCTTATTTTCCCTATGTATTTTTATTAAAATAAATTTTAATTATTTAAAAAATAACATTATTTATTTAAAAAATACAACATATCATTTAATGACGCCGTTCAATTTGTAACATTTTTTGCTAAGGGATTTACAATGAAACGTCACCGCCGCCGCCCTCTCAATAGCACAGCAGCTGAGAGACGCCGTCAAATTAGCCCGCCATTTAACAACAGTATTTTAAATATCAGCAATTTCGACTTTTTTCCTTCTCATTTTAAAGAAATTCAAAACTAAAGCATTTAATGCTGTGGTATTAAAGTTAAGTTATATTCAAGTGGTAGGTTAGTACGTCATTACCTATTACGTTGAGATGAGATTACATTTCCATTGACATTTGTTTTTATTCATTTGCAACAGCTCTCTTTGCTGCGCCTCACGGTACTTGGATGCCGGGCTGAATCCCTAAAAAGTCATTAATCTTCCTTGGCAAAAGTTAATGACAGTTGCTGTTATTCTTACCGATGGTCAAATGTAGTAATGGGGGATGGAGTGATGTGTGTGCGTGTGTTTTGACATAAGCAAAGTGCATTGCCTGACGGTCCGGTCTTCCTTCCCGGTGACTGACTGACGTGTTTGTTTGTTAATTCTTCTTGTTGTATACAAAAGCAAATAAGAAGAGAACGAACGGTACTATTTAAAAATACCTTGGAGAATATTGTTTATCTTTTCCATACATTTCATTTTTTCATTGTCAACATTAACGCGTCATTCGTCCTAAAAATCAACGTCATCATCAAGAACAGAATATTTACCTTGTTGGCGTGAGTTTGTGCGTGTGCGCCTGGGTTGTTGCTGCCATAATGATTAATAACATTGAAGTGTTAATCAACTTTTGGTTGAGGGACCTAATATTATGTGGTCCTAATATGGAAATTCACATAAGAAGAAACGACAGGTTGATGATGACAGGTGCCACTGATGGTTGTGGTGGCAGCAGTATTGCTTTAAATCACATGGGAGCCAATGATGTTGTTGGTGGTGACAACATATGCTTAAATAATTTCGACACAGATGTTTTCACAATGGATTTGTGTCAACAGCGGCAGAAACAAGCGCCATCGACAGTGGCAGAGGTGGAGAGATTAGTTTATGGCAAAAGAAACAATCGCAAACGTATTGCAATGTTACTACATGTTATGGCCGAAATACATCAACTCGCTTTGTTAAGTCAACACAACAACAACAGTTGCACATATCGTGAACTGTACTATAAAAATATTTACTTACCGTGTAATATGTTGCAAATTAACAGGGCCGTAGAAGATGTAGGCTCCCTATTGGGGCTAACAGCATGGGATATGGGTGTGTTTGCCACAGGCAAGGGTATGGTTGCAGGTAATAAATCAATTAGAGTTATTGTTTTTCATTTAAATTTATTATAATTTTATTGCATTAACATTATAGGCCCTCTATATATTTATATGAACAATGGTGATGTCATAGATTGCCACAAAACAAATACACCCACAATGATACCACCCCATTTTACATACATTGATCATTTCGAAACATCGGCCTTATTGGTGTTGGTGGTGGAAAAGGATACCATATTCAAGAAATTAATTGCCAACAATATTTTTCAAATAATGCAAGGAAAATTGCTACTACTAACAGCTCGGGGTAATCCTGATTTATCAACACGTTGGCTTTTATCAAAATTGGGCCGACAACATAATCATTTACAATTTTATATGTTAGCTGATGCTGATCCATATGGTATTGAAATTATGTTAACTTATCGTTATGGTTCACAAAAATTTAATCAATATGCTGAACAATTATCCTGCTCTCAACTCAAATGGTTGGGTATACATCCCTCAGATATTTGTTATAATTTGCAGGTTCCCCAGGAGCCACTTTCCTGTAGAGATTTTAAGAAAATTGAATCAATTTTGAAACGCCTTTATGTTACCGAAGAAATCCATTGGGAATTAATTGTTCTGCAACATCATGGTTTCAAAGCTAAATTGGATAATATGTCAAGCGAATGTTTTGCTTTATTTATCCATGATTATATTATTAATAAAATTAAGAGGCAAATTGTATTGTAAAATGAAATTGATTGGTATATTTCAATAAGGAAGCAAATGTTATTTTTTTTAATTTTGTGTTAATGAAAAGAATTTTAAGTTAAAAAAAAAACAATAAGAATAAGAAAATTTTTCATAAAATGAACTAAGAAATAAATTCTCTTTATTTTTTGGGTTTTTAAACCGTAAAATGTTACACAAAACAAATTTAAATTGAGTGGGGTTGGGAAGGGCAAAAAACGCTATACTTCCTTTCAGTCTCCATTGAGGGTAGCAAAATTACTTCAGAAACTCAAGGCTTTGGGGATCCACTTTGACGAAAAAATCAGGGCTTTGGGGCAAGAAAAAAATTCCATTTAAAATGATGGGAATACTTCTGGGACTTCATGAAGTTAAAATAACATTTAAAATTTAATTATTTATTAAAAAAATTACATTACTTATTTTAAAAATTACATTATTTATTTTAAAAATTACATTATTTATTTTAAAAATACAACATATGCTAGAAAAAATCTATTAAAAAATCCACGACCTCTAGGACTTAATAAAGGCTTAAAAAGTTCAATTAATTGGAGTCAATTCACAATAATGCATTTTTTACAGCAAGCTTCAGAGGCAGCTGATATGCAGCTTGCCTCCCGGGGTGACCTTATTAATAGGCCTTGTACATAAAGAGCAGTATTTATGGTACACTGCGTTTACACAGAGCAGAGCTACAGGTGATCCAATTCAAACATTAATAAATCTATGTTGGTATGGTGTGAAGGAACTACTTCTTCGGCTGGATGTGTAATTTAAATCTATATTTTTTCAAAACCTGTTTTTATTAATTTTTAAATAAACTAACGTAATTTTTTGCTTCTTCTCTCTTTCCAGACAGACACCTTCAAATTGTTTTTTGATTTGATAAATTTATATATTTTTTGTGAAAAAAATACAAAGCCTAACAGCAACCTTCTTTCGTACGCCCATGAAATCTTAATGAAATATGGAAATTGTGCTACTACTATGAATGGTCTACTAATGGAAGAACAGCAGCAGATACAACGTACTTAGTCGTCAGGATCAAACGTTACATCTCTCAAAAAAATAGCACAAGCTGAAAACAAAAACACCCACTTTGACATATACACACGGAACATCATATGAACCGACTTCCTCCTCCTCCTCACCCCTTGGAACAACTTTTGAAGGAATGTTTACAACAACAGGAGAAATAAAATATCAGCAACAACAACAACACCACTTGTAAAAACGGAACGCGTTTTTGGGATCATCAATAATACCAGACATAACCTACAAAACTGAAACAAAAATTTGAAAAGTTGAAAAAATTGCATTTAACTGCAATTTTTTGGAGATTCAAAGTTTTGTGGTGATAGACGATAGACTTCTCCCGCCAAATAAACCATAAACAACGCAACACCCCCGCACACATAAAAAAGCACACACAGCCAGCCGGTCGTGGTGACAGCAGAGCAGAATCGCGAGCATTAACGAAAAAGTAACCAGAAGACCAGATAGATTATCACCCGCAGTGTTTTATCGAATTTTGTTGTTGTCGTTTTTATCATTGTAATTAGGCAAACCATCACCACCAAACACCGCCTAGTAGTAGTATTTGTGGCAAATTACCGAATGAATTAAAAATAATGTCAACAACAATGCGCACGACACTGCAAACAGTTCCTGAGTCGTTGCCCGCCGCCGCCGACAATAGTGCAGCCACAGCAGAGGGCAATGCAACATCGAAGCTGCTGACATCGTCCACAATAACGACAACAACGTCGGGCTCGGCCGGCGGTACAACTACAACAAATGGCACAACAACCCCAACGACAAATTCGGCTGCTGCCGCGGCTGGTGGCGTGACATCGCTACAACAAACAGCCCAGCCCCAGTCCTCACAATCGCAGCAGCAACACAGTGTGCATAGTTCAGTGCAATCGGTACAAGATACTCATCATGACTCCACAAATGCAAATACCATTGTACTGCCTTCGACGACGACAACATCAGCCACCTCGTCGACCGTTGCCAATAATGTAACGCCAGCCAATAATACTACGGCCACTTGCACTTCGAGCATTGCGACATCTTTAGCCAATGCCAATCAGACACAAAACAATAGTTCTTACCAGCAGCAACCGCCACCAGCCCAGCAACAACAACATCATGCTCCATCGACACCATCACAATCGTCATCGTCGTCACAACATCATTGCCATGTTGTCGCTGGTGGTGTAGCGTCAAATTCCGTTACGGATGGTAATTCTCGCTCATCAGCAGCGGCGGCCGTTAACTCCTCTGGCGGAGGCGGTAGTGGTTCATCGTCATCCAATCATCACCACCATCATCATCATGTTAGCAGCAGCAGTGGTGGTGGTGGCGGTGGAAGCAGTGGCGGTAATGCTGTTGTCACCGGTGGTGGTGGCGGCGGCGGTGGTACATCGATAATAAGCAAAAATGTTGTTAGTGGTCATTCGAATTCCGCAACATCGGCTTTAAAACAAAGGACTTCTTCATCAGCAAAGGTAAGTTGGAAAACAAAACCTACACTTGTTCTATATTGCAGTGGAATGGTGGCATACACACATACACAAGAAGTACAACATTTGTTTGGAACCTCTGCAGCATAACTTGCAAGAAACTATAAGCCTCCGCTAGCTACTTGCAACAACTTGCACTAAACTTAGTAGCTAGGTTAAGTCCAAGTTGTTGCAAGTTATGTTCCAGTTGACTGCAAGTGTATGTATATTGTGTGAGTGTGTGTATGTATGCGACACATACTTGCTGCCTTTCTTTGTTTCTTTTATTTCATCTTACAAAAAACTATTTCTATTGAAATGACAAACTTCCGCCACAGACATATGTGGGTCGTCGTCGTCTTTTTCAGGTTTATAATCTTGCCCAACCAACCAACTACCTTCCTACATAAAAAATTATAGCATACATACATACTTGCATATTTCTTTAAGTATTTTTTATTATTATTGAATACTAGTTTTTTTTTTGTTCTTTGCATAGCAAAGTGAAAATTTCTGAAAGAAATTTTTTAGACCATTTGAGAGTAGGTTTTTTTTGGAAATGTTATTTGTTTGCAAAAACTTGCTGATCATCGGCTGCCAACATAAATAATTGGAAATGGGGTTTTTTACGAAGAATAATGTGGGAAATAAGAGGACATTGAGGCTGTACCAATTTTTTTTTTTATTTTTTAAACCTAATCCTAAGCCTTCGCCGCCTTCCACTGTGGGCAGACAATTTTTTTGTGTAAAACTCCAAGTTTTTGTCGCCTCCACTGAGGGCAGACATATTTATAGAAAAGATCCACACCTTTGGATGTCAGAAAATTCCTAAAAAAATCATACTTTCAAATGATACTACAAAAATGACTATAAAAATTCGCGAATTTGAAAATCAATTCACAACAATGGTTTTTGAGAACTAACTTGAGATGCAGCCACCCTGGTCTCCCTGGATGACCTTATTAATAAACCTTGGCTTTAATAATTTAATAAATTAATAAAATTCCTTTCAAAAATTCTTTAATTCATACCCCTCGTTTGAGCGATTTTACACTACAACGGCGTTTTTATCCCAGAAGCGTCGGCGTCGCTGAAAGTTATGCTCTGTTAAAGAACTGACGTCAAATCCACGCTTGTCAATTATTTTGTTTATATTTTCGTAAGTTTCCATAAGTGGATTCGGATTGTCTTGTCGTTTCATCTATTAATTAAAAAAATCAATGCTTTTGTGAATGATTTTGCACTACAACGGCGTTTGTATCTCAGAAACTCCTCGTTTGAGCGATTTTACACTACAACGGCGTTTTTATCCCAGAAGCGTCGGCGTTGCTGACAGTTATGCTCTGTATAACAACGTAAGTCAAGCGATCGACTCCAAACGCCGAAATCCCCAAATGTCAATTGCTTTGTTTTTTTTTTTCATTCGGATGGTCTTGCTCTGGGTCATCTATGAAATAAAAAAATCAGTGCTTTGGTGAATGATTTGTACACTACAACGGCGTTTTTTCTCAGAAACTCCTAGTTTGAGCGATTTTACACTACAACGGCGACCCCAATGAGAGTCGCCGATGAGAGTAGAATAATTTATGGCAGGACTAGAAAAATTCCATTTAAAAATCCACGCACTGGTGACCTCAATAAGGTTAGAAATATTCCTTTATGAAATCCTCGGCTTCGTGACTCCAATAAGTGTCAGCCAGAAAAATAAAGCTAGAAAAATTCGACCTCATTAAGTCAACAAAAATTGCATTAAATATACGCACTTTAGGAACTCCAATGAGATAACAAAAATTCAACGGGATCCACATACACTTACCTAGCCCTCTCCTATCGCTTTTAAAAAGTCATGCTTTGTTTTTGTTTTTTCTAGTTCTCATTATTTAGCACTTTGATAATATAACTTACTACTATATTATTTGATCACAAGTCTGTCTGTCCATTTAATTGTCCATAATTTTTAATGGGAAACTCACGATTTTCACACATTTTCTTTGTTGTATGATAAAATTAACTTAAACCTATAGATTTTTTTGTTGATAAAATCAAATAAAATTTCTATTAAAAGAAATGTTCCTTACAAAGAAATCGCGATAATGGATTTGAGGATGAACAAATAATTGTTTGATTATTTGAAAATTATTAGAGGAAAAATACCAATAAAATCAAAATTTCCATACAAAGTCCATTTAAGTAACAGGTGAACAAAACTGATTGAATTCCTCACATATTGTCGAAATATTGATTTATGTTGTTAATCGCATACAAATGTAAACAACAATTTTTCTTTTAAATTAACCGGAGGGAATTTTAAATACAAATTAATAGCATCATATTTTAGTCAAGCGTATGAATAATATTTCCATTTAATTCATCATACGTCACAATCTCCGCTAACAGCATAAAGAAGAATCTTATTGTGAATGTTCATTATTTTATAAAAAAAAATAATGTAAACATTGTGATGTTTTATGAATAATAAAGGATACAACTTTTTCTTTCCAAAAAGAAAAGCAAAATTCCAATTCTATAGTGTATAGGTCAACTTTATCACTTTCATAAATTTTATTTAATAATTGCAACTTTAATACGATATTAGTATCCCAAAACCAGCTGATGTCGCTGAAAGTTATTCATTTTACTCTTCCTTTTGGCGATTTCACACTTAAACGACGTTATTATTCCCAGTAGCACCGGCGTCACTGAAATTTATATATACTCTGTAAAACATATGACTTCGAGCGATCAACGCCAAACGCCCACCTTCATAGCATATGAATGAACGTTGGTCGTGTTTACACTACAATGTCACTAATTAGCGTTAAAAACTTATAAAAACTAATTTTTTATTCTATAATTTTATATAAAATACAATATTCGTATCCCATAAACAGCTGATGTCGCTGAAAGCTATTCATACACTTCCATTTGGCGATTTTACAAATAAACGGCGTTATAATTCCCCGAAACGCCGGCGTCACTGAAATGCATGTGTGCTCTGTAAAACATATGACTTCGAGCGATCAACGCCAAACGCCCACCTTCATAGCATATGAATGAACGTTGGTCGTGTTTACACTACAATGTCACGGGCTAAAACTAATAAAAACTAATTTTTTATTCTATAATTTTATATAAAATACAATATTCGTATCCCATAAACAGCTGATGTCGCAGAAAGCTATTCATACTCTTCCATTTGGCGATTTTACACATAAACGGCGTTATAATTCCCCGAAACGCCGGCGTCACTGAAATGCATGTGTTCTCTGTAAAACATGTGACGTCGAGCGATCAACGCCAAACGCCCACCGTCATAGAATTTGAAAGAAAGTTGGTCGTGTTTACACTATCATATCACTAATTGATGACTTTATAATAGACCCTAATGTTGTTGTCAGTATAAAAAAGGGGATTTTCGCTACAAATCAAATATATAATTGCAATGCTATTGTGAATGATTTATATTACATTGTTTTTAATTTCCAATCAAATAAATTTTCAAAAATAACAGCATGATAAACCACCTATTAAAGAAGCTTCACTGTAAATTATCTGCTCATCTCAAAACGAGCTTATTCTTGTTTTTTAATCCGCCCAAAGTCTCTCTCTCTCTTATTTGTGGGCTTTTTTACTCTTAGTTTGCAAAGTCATGAGTTGTATCTTTTTTGTCTCTTCGGTGTTTTTTTTTTATTTGGCGAACGAAGAGACATGCCAAGCTTTGTTTGATCTCCACCAAATTTTGAGGTTATGCTTTCGATGATATCCCCCCATAATAAAACTTGTTTTGATTGGGTTGTTGTTGTTTTCATCACTTAATTTTGTTGTTTTTTTTTAAGTTTTCAATAAAGCTGCGTTTTTTTATTTTTTGTGGTATACACCACGAGGAAACAAAACAATAGGAAAACAAATTATTACACACAACAGTATAAAACTCTAAACAAAACCAAACAATAATAAGAATTGGATTAGGAAATGGGGGGAGGGTGGAGAAAGGGAAATGTGGATGATGAGGTAGTAAATAAAAAATGTGGTGTGGAGACGTTTGCTTGCTCTGTCTGCTGCTGCTCTCATGATCCATATAAATTGAGTACTAATGAACCTAGGAAAAGACAATAGCAACAACAACAACAACCAAGCAACAACAACCTCGTTTCCACGACAGAGGGGTCTAAAAAAACCCGAGTAAACAAGCCCATTGTGTAAAAGCAATAGGGCTGCTACAACAACAACAACAACCAAGCAACCTCAAATGTTGGGGGCAAAAATAAACAACAAATGTGCTGTTTTCTTATTCAAATTGTGGTGGTGGTGTGGTGTTTGGCAGCGGGCGTTAATACATCGTTAGGCCTGCCTGTGTCGTATCGTTTACAATTTAATCGTGCAACGACTGTGTAATGACACTCTAAATAACTTAGCTTGCACACAGATGTTGTGCTTTCTTACTGCTAGCTGTCAGTCATATCGTAGTTGTCATTGCTCTTTTTTATGCATTCTTTGTAGTTCGTTTATTTTTTATTGTCATTCTTTGCAGTTCATTTATTTACTCTCTTCTTTTTGGGTTTTCTCAAGCTAAGAAGATTACTTATTGAACTTGTTGATAAATTTTTCTTTTATTAAAGCTTTAACAAAAAAAGCTTTTTTTCAATTTTTATGATTATTTTTTGGTTTGTTTATTTTTCTTGAGTTTCTTTTCTTATAACTATCAGTTGCTTCTTGAAGAACTTTGAAAAAAAAGAAAGAAAGACAAGATAAAATAAAATAGAAACAGACAAATGAACAACTATGCAATGAAAAATGAAACTACGGTGAATATGAAACTTTGTAAGATACACTCAAACACACACACATTCATACTCCTCATACATATACAATTTATTAATTTAATTACCAGTTGTCACGTTATGGATACGTAGGTTATGTGTGAGAGAGATACAGAGCGCAAGAGAGCTGTGGCTGCTGGCGTTTACTCGACGTATTTCTACGGAATGTGTGTGTACAGTAGTTTTTTTTCTGTTTTTGTTTATTTATACCTGTCAAGTTTTTTTTTGTAGCTAGAACAATTTAACAACAATTTTGTTTATGCCCAATTAAAGGATATTTTTAGAATTTTATTTATAATTGTTTTTTTTTGTATTTTTTATTGTTGTGAAGTTTTTTTATTTGTTTGTTTTTAATTTGATAATGATTTTTGTGGGTGGTTTTACTTTTTCTCCATGCACGAAGGTTGTTATTTTTTCAGGAGGAAATAAATAACAAGTCACAATATGAATAAAAATGTTGAAATAACCCTAGATAGATAACCCTAACTCGCTTGCTAGCATCAAAACATGTTTGTGTATATATTAGGGTGGTTTCAGAATAAATTCTGAAAACATTTTGACAGCTCTCGAGGTATGATCAGGTGATACTACAATGGTAGACCTTTATAAAGAACCCAATGGTAATGTGTTTTGTATTATTTAAATTGCTTTAAATAATACATTGAATACATCTACCAAATAATATAATCATACATTTAAATTTTAATTTAATATTAGTATCACAAAAACACTTGATAACGCCGAGAGTTGCTATTATTCCTCGTTTGTTCGATTTTACACTACCATGGCGTTATTATTCCCAGAAACGCCGGCGTCATTGAAACTTATTCATACTCTGTAAACAAGTGACGTCGAGCGATCAACGCCAAACGCCCGCCGTCATAACATATGTTTGGAAGTTGGTCGTGTTTACACTACAATGTCATCACTAGTTATACATTAATCCAGTGATTTTTTCTTTCAAATGTTGAATATTATATTAATAAATAAATATCTTATTAATAAATTACTATTTCTGAATAAAATTTAGTATTAGAATGGGAGTGGGAGTGTAGAGAACAAGATACGACAAAAAATAAAATAACTTATGCAACATAATGTATAAACATGTTTTTCATCGTTTTCTAATAAATGATGTCAGGAAATTTTCAATATAAATGAAGCGGATTCACTACAAATTAAATAATTTCACATACAATTTTGACAGCTCGAGGGAGTATCAGATGATAATACCTGGTAGACTTTTATAATGACCATGATTATAATGTCTTTGTATTATTTAACTATTTATAAGGTTACAGGAAGCCGCGAACACCTTACCAAAGCACAAAAAGTATAAATTGTCATCCATTGTGATTGGATTCCATGCAGGCAGAGAATAAATTATTAGCTCAAATTTAAATCGAATCAAAAGATAAAAGATCAGCTGATCAATTTTAACTAAATCAGCTGATGTTAAGGAAGTTAACATATTAGAGATTATCTTTTACAGATGTAGCAGTTTTTTGCTACATATAAATTTCATTTGTATTAATATTATGTTTTCAGTACAATTTTTACAGTTTTTTAAGTTTTAAAAATAATTGAAAAATTAAGCCAATACCATCCGATCATACCTTTTTTATATTTCAACTTAAAAAATATATTAAAAAATCATATCATTTTTATTGGTAAAAAAATGGACAAGGGATGGACACCAAACCAAAGCTTTTGTGATTACCAATAAATAGATAGGTGAACCCTATTTTAATCTCTAGCGTGTGAATAACATTCTCATTATATTCATTATACGTCACACATTTAACGCTTTCATATAAAGAAAACGCATCTTCCACGCCTTGTCCCTCATCTTGCTTAGAAAAAAAACAACCTTCCTTTCATAAAACTAACGAAAAATATTGGCAACACTGTGGACGTCGAGCAATTAACGCCAAACGCCCGCCGCCAACACTTTGTAGTATGGCTTTTGTAATTGTCAATTAATTAATAGCTGATCCCTATTGCAATCTTACGTATGATTAATATTCCCATTTTATTCATAATACGTCACATTCAACGCTTATGTCATTACTATGTAGGTTATTGTGAATGGTTTGCATTTAAAAAATCTAAAACAAATTATGACAAAGAAGTAATATTAAAGTGGATTTTTTTTTATTTTTGGTATATGAAGGAAATAAAATGCATCTTCCACACTTGATTCCTATTTCCATTCCTGTGAAAAAAACGTAAATTTTCTGTCATAAAATTAACCACCGCCAATAATTGGTATTGGTAAAACAGCTGACGTCAAACGATCGACGCTAAACGGCTAAAGTCGCTAAATGTTATGTGCATACACGTTTGGCCGTTTTTACACCACAATACGCATTTGCTACAGTGTTGTATAGCACTAACATGATTTTATATCAATTTCATTGGATAAAATTCGAAAAAATCATGTCTAGCTTAGATTTCGATTTGTTCGCGGACTAATTTTATTCAACAATTTAATATTTTTTGTACATCCACCCTAATAAACCATGCAATTATCAAAATGCAAGGATTTTTTTTATTGTCTATTGTGATTTGTGATAACAACAGCCATTGTCAGATGATGATCTATTGATCTTTTTCTCATGGCTGATTGCCTGTCTGTCTGTGAAATTTCTACGAAATAACACCGATGTAATTGGTGGGGTTTAACAGCTGTGGAACAGTTGAGAGCACCATAGATACATTCGGCATGGCTCTCCTCCATTATAATACTGCTCAGGTGTTTTCTTGATTTCATTTTTTTTATTTTACGATTTTTTTTTTTCAAAATTCGCATAACAGCATACATATGTAGAGTGTGTTATTGGGGCGCGCACTGGTTGGTTTTTTTTAATTGTATTTCATTTCAATGACGGAAATGAATATTTTGTGTGTTGTGATTTCCCAGAGTCATATGCGCCAGCCAGATAGCTAGCTGGCTAGCTAGCCTGCTAACATGCAGGTAGAAAAATCACATTGCTCTGAAGAATTATCGACTATTGTATGTGTGTGCATAAAGCTTTTTTTTTTATTCTCCATAAAAATGCTCACACATATATGCGCATCCAAAATAAATTGAAAGCAAAAAAAGCTTCTCCTCAACTACAACACTGAGTTCATTGCCGCAAATGGGTGTGCGTGTATGTATACTCACCAAGTAATTTACCAGCAACAAATGTTGCCAGTATTTTGACTTGAAATTATTCCTCCAAAAAGATCCCCATATCCAAATTTGAGGGGGAAATAATTATTCTCAGTAAGAAACAGCTGCTTGAGAACAGCTGTTTTGATAAACAATTGACGTTGAACGGCAGACGCCAAATGCACACCGCCAATGCAGGCTTTGTAGTTTTTCTTATTGATATTGCCAATAAGAAGATTGTACTGTTCTAGGTAAACAATCAAACATTGACCGTTAGACGCCAAACGCCCACCGCCAACGCCGCATTTCACCAATGGCGGCTGTAGTTGACATAAGACGATCAGATGATCCCTATTTTACATTTTCTTTGTGGTTTTTCATAGAAATTTGGTATTTTTGGATTAATTGTGTACACAATATATAATAAAAAAACATAATAATAATAATAATAATTATTATATTTTTTATCATAAACTATTAATTTTAAGTGATAGACGCCAAACGCTGTTCTTTTAAAGTTGAGGATTTTCACAGAAATTTTCGATTTTTTGGAGCAGAAATTGTGCAACAAAAATTAAAAAACGAAAAAATATGTCCTCTCAATTTTACAGGGAGGAGCATGTTCTTCACTTCATTCGAAAAAAATCATCGGTCTTTGTATTGAGGGATTTTGTTTATCCCAACGAGGAAAACATAATTCCCATTTTAAAGTTTTCCGCAAAAAATTCTCCCAAATGGAAGAAGTAGATTCCAATTTAAAAAAATATATATATAAATAATAAATTCTTTAATAAACACCTGTCTAATGATCCTTTAAATAAAACAATCAAAAATGGTCTAAAATTCAATTGTAATTCAATTATTGTTTTTGATAAACAATTGACGTTGACCGTTAGACGCCAAACGCCCACCACCAACGCCGCATTTCATAAATGGCGGCTGTAGTTGACATGAAACGATAAAATGATCCCTATTTTTCATTTACTTTGTGGTTTTTCATAGAAGTCAGATATGTTTGGAACCCTTTCTCAAATTCAAAGTTTTTCCCCCCAAAAAATTCACCCAATTTTAAATTACCCCCCGAAATAAATTCTTCAATAAAACTAGACAGAAGTTTTATAAAATTCCATTTTTTGCAGGGCAAAAAAACAATTTGTTGCTGGGCAAAAAAAAAAAACATTTGTTGCTTGAATTCGTTCCTTTGGGGCTTGTGACTCTACATACCTAGAAGTTTTGATTTTTTTATTAGTGATGTCAAGTTCTTTTGTTTAAAAAATTACCATAAATACAAGAAATAAAAAATTTTCATATTTTACTATTTTTTTATTTAAAAATAATTAAGAAAGGTCTAAAATATTAATTATAATTGAATTGTCGTTATTGATAAACAATTGACGTTGAACGGCAGACGCCAAACGCCCGCCGCCAATGCAGGCTTTTGTAGTTGACATAAAACGATCAGATGATTGATGTTGCCAATACGAAGAGGAGTTGTACGGTTATAGGTGTTATAAAAATCCCCTATTTTTTACTGGGCAAAAACAAAATCCCCACAAATAAATGGCAACATGTGTTTTTTGTTGGTTTTACACACTACTCACCAATAAAACATGCTGCCCCCAACAAATATCCGCGCTCGCACACACCCGCATCAATACGTTCGTTTTTTTTTGTTCTCCTATTTATTATCTCTCCTCCAGACTTGTGGAATTTTGTTTTGTTCGTTCGTACTTAAACAAAAAAGGTCTTCTCTCAGTACTGCTAATACAACTACTACGGCACACCGACGACGGCGGCAAAGCTATTGGTGGGGCTGCTACTAATGAACAGAGAGAAAAAAACACTTGACTGGTTTCGTCGGTATTGAGACATGTTTTCAGCAGTTAAAATCAATTTACATTTTCAGTATAAAGTTAACATTAAAAACGCAACCACCGACGACGACAACAACGACGTGAAACGATGATGACAATATTCAACAAAAAATCACAATAATAATAAAGATATTATTTATTAAAAAATAAAGTATACAACAAAAAAGAAAATCAAAATAAATGCAAATTAAGAAGCAAAAGAAAATAATAAATTATTATATTTTTTTTATTACTATTTGTTAAATATTTTCTTTATTATAATACAATAATATCAAAGAAAAATATATATAAAAAAATAACAACGAACGAATTAACGCGCATTGTTGTATGACGACGACGACGTTTTTACATTTTTTGTCTTCTTCTTTTTTTTAATACGGGATAAGTCGTCTCGGCGTTGGTTATGATCGATCGTGTGTGTGTTTTTGTTGTTGTTATGTGTGATAGTGTGGTGCCTTTTATAAATAAAATAAAAATTATATAGAATCAATTAAAAATACAAAAAAAAACGCAACGAAAGAAAAATTACAATTGCCAATTGATGATTGTTGAATGCAATAATAATTCATAACGTCATAATTATGTATGTCAGAGACCCAATGCAGACCCCCAGGCCTTATAGTTTTTCGCAATTGTTTTGTGTTTCTGAATGTGAAACAAAATTTGTGCAATAATTTCCAACCCTCCCCTCCGTATATCTAAAATGTGGTGTTGATTGCTGTGTATTATTGTATGCATGCATGTGTGTGTGTAGTAGACCCCCAAATAACAAAAAAAACATGAAACACAAAGTCGTACCGCCGATGGAACGGATGAATGAATTGAATGGTGTATAGATACATGGATAGATAGATATATACACTTCTAATTGTAATTATATTAATTACAACAAATGATTGTTTTTGCTGCTGTTTTAATAATCCAACAAAATGTTAGCTAATAACAACCTACGTATTTTTTCTTTACTTTTCCTTCTTTGTCTTACTTGAAAAATGAAAAAAAAACTCAAAAAATATATTTGTTTAGTAAGCCATAGCTCGCTAACTTACTGTCTGCTGTCTAGTTAGTTAGTTTTTTAGCCTGTCAGCCAGCCAGTCTGTGTGTAATCATTGATTATTATATTATTAAGCTCTTTCTTCTCCATGATAATGTTAGATAACAAAGGCCATTTGGGGCTTGTGACTCTACCTAGTAGTTTTGATTTGTTTTTTTTTTTATTAGAGATGCCAGGTTTTTTTAGTCACCATATATACAAGAAATATAAAATTTTTCTTTTTATTTTATTTAAGAATAATTAAAAAATGCTCTAAAATATCCAATTATAATTGAATTATCGCTATTGATAAACAATTGACGTTGAACGGCAGACGCCAAACGCCCACCGCCAATACAGGCTTTGTAATTAACAGATGATTGATGTTGAGCATCAATTGTCAATAAGAAGAAGAGAAGTACTGTTATAGTTAAACAATTAAAATTTACCGTTAGACGCCAAACGCCCACCGCCAACGCCGCATTTCATAAATGGCGGTTGTAGTTGACATTAAACGATCAGATTATCGCTATTTTAAGTTTTCGTTGTGGATTTTCATAGAAATTTGTTATTTTTGGATTAATTGGTATTTTGGACTATTTGTTTTATTTAAAAAGTAATGAAATGTGTTATTTGTGGACAATTTATTTTATTTAAAAATAATTAAAAAATGGTGTAAATATTTTTTTTATTTTTGGACTATTTGGTATTTTTGAATAATAATATTTGGTATTTTTTAACTATTTGGTATATTTAAGAATATCTAAAAAAATTCTTAATATCAATTATTATTGAATTATCGCTATTGATAAACCAATGACGTTGAACGGCAGACGCCAAACGCCCACCGCCAATGCAGGCTTTTGTAGTTGACATAAAACGATCAGATGATTGATATTGCCAATAAGAAGAAGAGTTGTACTGTTATAGGTAAACAATCAAACATTGGCCGTTAGACGCCAAACGCCCACCGCCAACGCTGCATTTTATAAATGGACGTTGTAGTTGACATTAAATGATCTGATGATCTCTATTTTTCATTTTACTTATGATTTTTCATAGATATTTGGTATTTTTTGGACTAATTGAGGACCCAATATATAAAAAAATTAATAGAAATTATATTGTTAATCGTAAATTATTAACATTAAGTGATAGAATTATTTCTTGTAAGGCTTTTTTTTAATATATAAAACAGTCAGACGAGGATTTTCATAGAATTTATCGATTTTTTTGCAACAAAAATCGTTCATCGAAACGTAAAATTTTGGGTTTTCTTTTACATTTTTTCCATAGAAAAAAATTTGGCAAATCGAGAAAACGTCAGCTGATCGATCTACTGACACATAGACAATGTTTTTCATGAAACTGGATATTGACTGACATTACTCAAAAAAAATATATTATTGGCAATACTTTATTATGACAGATTTAAATTGTCAAATACAAACAGCTGATTTTGCTTATTGTGTGATCAGCTGTTCATAATACCGGTGATAACTTTCACTAGAGTCAATTAAAAAAATAACTCTGAAAAATTATTGTCATAGGTCCACATTTTTGTATAACAAATTTCATTTTTAAATTATCATTTTTTTTAATTCCCTTTTTTATTTTTAATACGTGCCTAAAATTCAGCAAAGTGGGCATCATCATCTCAATCAGATGTTTTTTTTTCTTTGTATGATTTTCTTCTTCTTGTTCATGATGATACTTAACCACCTATTTATTCATGGTTGTATTTTTGTTTATATGATGATGATGCTGATGAATAAATCGACAAGTTTTTTAATAGAATAGTTTTTTTGTTTATTTATAAAATCCCCACCCTACAAAAATACCCAGCATTGTTGGGTGACTAAAACAAAAACAAGATTTCAAAAATATAAATAATAATAAAAAGAACAAAATAAAATGCAAAACAAACGAGAAAACAATGAAACATAAGACAAAAAAATCATCATCAATACCCAACAACAAAAGGGAATTGAAAAAATAGAAAAAATAAAACACAAGGCAAAGCTTACGAATAAAACGACGACTTTGTGGTGATTCTCGTCGTTTAGAACACGATTTTTACACGAACAGTCAGCAGTAGTAGATTTTCAATGGATACAAAATTCCCACATTGAAGACTTTGTGCCGTCCCCCCATCTCTCCCCTCATTTCAATACAGTGTGTTCACTAATTAACAAGAGCTTAAACTCGTTAAACATGCTGAGAGAGAGTGAGAAACAGAATACGAGAGAGCCAATTCAATGAGACTCAAATAGTGTCTGATAGATTCTCGTTTTTTTATTTCAGTATTGGAAATGATATTCCTCTAAAAAACTTAAAGCTTTCAAAAAATAAATAAATAAAACATTCCAACCATTAGCCATAAAACTCACATTCCCATAAATCCATTCTTCCTACAAAAATAAACAAACACAAACAATAACTAAAATAAAGAATATTTTTTGTTATTTTGTCTACCTTAAGTAAAGTGCAAAAATAATCAGACAAATCCCCGCACGCCTGCTTTCCTTGAGAGTAATTTGTGTGAAAAATAGTGTAAAAACGGCCCTCTGACTTTGCCTTAGTTGAGTAGTTGTGGTGGGGGAGGAACACGTTAATAAATCTTCCTTCCTTCTTCTTCTTTCTGCATATGTGTAAAATGTAAACAAAATACCTACCTACCTATCTTCAGCAAAGAAAAGATAACGAACGGCGGAAAAAAAAGAAAAAAATATATACAACTGTGGAAAAATCTTGATTCATTGAAAATCTTATTTATTGTTGTTGCTGTTGCAATGCAAAATAACAAAAAAAAAGAAAACAGCAACTAAAATAAATAAAAAATGTGTGTTTGAATAGAGAGAGAGAATACCCGACCCACCAATAAGAATCAATCTTTAATCTGTTTTTAAGCTTTCTCTTGTTGTGCTCGTTTTTGTTTGTGTGTGTCTGTGCTGAGTGTTTTGTGTGTGTTCCCCATCATGTGCCGCCTGGGGGTTCTCCGCCTCTCGCGCGCTCTGTGTGTGTGTCAATTTGTGTTGTGTGAACGCGTGTAAATAAATAGCAAATGATAATGATGACGGCGATGACTTCAAGTCAAATAGATAATAACGAAACACAAACACTCACACACACACCCCTCTCATAATCATTCACAATAGATAGCGGTCTATGAATGCATTTAACGAGGCGACAATTTGCAAGGAACTTTTTGCAATAAAAAATAGGATATTTGAGTAGGATCAGACGCACATTATGACCATTCACAATAGACAATACTCGAAGAATACGTTTTAGCTGCAATTTTTTATAAATGCAAAGAGATTTTGTGATAAAAATAGGATATTAAATTGTAAAATTAGGGCTTAACAATTATGACAGCAGTTTTCTATGACTATGTTTACATTTAATGTATTTTAATAAATCTTCTCATTAAAATGCTCGCATAGGAAGTGAAAAATAAATAGAAAACACTCTATCCGTTCACAATAGATAAAACTCGAAAAATGCATTTTAGCGGCATTTTGTAACTTGCAAAGATATTTTGCGATAAAAATACGATATTAAATTATAAAACTCGAGAACTTAAAAATGACAGCAGTTTTCTATGACTATGTTTACACTTTGACGTATTTTAATAAATCTTCTCATTAATGTGTCCGCATAGAAAGTTAACAGTAAATAGATAACACTCTATCCATTCACAATAGATGATACTCTAAGAATGCATTTTAACGGCATTTTTTGGGTTAGGCTAGAAGTAGGATTACACTAAACGAGTTTAAATTAAACTATTCATTTAAATGTCATAATTGGAAGGAGAAGAATTTTATTGTAAAATGTGAAATTTTGACTGGCTATAGGTTTTCGTTGAGCGTGTTCTAATAAAACATCTCATTTAAAAGTACCCTTAAAATATAATATATTAAGGCCCTCCCAGTAAAATCATCTGTTATACCAGTCAGCTGTTAAAATACTTTATTGGGTATTAAAAAAGAACAGCTGTCGCCTACAGGGTTTACATCAAATGTGTTAAAAAAACTCTTAATTTAAATGTTATCTTTGGAAGTGAAAAGAAGTGCAATAAATGTACTCAAGGTATGATTTCAACATCAGGAGAAGAAGTATTCTTGAAAAAAAATAATATCGAGGTTCATTAATGAGACTTTACCAGTTAAATCAGCTGTTTCACAAGTTAGCACTTAAAATACGTTTTTGTGAATTGGGAAACAAACAGCTGTCGGCAGGAAAATTTACATAAAACATGTTTAAATAAAACTCTTCATTTAAATGTTATCATTGGAAGTGAAAATAAGTGTGATTTCAAGGTATGCTTTCAATATCATAAGAGAAAGTATTTCTTAGTAAAAATGTTGACCAAAAAATTATATAAATGATGACTTGGAATCTTTATAAGATCGTCCCGTGGAAACCAGCTGCTGCATATCAGCTGTTTCTCAATTTTGCTGTCCAAATCCATGACTTGCATTATCGAAACGTAAACAAAGTCTATTGTTTTTACATTTCGCTTGCAGGGTGACCATATTAATAGATCTTGGGTCACCCAGTAAAAACATATGTTTCTCAAGTTTGCTGTCAAAATGCATTATTGTGAATTGACTTGACATTATGAAAATGTTCCAATTTTTTTTTTAATTTCAAAAAAACGGATGTTTTTCAATTCCTGCGTGACCTGATAGGTGTATAAGAACCTTTATCAATATGTAGGGTAATAAAGGTGCGAATTTAGTCCCAAAAATTCAAAATATTGAATTAAAATATTAAATATTATTAAAATAATTAATTAATAACAAAAAAATATTTTTTTTTTTCAATTTCCTTCAACATTAAAATCTCATGCCAAAATAATTATTTTAATTGTTTACTCTTAATTTCTTTTAATATAAACAAATTTATTTAAAAAATTCGATAAATTTATTTTTGTAATATATGATTTTATCTGGTTAAATTTTTCTCGGTAAAGAGTTTATTAGGTTCCAATTCAATTCAAATCGCATTTCTATTTTTAGTAAAATTTCAAGGTTTATTTTCTCATCATCATCGCCACACAATTCAAGTTCAAGTTTGTTGATTTTAGTAATTTAATCGAAATATTTATTTTTTTCTTATGATGAATCTATTGTTATTCTTTTTTTGTTGGGGTTAACATAAATTATCGTTTGTTGATGATATTTTCCCTCATGCATATCTTTTCCATTATTTTTTAAATCTAAATATGCGGTATTTTCTATTGTGAATGTGTTTTGTCTGTCATTGGAGTAATTGTTGTTGTTGTCCTACCTCTCACCCATTATCTGAGGTTGAACTGTAAACAAAATTTTAATTGATAAAGCTTTTTTAACGAATATCATTTCATTCTCTTTCTCTCTCCCTCTCCAACTTTTTTTAAGTGACGACATAAATTATTCACTAATTTATGTGTGTGTTTGTATGTTTGAGTTTTATTTGTTTTTGGGGGGAGGGAGTTTAAAAGAAAGCGAAAATAGAAAATATTTCAAAAATGTTGTTGTATGGCTTAAAAACATATTTATAACTATTTTTTTTTGTTAAACCACACGTTTGTCGATAGCGATTGATCGTTCCGTTCCGATAATTTATCATTGTCGTACGTACCTACGTACTCCTTTAAGTACTAACACATGATAATATTTGTATTAGTTTAGGAAAAATATATGTAGAAAATAATATAAAATCAACTACTGAGATTATTTTTGATCTTCCCCTTACCTCTCGCTCTCAGCCTTTCGCTCAGTAGTTTGTGATATGTCATTTATATACGTCAAGTCTTGTCGTTGAATTAGTGGCCGTCGCAAAAAAAAAACAACACAGCAAGCACACCATTGTAATTCATATGTTATCGGTTAGATCATTGTTATCATCGTTATTATTGTATTAGAGAGGGTTGGGAGGGGGATGTAGGAGAAGATGTTTTTTTGCTATTCGTCTTTTCTACCTCTTTAGCAAAACGCGACAGGGATTCCTCTGTTTATTCTGCTCCCCCTCTCTCTCTCTTCCTCTTTACTACTACTGAAAACTACTGTTGTTTTGTTGTTGTTCTTGTTATTATTATATGATGATTATGAGTTGTGTTGTGTCATGTCTGGCTTTGTGTTGCTGTTGTTATTTCTATTATCTCTTGTTGTAATAATATGAATAAATGTGTAAATATTGTATAAAGAAAGAAAACAGCAACAACAACAAGAACAAATGTACCTGACAGCGGACTATTTGCTTTTGACATAGCGCCAATCTCCTCTACCCCACATACACACACACTGTCATGCATACAAACATATGGCCTGCCTGCCTCCCAACAACACCACCCCCCATATAGCGGGAAAAGTCTTTCTCTGATCTCTCTCGCTCTACAACTCCCCTACATAAAAAAACATGATTTCTCTCTCCTTAACAAATTGGCGGGGGTAGAGAGTGAGTGTGTTCAGTGAGAGTGCGAGTTTATGAATACTTGATAAATTGACATTTCTTTAACTATCTCTTTGTGGTGGCATGCCTGCGTCTGTCTACTAACCATTTGCAGAAGAAGAAGCAGAATAAAATAAGCAACCTTAGTAGACACATTAGAAATTTTAGAAATTGTTTTTTTACATTTAAAATAAATACAAAACAAACAGAAAAAGAATCATTAACACCAATGACAATACGGCTGTTAAAATACCAAAACCTTAAAAGCTACAAACCAAATTTGTTTACAAAAACAACAACAACATCACTCAATACAATAACGTTAAGTTCGACGGCCGCCGCCTGCCAAGCAAAGCCAAACGACGACAATAATACAACAAGTGGAGAAATGTGCCAATGTGCTGTGGACAAGAAGGTGACAAAGACAACAACAACATCAGCAACAACACTACTATTCAGCTTTGCCTAGAACGTAGAAGAATTCATGTTTAATATGGGACAAACCATTAGCAGCAACAACAACCATCACCACCACCACAACAACAATCACAGTAGCCATGATGACAGTAATTCATCGGTAATTTACAGAGAACGTCAAAATGCTGCCACAACACTACCAAATAATACGGCCGCCACCACCGCCACGGCCACCGAAAAATTGGGCCGTAGGGCGGCTGGGTTGGATTTGGCCCGTGTACGACCGGTAACGATTAGTGCACCACCCATTAATTTTAATGCCGAAAAGGAATTAAAAAAATTGGAAATTGTCACCAATAAAACCTCCGAACAACAAAACAGCTCAGCTTTGGAAAATGGCTATCACAAGACGGATTATTGTTATTATCGTACGCCTCAGGGCAATTTCCATAAATTACCCACAGATTCGTATCACAAAATGTCTGAAGGCTGTTACATACGTTTGGCGGATGGCAATTTTCGGCGTTTACATTTACTCGATAAATCTGCCGCTGGAGGCAAAAAACTTCTTGACCCCGCCACACTCGCCCTTACAAGCAATGCTTCCCAACGTAATTCAATGATAATCCGCAGTAATAGTGGTAGTACAAATAACAACAATAATGTTGGTGGTACTACAACGACGGCTGCCGCCGGTTCGGCTGCTGCTGGTGATAAATCTTCCTCAACAAAAGTTAAATCGCAAATGATGAAATTTTTAAAACGTTCCAAATCCCATACCCCAGCCACTGTGAAACAATTACAAAGCTATCACAAAGAGGGCAGCTATATAGATCGCAAACTAAATAATAAATTGGGTCATGAGGCTCTAAATGCCCTGACACCGGTCAAGGAGGGTGGTGGCGGTTCCATTGTGCCACCCCCGCTTACCAGCACCAACAATAAAGTTGTGGTAACAATGATGGAAAATGGCGGTTTACCCATTGTGGCCACCAGTAAAGCGGAAAAATTCAAAAATCGTGAATCTGCAGCAAATGCAAAAGCGAAAAAGGTAAACGGGCAAGAGGAGATAATGAAATACCCATGTCTTATAGTGGCTGGAAGTTTGTCTATTTCATTTTGTTTGTATTTATGTTTTTTCCTTTTTAATTCCCCTTTTAATTATTTAATTTGTTGTGTATTTTTTCCAGGGATCTCCCAATATGGCTATACGCAGCAGTGCGCCCATGCGTTGGCGTGCTACTGAGGAGCATATTGGCAAATACAAATTAATTAAGACAATTGGCAAGGGTAATTTTGCTAAAGTGAAATTGGCCAAACATTTGCCCACCGGCAAGGAGGTGGCTATTAAAATAATTGACAAAACCCAGTTGAATCCTGGTTCGCTGCAAAAATTGTTTAGAGAGGTAAGTTAACAACAATAACACACAATATGCATTGCATATACATAAATCGAAATTAATATATTGCAATATTATATTCAATAGGTTCTCAGGCAGCCCCTGGAAATAGAAACCTAACCTCAATTTAAAACCTATATCCCAGAGAGTTATATTTTTCAAGCAATTTACTTAATATTTTGTAACTGGCATTCCCTTTAAATCATCTAATACCAAACACGAAATTGAAAAGATAAATCCAAGATAATTGAATACCAAAACTTTCCACAAAAAAATTAATAAGATAGGTCCATGTTTTGATATTGCTGCCACACAAACCTAACCTCATTTTTTTCAAATTTCATGATTTCAAAGAAAAAATTAATTATATTTTATTCGGAGTTGCTAAAAATTTGCAAATTAAAATTTTTAAGTGAAAAATATAATCATATTTTATAATTTTTTTTATATCTCTAAACCAAACATAACCTCAATTTAAAAAAAAGATCCCTGGTATCCACATTTCTTAAGGAATTTAATTCATACTTGGCAGCTTGATGCCTTACCCTCACACAAACCTAACCTCAAAATGAACATATTTTAAGGTTTTTACAAAATTTTAAATTGAGTTTTATTTGAAATTGTTATAAATACCAATTTCTTTATTTTTAAGTGCAACATTTTTCATCCAACAAACCTAACCTCAAATTTGTCAAAATTCGAACTGGAAACTAAATTTTTGAAGCCATTAAACTATAAATTGGCAGCTTGACAACTTATCGGATAATGCAACTAGAATTGGATAATACAACTGTAAAAACTAGAATTGTAGCTTATTGTTTTCATTTAGCTCCCCCTACAAACATAACCTCAATATTTGCAAAATTCAATCTGGAAACTATACTTTTCAAGCAATTGCATTGATATTTGGTATTTTGAGACTTCATTAATTAATACAACTTTCTGTCAAAACTTTGGATTATAGTTCATTGCGTTCATATAGCCCTCACACAAACCTAACCTCAAATTTAACAAGATATATGCTAGGAACCTTGTTTTTCAAGCGATCTAATTGATATTTGGCATTATGATTTGGTATTAAATAATACAACTTTCCACCAAAAAATAGAATTTTAGACCGTGTTTTTCATACAGCTCCCCCATAAACCTAACCTCAAAATTTATAGAAAATCAATTTTCAATCCAAAATTGTTATTGAAATTTGTTTGTAATTGATATTAACTGGTATATATAAGTCTTTAATTGCAAAATAATTCATATTTTATTATTTCGTTCGGACAAACATAACCTCAAATTTTTCAAAATTTGTGCCAGGAACCTTATTTTTCAAACGATCTATTTGATATTTGGCAATGTGATTTTGTATTAAATTATACAACTTTCCACCAAAAATTGGAATTTTTCCCAAAGCTCCCCCACAAATCTATTCTCAAAAACTTTCAATTTTGATTTTTTTTTTAATATATTTTATGAAAAAATATAATTATTTTTATAACCCTATTTCCTTAAACTTAAATTTGGGACATAACCTCAAAATCTCAACTTAATTTGAAATATAAAATTTTTATAAAATTTTATTATTTCGTTCGGACAAACATAACCTCAAATTTTTCAAAATTTGTGCCAGGAACGTTATTTTTCAAGCGATCTATTTGATATTTGGCAATATGATTTTGTATTAAATTATACAATTTTCCACCAAAAATTGGAATTTTAGATCATTGTTTTCCCAAAGCTCCCCCACAAATCTATTCTCAAAAATTTTCAATTTTGATTTTTTTTTTTTAAATATATTTTATGAAAAAATATAATTATTTTTATAACCCTATTTCCTTAAACTTAAATTTGGGACATAACCTCAAAATCTCAACTTATTTGAAATATGATTTCTTTATAATTTGAAACAAAAAATATATATTTGCATAGTTTGGAGTATATGGGAAGCTATTTTGCTAAATTGTTTATTGTTTCCTTTGATTTATTGAAAAAAAAAAAAAAAAAATTATCAAATTCTGTGATTATTATTCAAATGAGCCAATACGCTGATATTTGTTTATAATGATGTTCCCATCCCCATATGATGATGACTCATTCCCTTTCAATTCATTCATAAGAAATTATTTAAAATTTCTTATGAATCGAATTGATAAAAAAATGTTTAAATGAAACCCAATATTATTTTTTGTTTATTGGGATTTGTTTTTTTTATTTTATATTATTTTTTTTTCATAATTTACAGGTTAGAATAATGAAAATGCTCGATCATCCCAATATTGTGAAACTGTTTCAAGTTATTGAAACAGAAAAGACGTTGTATTTGGTTATGGAATATGCGTCGGGTGGAGAAGTTTTCGATTATTTGGTGTTACACGGCCGCATGAAGGAAAAAGAGGCAAGGGTTAAATTCCGTCAAATTGTTTCAGCTGTGCAATATTGTCACCAAAAGCGTATAATACATAGGTATGTGTGTCAATATATATGTTTGAAAACATGTGTGTGTGTGTTGGATGTGTGTAAAACCCCACTCTCTCAAGAAAGACATGATTAATTATAATTCTTTGTGACTCATAGTCAAAACTTGTCATGTCTTTTGTGTGTGTGTGTGTGTTTTGTTTTGTTTTCGTTTTTTATTTTTTAATTCTGAATGATCTTGTTGTTCTTCTTGCAGAGATTTAAAAGCCGAAAATCTATTATTAGATAGTGAGTTAAACATAAAAATAGCCGATTTTGGTTTTTCCAATGAATTTACACCCGGCTCCAAATTGGATACATTCTGTGGCAGTCCACCCTATGCCGCTCCCGAACTATTCCAAGGCAAAAAATATGATGGTCCCGAGGTAGATGTTTGGTCATTAGGTGTTATACTCTATACACTTGTCAGTGGGTCATTACCATTTGATGGCTCAACATTACGAGAATTGAGGGAACGTGTGCTCAGAGGCAAATATAGGTAAAGAAAAAAATGAAAAATTAAAAAAAAAAAAAAATAAATTTATTAATTTTCTTTTTGTTCTTTAGGATTCCATTCTACATGTCTACTGACTGTGAAAATCTATTGCGTAAATTTCTAGTATTGAATCCGGCTAAACGTGCTAGTCTCGAAACCATCATGAGCGACAAATGGATGAATATGGGGTTTGAAGATGACGAACTAAAGCCATACGTTGAACCCAAACAAGAATTGGGCGATGTCAAACGGATAGGTAAGACGGGTACTGTATACAATGCCATTACAATTAACATTCTTCTTCATTCTATTTGATCGTTGTTGTATATATATCCTATATACTATATTGTTATATATCAAGAAAATCCCAAAATGAAAATCAAAAAACCAGCCGCCGCTGTTTGCAAATGAAAAAAATCAAAATACTTTAAAAAATAATAATACATTGTTAGTATTTTGATAACACGCCCCCACCAACACCACCACAAAGAAATACACCCCCTCCGACACAACTACTAACACACAGCCCATTAACAAGAAAATACTTTTTCTAGTAACGAAAAGGGAACACAAACCTAACCTCAAAATTTATAGAAAATCGATTTTAAAATGAAAATTGTTATTGAAATTTGTTTGTTATTGCTATTAAGTGGAATATATGAATTTAAAATTGCATAATAGTAAATATTTTATAAGAATTTATTATTTCGTTCAAACAAACATAACCTCAAATTTATGAAAATTGATGCCAGGAACCTTGTTTTTCAAGCGATATAATTGATATTTTGTAATATGATTTTGTATTAAAATAATACATCATACCACCAAAAATTAGAATTTTAGATCATGGTTTTCCCAAAGCTCCCCCACAAACCTAACCCCAAAATTTATAGAAAATCAAATTTCAAATGGAAATTGTTATTGAAATTTGTTTGTTATTGATATTAATTGCATATGTGAATCTTTAATTGCAAAATGCTTCATATTTTATAAAATTTTATTATTTCGTTCAAACAAACATAACCTCAAATTCAACAAAAATTGTCCCAGGGACCACATTTATAAAGCGATTTAATCACTATTTGGCAATATAATTTTTTGTTAAATAATACAACTTTCTACCAACTCCCCCACAAACCTAACCTCAAATTCATAAAAAATGTTCCCTGTAACCAAATTTATCAAGCGATTTTTTTAATATTTGGCAATATGATTTTGTATTAAAAAATACATCTTTTTACAAAAATTGGAATTTTAGATTTTTGTTTTCCTAACGCTCCCCTTCAAACCTAACCTCAAAATTTATAAAAATCCATTTTCAAATGAAAATTTTTATTGAAATTTGTTTGTAAATTGCAAAATAGTTCATATTTTATAAAAAAAACATAACCTAAAATTTATTAATTTGAAACATCCAAGGTACTTCTAGTGCCTACCAAAGACCCAAAGAGAGATTTTGAGGTTAAAATGTTTATTTTTGTGGTTATCTGTTTGCCATTTTGTCATTGCTTACAACAAAATAGTAAAAATTTTAATGTTATCCGTAACATAATCTGTCAAGGCCCTGCTATAAAAGGCTTTAAAGGGCACCCTCCTCCTCATTATTATTAAATTTTTTTATTGTCTAGACATGAAAACACCCAAGGCCAAATTGATAATGGCTGTGTTGGAATTTTCGTTATTAGAAAAAAGATATTCTCCACATCTCACCACCCACTCATTTCATTTCTTAACAAAGAACAGCAACTGCACTTTAGCAACTAACCACCAAGCAAGCCCAAATCTAGAGAAAGACAAAAGCAAGAAATGGAAAATAATTTTATTAAATTACACTTGTATCATCAAACGCCCGTCCCTACCCATCCATCCATCCAAACATTCATCACATCATCCTTACTTGACACTAAGATAGCCTTTGCCAGCCAGCCAACCAACCAGCAACTCATCTAAACACAAAAGTATCCATTCTACCACTTTCTATCCCCCACAACCAAGCAACTGTCACTTAATCCATCCATCCACATATCCATCCATCCAACCACCCACCGACCCACTCAAACAAAACAGCAGGGGTATTTTTTCTTGTCGTTTATTTTTTATTTTTTATATATATTCTCTTATCAAATGTTGTATGATGTAGCCGCTCTCTCTCACCACCTTTGGATATACATATATTTGTTGTTGTTTTAACTACTTTTTAAACTTCCCAGAAAGGAAGATGTATCTTCGTCTTTTTTATACTTTTCTTGTGTTGTCTCTTATTATTATTGTGTATTATATATGTAAATTTTTGTAATATTTCTTATTATATATACATTTGTATGTAATAATAATTTTTTATTTTATTTTATAATTTTTTCGAAAATTGTTATAGCGCAATTATCTCACTTAGCTGACCAACCAAAAAAACTACACACTGTGATCACCTTTTTTCACAACCACAAATTCAAAAAAAAAAATCTATTGCAAATATTAAGTGTTTCCACCAACCCAACTTCTTCTTTTCCCAATCCAATCTAACCAACAACAACATTATGTATATTGTTGTTGTTGTTTTTTTGTCTGTAAAATTCCATTACAAAAGTATGTTGTTGTGTCTCGTCTGTCTGTATATACGTAGTGTAGAAGCCCTTTCTTTTTCCCATTTCCATACATACATTCTTTATTCTTCTTCTCTTCAATATTTTCTTATTATTAGCCATTATTTTTGACCCCCGCCCCCTCTCTCACCCTCTCAAAAACACATACAATGACATTAGCCAGGAAATTCCATTGGATTCTCATGGAAGAGCAATTATCTATCGAACAACAACAAGACTAGTAGATAAGAGTAGATTGTAAAATAAAATAAAAAAAATAAATTCCTCAGGACCCCTGAGATGTTTTTTCTATAGAAAAAAAAAATCCTCAGGTCACCTGAGGTGATTTTTTTCTATAGAAAAAAATTCCTCAGGTCGCGAAGTAGTGTTTTTTCCATAGAAAAAATTCCTCTGGACTCCTGAGGAGTTTTTCTCTATAGAAAAAAAATTCCCAGGACCCCTGAGGTAGGTTTTTCTATAGAAACAAATTCCTCAGGACCCCTGAAGTGGTTTTTTCTATAGAAAAAAAAATCCTCAGGTTCCCTGAGGTGTTTTTTCCTACAGAAAAAAAATCCTCAGGTCCCTGAGATGTTTTTTTCCATAAAAAAATTCCTCAGGTCTCCTGAGGTGTTTTTTTCTATATAAAAAATTTCCTCAGGCCAACCTGAGGTGTTTTTTTTATAGAAAAAAAAATTCCTCAGGCCCAACTGAGGTGTTTTTTTTCTATAGAAAAAAATTCCTCAGGCCCACTTGAGGTGTTTTTTTCTATAGAAAAAAAAATTCTTCAGGACCATGAGGTGTTTTTTCAATAGAAAAAAAATTCCTCAGGCCCAACTGAGGTGTTTTTTTCTATAGAAAAAAAACACCTCAGTTGCCCTGAGGAATTTTTTTCTATAGAAAAAAACACCTCAGTTGCCCTGAGGAATTTTTTTCTATAGAAAAAAACACCTCAGTTGCCCTGAGGAATTTTTTTCTATAGAAAAAAACACATCAGTTGCCCTGAGGAATTTTTTTCTTTTTTTTTCACTGGAAAAAAATTCTCAGGTCTCCTGAGGTGTTTTTTCCAAAAAAAAAAATCCTCACGCATTATGGACTTTATTCTTTAATCCTACTTATCGGCCCTCTTTTTCTATCCCCCTCCCCCTTTCACTAATGCCCACAATGAAACACTATGCCGCCGCCTTCAAGCTTCTCGTTTTTTTTCTACTTCAAATACGCATTTTTCTCTAAAGAAGAGAGTATTTTTGGAAACTCGAATTTATTTTTGGGTCTTAGATAATTCATAATTCATCACCATATAATTTTTTTGGAATATAAGGCATTATTAAATAAATAAATAATTATAATAAAAATAAATAAAAGGTGTGAAAAAAGTGTGAATTTAATTTGCATTTTGAGAAAAAAAATATTTTTTGTAATAATGAGATAATCGTTTTAACAAATAAATATCTGTCGCTATCTTCGTTTTTTTTTTTGGAATGTGTTAAAAATTTTAAATGAAATTGCTAATGGTTTTTAATTTTCTATTTCCTTCTGCCATGTTTGATGCGGCTGATGATGGATGATGTTGTTGTTGGCGCCATCTGTTGGATAATCACAAAAAAAAATTACCTCCCCCCTACCTTACAAAATATATAGAAGCTCTTGTGGCAATGGGCTATAATAGACAGGAAATCGAGGCATCATTGTCTCAAGTACGTTATGATGATGTGTTCGCAACATATTTATTGCTGGGAAGAAAAAGTACTGATGTAAGTACCGATTTTCCTAATCATTACATTTTGTTCTGTGGTCATAACGTCATGTTTTTCATTCTCTCTCTCTCCCATTCTCTCTTTCTTCCCATACAACAAACCAACCAACAAAAAAACGTACATCCTTATAGCCTGAAAGTGATGGCTCTCGTTCGGGTTCGTCGCTTTCATTGCGCAATATATCGGGTAATGATGGAACTGCAATTTCGGCAAATACTTCGGTACAAAGCCCAACACACCGTGGTGTCCACAGAAGTATTTCGGCTTCTAGTACAAAACCAAGTAGAAGGGCATCCTCTGGGGCTGATACTTTACGTATGTGTTGTTATTTTTTTTTTATTATTTTTTTTGTTTTGAAATACTAACTCCGTTTCTGTGTCGAAACAAACAGAAAAAATTGAATTGAATTATACTAATCGTTGTTATTGTTTTTTAATTTTAAACAGGTGTTGCTCCCGGTGGCAATGCTGCGGCTCAAGTTGTTACTACAGGAACAGCTGGTACCGTTCCGACCAGCACTAATTATGCCATTGCTGGCACTGGATCAACAGCGGAAAGATCTTCAATGTAAGTATTATGGCGATAGAAGACCTCAAGGTTCCTCAAAAGGACAGCTCTAGAAGACCTCAAGGAATTTTTTTCTATGGAAAAAACACCTAAGGTCCCTCAGGGGACCTTAGGAATTTTTTTTTTTATGGAAAAAAACACCTCAGGGGACCTGAGGAATTTTATCTCTATAGAAAAAAACACCTCAGGGGGCCTGAGAAATTTTTTTCTATGGAAAAGACGCCTCAGGTGACCTAAGGAATTTGTTTCTATGGAAAAAAACACCTCAGGGCGAGCTGAGGATTTTGTTTTTCTATGGAAAAAAACACCTCAGGAGACCTGAGAAATTTTTTTCCTGTGGAAAAAACACCTCAGGGCGAGCTGAGGAATTCTTTTTCTAGGGGACCTTAGGATTTTTTTTCTTGGGAAAAAAACACCTCAGGGGACCTTTGGATTTTTTTTCTATAGAAAAAAACACCTCAGGGGGCCTGAGGAATTTTTTGCTATAAAAAAGACGCCTCAGGTGACCTAAGGAATTTTTTTCTATGGAAAAAAACACCTCAGGGCGAGCTGAGGATTTTGTTTTTCTATGCGAAAAAAACACCTCAGGGGACCAGACGAATTTTTTCTATGCGAAAAAAACACCTCAGGGCGAGCTGAGGATTTTTTCTATGGAAAAAACCTCAGGGCGATCTAAGAAATATTATTTTTATAGAAAAAACACCTCAGGGGACCTTAGTGATTTTTTTCTATGGAAAAAAACCTCAGGGCGAGCTGAGGAATTTTTTTCTATGAACATTTTTTTTATTAATTTAATTTTTATTAATTTTTCTTTTATTTCCCATTTTCTTTCTTTGCAGTAGTAGCAACTTTAAGCGTCAAAATACCATAGATTCAGCTACCATAAAAGAGAATACAGCACGTCTATCGGCTCAAAATCAAAGGCCGGCCTCAGCCACTCATAAATTATTGACGACACAGGATACATGTAAGTAGCGAATACCACCCTCCACCCTTGAAATCCAATTTAATATTTATTCACATGTTCTCTCCAAAAACAGCCATTAGTAGTCCGAAACCACGTTATACGCCTAAATATGATCCCACAAATAGTAGTAATCGTCCAGCGGCTACGGTTAGCATGATGCCAAGACGTTCTACCACTTTATATGAGAAGACTTCTTCAACTGAGAAAACCAATGCTATTTCAACAGACTCAAAGTATGTATACGCAAATATGACACTCTCTCTCGATCTCTTTATTTCTCTTTCGCCAATTTCCTTTTTTCGATTTTCGATTTTATTTTAAAAATTATTTTGTTTTAAACGTTTTCCTTCCAACTTGTTTTTGTTTGTTTAAAAAAATTACTTTCTTTTGTTTTCGTCATGTTTTGTTTTGTCCAATTTTCCGTCTTTTTTTCTTTTCTTTGTCTTGCTATAAAAACTTTTTTATACAAGAAATCACCAATTTTTAATTATTATTATTTCACCACTATTTGATTTATTTTTATTTAAATAATTGCTACTAAAAAAAAAGAAACTTTTAACAACACCCCTAACCACCACCACTAAGTCATTGACATTTTAGTGAGCTAATTTTTTTAAATTAATTAATAAATTTCATTACTAATATTTCAACGCCTTACATAACATAATCAAAAAAAAAAAAAAAATCAAACACGAGCTTTTTGTGTTCTGAAAACAAATGAACCAAAAAAATTAAAGCCACCAAAACACTACTGCTAAAAATACTACTTCTAATATCAAACAAGAATTTAATTCCTTAATTTTTTTATTTAATTTTTTAATTCATTTTTAAAATTTTTTTAAAAAAAAATATATGGTTTCAAGGGCTTTTTCTTATAAACAATTGCATATTGCTATTAGCTACACAACCACAATTTTTTGAAACATTTTATAATTCTTAAATGTCTGGGTGTCTGTCCGTACACAAATATAACCTAAAAATTACCTTAATTACTTAGCTTTCGTTCCATAAGCCGAGCTTAATAAATATTTCCAAGCGCGTCGGTCTTGTGCGCATCTCCTCCAATTTGAAAGACCATTTTCGGCGATGTTGCCCTCTATTTGATCTTTCCATCAGATTCGTGGCCTTCTCCTTCTCACTTGGTTTGCTATTATATGCCTTCTGGGCTGGGGCATCTTCATCCATTCTCACAACATGGCCTAGCCAACATCGTAGTCGGTGCAGCTCAATACGTCCAACAATGTCGATGTCCGAGAATAGCTGGTACAACTCATAGTTCATTCAACGCCGATATTCACCGTCAACGCAGATCGGCCCATAGATCTTTCGGAGAATTTTTCTCTCAAACACTGCCTCATCTGCTTGCGGAGTAGGCCTCAGCTACCTGTTGTGTTTGCTGCTTTTCGACGTCAAATTTCCGTGTTACATTAGATCGCACCTTTGCTGCTACATTAAGACGGGTGCGTACCTTGGCTGCCACAAGGTAATGGTCCGAATCGATATTCGCTCCTCGGATCGATCGGACGTCTAAAACACTGCATGAATGCGTTCCGTCTATCACAACAAGATCGATTTGTTTTCTCGTTGTTCTTTGCTTTTTCATAGTAGGTTCGGTGTGGGCAACTAACCCGACTCCTCAACTCATTTGTTATAGTCCTTATGGGTACTCGAATAAAAATGACAATTTATGATTCGGCATGTAATTATTTAAAAAGTTATTATATTTTTAGGTTATGTTGAAAAAATCTAGATTTTTAGTTGTTTTTAAATTTAAAAAAAAAAGAATTATTTTTTTGTGTTTTAAAAAAAGTGTGGTGTAGCTTTTTGAAAAAAAATATAGTAGGTATATATCGACTTATTGGCTTTCTTCTCACATGATTTTTTATATATTTTTTTATAATTTTTCCTTTATATTTTGACAACACATATATATCCAACCACTGCAATCACACCCCCACCCAATCTTACACACTATGAATTATATAAAAAAATCCAAAAGCACTAATTATATTTTTGATGTTTCATTTTTTTTATTTTTTATATATCTATATCATAACAAAAAACAAAAACAATCTCTGTATTGTTGTCGTTGTTGTAAAAAACAATTTTTTTGCAAACTCAAATTAAAAAAAAAAAATATCAAAAAAATCTACAACAAAAAAATGGTACCTCTACTACTACTACAATCTAAAAAAAAAATACCATAATCTCCTTCTTCACCACAACCACCACCAACCACCACTACTACTACTCTACATGTATTAAAAAACTATGCCATGGGTGAGTATAATAATTTAAGTAAAATAAAATCTGCAATATTGAGAATATAAAAAAAAAGAAAAAACAAATACTTTTCATTTCTACTTCTGTTTTGGAATTAATTTTCTTTGAAACAAAACGATATTTTGAAATTTTTTACCAATATAATGCTTTTTTCTTAGGATTAGGATTATTAAAAATAATCATAGGGGAGCTAGCTTTTTGAAACTTAAGCCTAAGATATCTCCCTCTCTGTCTTCTCCCTTAACGCTCTCTTCCCGCCCTCTCTCTCTCTCTACTGCTATATATTGTATTTTTCGCTATTCAAATGTGCCTCCCCCACCCTACCTTTTAAGTATAGTGAAAAATAATTAGGCCAGTAGGAATCTTCTACTTAAAGGCTAAGAGGATTATATTCTTGGATTTCTTAAAGCATACTTTTAGGCTACCGTTGTGTAGGTTATTTGCTAGGTTGCCAAAAGAACAACAATAAAAAGGAGTGTTTTGGTGATGATCACAAGGAACTATCATTATTATCACATTATCATCACCACTACCACCACCACCGCCGTCGCCTTGACAGTAGTTAATTTATTTTGCAAAACATCTCAATTGTAATTATTGTTGTATTTGTCGTTTTATTGTGTAAAATTTTGTATGGCTTTCGAAACTCTTAATATTAAATTAAATCATTTTTTTTCTATTCATATAAAACTCTATTTCAATACACCCAGTTTTAATGAGGACAGTTTTAATCTCCATTTTTAATATCAAAAATTAATTGAGGTTATGTGGAAAAAGTCTGGATTTAGAAACTGAATTTGAACTATTATTGTAGACGAAATCAGAAAATTTTGCTTCAAATATTATATTATTATATATAAATAATTCATATAATTTCACGCTTTATTGAGAAAATAAAAAAAATTGAATTTTTTTGAGGTTATGTTGAAAAATTTTGAATATATCGTACATTTTAGTTATTCGAGGACAAAATTTAGCTATTTCTGTATATGAAATTTGAAATATGTTTTTTTTTTTTTTAAATGTAAAGTCAATTATTGGTTTTAATTCCAAAAACGAGTTTTTGAGGTTATGTTGAAAAACTGGGGATAGACACTGAATAGGAACTATTATGGTAGTCGAATCCAAAAAAAAAGCTTCAAATATTATAAATAATTCATTTACTCTGACTACTTATTGAAAAATTTATGAAAATTATTTTTTTTTTGAGGTTATGTTGAAAATTTTTTTGAATATATCGTACATTTTAGTTATTCGAGGACAAAAATTAGCAATTTCTATAGTTGTAATATGAAATATGTTCTTTTTTTTTGAAATGCAAAGTCAATTATTGGTGCTAATTCCAAAAACGATTTTTTAAGGTTATGTTGAAAAACTAACGTATTATTAAACAGGACGCATTTATGTTCCGATTTGGATGAAATTTGGCAAAGCTCATTTATTTGGCCCAAGGACGAATCCTGTTGAAATTGGGGAAAATCGGTTCAGATTTAGATATAGCTCCCATATAGAGTTTCGTCCGATTTAAGGTAAATGGTGCACCAACGAGTCAAATTTAGGCCGATTGACACGTAATTTTGCACAAAGTACTGAAGTTAGGACAGCCCAAGTTGTGCCAAGTTTTATTGAAATCAGTTGAAATTTAGATATAGCTCCCATATATATCTTCGTCCGATTTTTAGAAAATTGTGCACCAAAGATTAAAATTTTGGCCGATTGGCATGCAGTTTTGCACAACGTACTGTTTTTAGGACAACCCAACAGGTGCCAAGCTTTATTGAAATCGTTACAGATTTTGATATAGCTCCCATATATATTTTGTCCGATTTTTAATAAATGGTGCACCTAAGTGTCAAATTTAGGCCGATTGACACTAAATTTTGCACAGCGTACTGTTGTTAGGACAACCCAACGTGTGCCAAGCTTTATTGAAATCGTTTCCCATATATATTTTATCCGATTTTTTGCAAATTGTGCACCAAAGTGCACCAATGTCCCTATATATCTTTCGGTTTGCACGAAATTTGGCACAGCACACCTAATTGAATCTACAATGATGTGTGCTAAGTTTCGTGAATATCGGTAAAGATTTAGATATAGCTCCCATATATATTTTCGACCAATTTAATATAAATAATGCACCAAAGCCCTTATATATTTTCCGATTTTCGCGAAATTCGGCATAACGTACGGAATTAAGTCTAGATTGATGTGTGTTAAGTTTTGGAAAAATCTAAAGATATGTCTGTTCTATCTACATGATATAGTATATATATTAGCGCATCTTGTATGTACCCATAGTGGTGAAGGGTATTATATAGTCGGTCTCGTCCGATTTTTGAACTTTCCTTACTGGTTTTAAGAGAACTCTTTAGGCTGTTTTAAATATCCTAATTATATTTTTTTGTTTATTTTTAAACATATAAAAATAATTGAGGTTATGTTGAGAGTGTTTTTCAAAAGGCCATCAAATTTTACACAAATATAACTGATACCTGTATTTTATATAATTCGCTGCTGAGAAAAATAATTATATCTTTATATTTTTTCCATTTTTTAGTTATTATTTTTGTTTTTAATTGTTTTTTTTTTTTTTTAATAAAATTTCACTACACAAAATTTTTTTATTTTTTGTTGCCATTATTAGTTTTATAGTTTTTTAATATAAATTAGTTCATGTTATTTGTTTCTATTTTTTGTTTTTATTTTATAATTTAAAAATGCAAATATTTATCCCCACCCTACACCACCTATCACCAATATTTTGTCTTATATATATTTGTAGTCCAGTCTTCTCCACGTTTTTCATGTGGTAGTCTCTCATATAGCTATCTCTCACTATCTTTGTCTAATTGTTTATATATCTTGTTCTTTAAGTATCTAAGTAGTTTAATTGTTATTTAAAAAAAATAAATTAAAATTACCCCCATTTTCACTTTCTTTAAGTTTTTATCTCGCTTTTCCAACCTCTATTTCTCCCTCTCTCTGTTTATATAAATATGTTTAATGTTTTTTCATTATTATTATTATTATCATTATTATATACCTAAAAAAATTATCTATAAAAATATATATTTTTTTGAAAATTGAATTTAATTTATTAACCATTTTTTTTTTAATTTTTTTTTATTTTTTATTCTTTTTTTCTCTACTTTGGAAAACAATTTTCTTTTTGCATGATGACACCACCAACCAACCAATCAACCACCACAACCAATCAATCAACCACCAATCAAATCAATCAAACTTCAAAACATGCGTTATCTCAAAAAATATCCATCATCCAAAATCAAAATGAAATTCAAAATCGTTACGATCACAATCAAACGAAAAAACAAAACAAACTGCTTGGTCTTTCGCCGCTCGCCCGCATGCTCAACTACTACTAATTTTTGTTAATCAAATTAATTTAAAAAAATCAATTTTTAAAAATGATTTGTAACTACCACCAACAACAACTACTACTTATTGTATATTCCCATGTGATGAACATAAACAAAAAAACATAAAATCTATGTGTGTGTGTGTGTCTGCAACAAAAATGTCACTGCCATAAAACTGCTCTGCCTGAAATGCCTGCCAAAACCCGCCCGTCCGCTCGCTCGCCTCCTGAATGTATGAACAACAATAACAATTATATGATTGCCTGCCTGTCCAAAAAAAATCCTATCACCATTCCGACGACGATGACGACACAACAACAACGGTGACGACATAATACAAAAAAATGAAAAAATCTACTGTATTTTATTTTGCAATGTAAACGCCACAGTGTTTTCAACGATCTTAGAGTGACATCGGCTGTTAAATCTGGCAGACATTTTCCCAGGAATGTACCATCACGTTCAACCTTTCATTCGGGTGAGTTTTGCTTCCTTTTTAGATTCTCAACAAACATCTACAACCAAATCAAACCAAACCAACCAACAAGACTACAACAACCAACAAATCAAACTTACAGACCTAACTTCACTTCTCTTCACAAAAAAATCGATTGCTCTCTTTATCTCTAACTCTCTCTCTCTCTCTATCTATATATATCTCCTTCTTCACACACCAACCAACCACAACAAAAATCAAACCATTTTCTTTATAAAAAAAATAAAAATCTATTTTTTTTGTTAAGAGAATAAGGAACCCCTTCGGGATATCAATTATTCAATATTAAAACATATAAATGTTTGTAAATATATATCAAAAAATTATTTTTTTTTCTACATATATTTGAGTCTGATGGTGAATGCCCTTGCAAGGTTTGCCGCAGTCTGTTTCTATAAAATTCGATTCGAACCTTTTGTGAAAATCAAACAAAACAAAAAAATCAGAGGTTTTAATTTTTGAAAATTAATTAATTTCATCCTGAATCACTTTCTGAGTCGATTTATGCATGTCCGTACGTCTGTCCGTCTGCCTGTCCATGTTAAATTGTAAACAAAGTGCAAGTTGTCGCATTTATGATCCGAATTGAATGAAATTTGCCACAGGTCACTTATTTGGCCCAAGGACAAACCCTATTGAAATTGGTGAAAATCGGTTCAAATTTCGATATAGCTTCCATATATATTTTCGTCCGATATTTTGCAACTGGTGCACTAAAGAGTCAAATTTAGGCCGATTGGCATGAAATTTTGCAAAACGTCACGAAATTAGGATAGGCTTACGTGTGCCAAGTTTTATTGAAATCGGTTGAGATTTCGATATAGCTCCTATATATATTTTCGTCCGATTTTTAGGAAATTGTGCACCAAAGTGTCAAATTTTGGCCGATTGGCATGAAATTTTGCACAACGTACTGTTGTTAGCATAGCCCAACGTGTGCCAAGTTTTATTGAAATCGGTTGAGATTTCGATATAGCTCCCATATATATTTTCATCCGATTTTTAGTAAATGGGGCACCAAAGTATCAAATTTAGGCCGATTGGCATGAAATTTTTCACAACGTCACGAAGCTAGGATAGGTTAACGTGTGTCAAGTTTTATTGAAATCGGTTGAGATTCCGATATAGCTCCCATATATATTTTCGTTCGATTTTTAGTAAATGGTGCACCAAAGTCCCTATATATCTTTCGATTTGCACGAAATTTGGCATAACATACTGATTTAAGCCTAGAATGACGTACGTGAAGTTTCGTGAAAATCCGTTCAGATTTCGATATAGCTCCCATATAAATTTCCCTCCGATTTAAGGTAAATGGTGCTCCCAAGTCCCTAAATATCTTTCGATTTGCACGAAATTTGGCACAGCGTACTGAATTAAGTCTGGAATGATGCGTGCTTAGTTTCGTGAAAATCGGTTCAGATTTAGATATAGCTCCCATGTATATTTTCGTCCGATTTAATCAATTTCATGTCAATGTTCTTTCTAAAACGCGACGTCTGTTAGAAGACTATATAGAATATACCCAAAGTTGTAAAGGGTATCATATAGTCGGCTCCATCCGACTTTACTACTTTCCTTACTGGTTCAAAAATTACTGAAATATTTTTTAATATTCCAAATGAATTTTTCATTTGAATTTCAATCTTTTTTTTTTTTTTTTTTTTGTGGAAAAAAATATTCGAATAAATCCACGCCTCTGTAAGACCTCTAAAAAATTAATTTTAAAAAATCTATGCCTCTGCAAGACCCCTAAAAATCAATTTTAAAAAATCCACGCCTCTGTAAGGCCCTTAAAAATTAACTTAAAAAACCCACGCCTTATATAGGTCTTGGAAAATATATATTTTTTAAAAAAATCCACTGCTTTTATAGGTCATAATAAAATTGTTTAATGAAAATCAGGATTTCCTCTATTTAATTTTGATTGAAAATTCCCTCGAATCAAATTCGATTTTATAGAAACAGATCTCGTCGTGAATATATATTTGAAAAAAATAAAAATGTATTTAAATGTATTACCTATACCTTTCTTGATAAAAAGTAAACCTTTTAACGATTTTTCCTCCTCCCCCTCCTCCACGATCTAAATCTTTTATTATATATCTCTATACCAACAACAAAAAAAAAAATAACCTGTAATAATCTCTATATATACTTTTATATATATATCTGTATGTTGATAATATCTCTATATCTTTTTCTTTTGTTGTTTTAATTAAATGAATTATTGTATACCTACTAACCTAACCTAACCTACCAACCAATCTAATTTATTATTATTATTAATTAATTAAACTCTATTAAGCACGTTGAAAAAATTTTAAATGAATTGAGCCAATTTTGTGCTGCTAGCGCTCCAAGCCAAGCAAGCTAATCTGCTCTCTACTATACTCCCATTCAGCCTCCACCGTCCTCTCTTTCTCTCTATAACCATCAATCAATCACTCACTCGCTCAATAAATGAATGAATGAATGCTTGTGCTCGTCCAAAAAAATAATCCCACAAAACCCATCACAAAATCCATCCCTTACCACCTCCACTCCATCCATACATCCTCCCACCAAGCAACCAATAAAACAACTACAACCATTAACCAATTAATTGTCTTTTTGTTTTTATCCCCCTCTTCTCCTCTTCCTCCTCCTTGTTGAGTCTTCTTTCTATCTAAATTCCATTTTTTTCAAGAAGTCATTTCGTTTTCCTTTCTCCTCTTTCAATACGTTTATATACCTTTCATAATTGTAATTATGTGATGTGATTTGAAATTTTTTTCAATTTTTCAATTCTTATTTAAAAATATATATATTTTTTAAATTTTTTTATTATACAATTTTTATTAATTAAATTGTTTTATTTTAAATATATTATTTTTTTCTAAGTAAAGGAAATATTCAAAAGAAAAATATATTTGCTTAGTGAAATAGTTAAGGTTATTATTATATGGTTCCTGTTTTTATATAGGCCATAAGATCTCTATAACCTAGCAGTTGGAAAAGCCATTACCCCATCTTACATGAGTAACAATCATTATAGAGCAGGAATGTCAAAAACATGTCATCCATGTTGTTATTTTATCTTCATTGTATGCAAAACAACAAGATTGCGCGCGCCAACCAACCGTTGAATGTAGTTGCGAAAACCATTGCATACTTTTAGGCGTCATAAATGAAAAGCATTAAAAACATATATTTTGATATAAAATACAATGAGATTACATAGAATTTTGAGAGAAATTAACTGATATCGGGGATTATTTTCAAAGGGAAGATAGGGTACTAGAAGGACCTTTCATAAAACCTTTAAAAAGTGGGGTTATGTGATATAAAAAAATATTTTTTTGAAAGTCTATTTTATTTGGGAGTTCTTGTGCAAAATAGTTAAGGATTTAGATATTTAGTATAGTTCCTGTGTTTTTAAATAGGCCATAGGATCTCTATAACGTAGCAATTGGGAGAGCCTAGAAATTACTTCTTTAATTACTTTTTTTTGAAAATTAATCAGCTCACCAATATTTATCAAGATCAGCCACCAATAAAAACTATGTTCAGCTTGTGTATAGAAACCTCTCCTCCCTCGTGTTGTCTTTACTCCCATTAATCCATCTAACAAAGACTAAACACAGCTCGGTTCAAAAGACCCAGTTCCAGTCTAAGAGATGCCCTGTAAAGACAACGTTAGGTTAGTTTGTTCATAAATATTTTCTTGAACTGCAATATAAAGTCTCTCTTAGGAGCTTCGCTATGAAGACTTGCTTCGTATTTGTTTAGATTTTTGCTTTATTCAGCTATTCAAAAAAAAAAAAGTTTTTTTAGGTTAGGTTTTGCTTTAATAGTTTTTTTAGGTTATGGAAAAGAAGATAATTAAAACTCTTTGTATATATTATAAATTTAAAATGAATTTTGTCTGCTGGTAGCTTTTTATATTCATCCTACACCATAGTATGGTGTAACTCATCATTCCGTTTGTAACTCATCGAAATATTCATTTCCGACCCTATATTCTTTATCAGGGTAAAATTCTAAGACGATCTAGCTATGCCCGTCCGTCTGTTGTAATCACGCAATCATCTGAAGGAATTGAGATAGGGTACTGAAATTTTGCTAAGGTTATCTTTTGTCTGCAGGCATGTCAAGTTCGAAGCCCGAACCGAACCGAATTCGCTGAAATTTGTTACACTTGGCTCTTTTTGGATACCAAATGTCTCCACTAAAAATTATAAATATCGGTGAACTTTTTCCTGTAGCCCCCTTATAACAATACCCCCCCCCCCCCCATTTTCGATATCTTGGGGTTCTTGAGCGCGATTCTCAACCGAATTCGCTGAAATTTGGTACATTGAGTTCTTTTTGGGTACCAAATGTCTCCACTAAATATTATAAATATCGGCCCACTTTTTCTGGTAGCCCCCTTATAACAGTACCCCCGATTTTCGGTATTTTGGGGTTTTAAGCGCGTTTTTCAACCAAATTCGATGAAATTTGGTACATTCCGTTCTTATTAGGTACCAAATCTTTCCAACAAAAATTATAAATATATGTCCACTTTTTACGGTAGCCCCCCATATAACAGTACCCCCCAATTTTCGGTATTTTGGGATACTTAAGCGCGCTTTTCAACCAATTTCGATGAAATTTAGTACATTCGGTTCTTATTAGGTACCAAATCTTTCCATCAAAAATTATAAATATAGGTCCACTTTTTACGATAGCCCCATATGACGGTACCCCCAATTTTATGTATTTTGAGGGGTTTGAGCATGTTTTTCAACCGAATTCGCTGTAGTTTCGTATTTGGTAGTCGTATTTGTTAACAAATCTCCCTCTCAAATATCCCTATATTCGTAATGTTGTAATTCTTCTACCTTCGGAGGATATCGAGTTAAAAATCTACAAGGTCAGGTTGGAGAATAACCTATATCGGCCCGCATTTAGTCCTAGACCCCATATAAAATACCTACCTCAAGGAAGATATTGCGGTGATACCATATGAAAATGTTACGTTCGAAATTGAGCTATATCGGTCCTCAATTTGGTAACTCCAAATGTTCGGTAATTCCTACACGATGTAATCAATATTGATTATCATTTAGATATAGCCCTACATATAAATTTCATTATCCTCCACCCCAAAAATGCAATATCGGTCCACGTTTTAGGGTTTTGAGATTTTTTTTTTGAAAAATCACCATTAAAAATTGCTGACATTTGTATTTGGTGTACATTATGGTTTTCAAAAATCGATTGGTAGAATTGTCCCGTTATATGTCAACATTTTGGTATGATTCTTATATTTTCATTTCACGTAACTATCCCGGCCGACCTTAAGGCCTTTTTTCACTTGTTATTTATAAATTGGAATTAAAAAATTCAAAATGTCTGAGCATTTAAGCCGTCCTAGCCTTTAAAAGATATATTTAATTTTAAATGAACAAAATTCCGCCACTTAATAGCTTATTTTTATAACTGCTACCACCTCCCACAACCAATTAGTTCAATCACCTAGAAATTATCAATAATATTAACAACAAAAACAAATACCACAGCAGTAACCAAACTCTGTCGTATGTAATACCAATTAAAGTGTTCCGCCTTTTTTCCTTTCATGTTAGTAAGCCATTAACAACCATGATGACATTATTCCCAGGGATTTATTTTCCATAGGTTTGTGTGTAAGCTTTGATATTACACAATTGATTTTTTTTAATATAATTGACATTGTTAACAGCCCTCTGGAAATTTATTACATGGAAAATTGTGGGCGAATGACCTGGCGGCCGAACTAAAAATAAAATAAGAGCACTGCGCCTCCTTTTAATTGGGGCTTTTTTTACGTATTTGTATGGCAACACAAGCAATTAATGATGTTGTTGCTTGTGTATGTGTGTGTGCGTGCAGTTAGAGTAATAAAAAATAACTTATTATTTTACGTCATAATTTGACAATACCATTTGTAATCATATATTTAATCGTGTGACAATTGTCATTGTACTTTAGTATAATATTCACATGCTTTTATGAGCTAAACTCCCACACACACACCCCCACCTCCATTACCCCATTTCACATGAGAAACAATCATTATAGAACCGGAATGTCAAAAACGTCATGTTAAAAGTCATCATTTGATATTTTAACTTCATTGTACACAAAACAAGATTGAGCGCGCCATAATGACCAACCAACCATTGAATGTAGTTGCAAAAACCATAGCATACTTCTAGGCGCCACTTAGCAAAAGCATTACAAATTTATATTTTGTTATAAAAAAACAATGAAATTACATAGAATTGTTAGAGAAATTAACTGATAACGGGTAATATGTTGAAATTGATGACAGGGTACTTGAAGGACCTTTCATAAAATCCTTAAAAAAGTGAGGTTATGTGATATGGAAAATATTTTTATTTGAAAGCTAATAATATCATATAAAAAACAATGAAATTATATAGAATTCTTAGAGAAATTAATTAATATCGGGTATTGTTTTGAATGTGAGGACAGGGTACTTGAAGGACCTTTCATAAAATCTTTAAAAAAGTGAAGTTATGTGATATGAAAAATATATTTTTATTTGTAAGTTAATTTTATTAGGGAGTTCTAGGGCATCAATATTAGAAATGCTTGGACAAACGCAAGCTTTTGTTTTAATAAATGAGGAAGACATAATCTTTATTCAAAATAAAAAAAAAAATATTTATTAAAAAACAACTTGAGGTTATATCCATGTTATTTATACACAATGCTTTAAGAAAAATTTAAATCTATTTGAAAATAAATACCGAACATATTTAATACAAATATTTGGTGATAAGCTAAAAAGTTGTCTTAGTTATTAGTCATTATTAAATGTTGAGGTTATGTCAATGATATTTTTCTACAAATTAAAAAAAATTGAACGTCTTGATGACCCTAAACAAGAATTGAAATGTAGAAAGAATAACCCCTGCCCAGCCATCTATAAAGTCTTCCTGTAGCTCGTCTATAAAGAGATACAGTTATAATTAAGAAAATATTTAACATAACCTCCAAAAATTAATGGTTAAAATTGTTGGATTTTAAGGATTGTTTACTCTAACAATTAAAATGTTGTAGCTAAATATAATGAATATATGATGTGCTAAATGTTTATTATTATTATTTCTCTTCGTTAAAACCCAGCCGAGGCCCCATTACAAAATAATAAATAAAATAAAAACATTTCAACACTTTATTATTATGAAAAATACCAACCAATACCAGCAAAGAAAAAATAATACTTTATTAATTTTTCTTTTTTTCATTTATAATCTCCACCATATGATATAGAAAAAAATTTTATTTCGATAAAAAGTTGAGATTAAATTAAAAACAATTAAATTAAATTTTTCTTAAAATCCAAAAATTTTCAAAAACAAAAAAAATAATTTAATAACTATTTTATTATTTTGTCTTTTAAAGCCGTTCCAAAATTGTTAAATAAAATATACAATTATGAAATAAAATCGTTATAAATACGTTATAGCCTCTGTTTTAACCTCACATATTTAAAACGCGTTATTTTTTAAACTATAAACAAAATGTGAGGTTAAGAAGGAACATTTTCAGGAAATGGACATTTTTAATACACTTCTAATATGAGTTTTGTTGTGGATTTCCAATAAATCTATGGTGGAGGTTATATGTTAAATAAAAATATATATTTCCTTTTTTTAATTTTTATTTTTGTACTAATCTCAATTTGTTTTTGGCTTTCTCTCTTTCTTCCCATAAAATCCAACCAAACATCCCACAAAAATTGAAAAAACCCAAATATAGGTCAAACAAGGCCACGAAACAATACTGCTTTGGAATATTCGGCCACAGGTGGTGTGCCAGGCGAATCACCTCATCCCGGTCGCATGAGTTTCTTTTCCAAACTCTCCTCAAGGTTTAGTAAACGGTAAGTGTAAACACACCATTTTCTATTACTTATTTTTCCAAATAACCATTTGTTTATGTTTATAAATGTGTTTAAAAAAAACATCAACAACAAGAACAATAATAAGATTTAAAAAAAGAGAAGAAGTTTGGCACCACAAATGATAATTTAAAAAAATGAAAATTACAATTTAAAAAAAGTATAAAAGAAAATATTAAAAAAATAATTTTTTGAAAGAAAGTTTTTAAACATAGAGACAACATTACATATACATACGTTTATAAAATATGTTATATGTATTTGTTTTGTGTTTATATATTATATATACATACAACAAAATCTATATAAAGAATCATAAAACAAATTATAAAAGAAATCCACAAAGAGTTTAGTTTAATATTATTTATTATTCTAATAAAAAAATAGAAAGAAAAATTAAACAAAAGACAAAAAGCCACCTTTCCCCTGACAAAAGTAAAAAAATCATAGAGAACATTGCAAAGAATACAGAATATAAAAAACATAGTTTTTTTTTTCTTTTAGTAACTAAGGAGTACATATAGCTTTTTTATATATAATATATACATATATTTTTAATAACAATTAAAAAACAAACAAAACATTGTCCTTTTTTATTATATATATTTCAAATTAATAATTAATATTACCATACCACACCACCACCCACCACCAAGTAAACATTTTGTTGTAAATGTCATGTATTTTGTTTATTTTTTTATTAATTAATTAAATATTTAGTAGCAAGTAATTATCGGCAGCTACTGTATTTTGTATTATAAACAATTTTTTTGTTATGTTATGTTTTGAAAATGTAAAGATCATTATTAAACAACAAAAAAATCCATTGTAATTGAAACTAATCTTTGGCACCCATCCCAACCCCCTGCATAATTTGTTTTACTAAAATCCGTAACACCCAAAAAATCTTCTCGCGCACTCTTCTTGATCCTAACAACATGTGGCCAAAACAGCACTCTTTCTATTATTATTCATCAATTTTTTTTAATGCCGCCTTAATTCTTTGTTTTGTTTTTGTTAATTTTAATATTAATATGTATTATTAAGTATTCTCTAATACTACTACTCAATGGATTTATAACAAGCACCCCATATTTCTAATTTAGATTCCAAAAACTCAAACATTAGTCATATATAGAACAACAACCACAACATGTTTTATATGACTCGAAAGAAAAAAAGTATAAAATAATACACAACTCTGATTCCTCCTCTGTGAGATGGATTCTGAAAATTAAGAAAGAAAGAAATGAAATTAAAACAAAAGTTGCAATAAAGAAAGAAAAAAAGATCCTCCACCTACCTGCTGCAATACATCGCACGCACTGCTCGTTCGAATATTCCAAGTACGTACCCAACACAGCTGATAAAAGGAAAATTTATGGGGGTGAAGAGAGGAGGGAGTTTTGGGTTATAAGATGGAATATATAAAAGCTAGCAATGTGCCACCCAAGAATCACAAAAATTATAACCAAACTCCAAATATGCCAAGCCTCGTAGCCATTAAATCAATCCACAAAGCATCATCATTGATAATCCAGAGAACTAAATTGAAAGACAGCCACAGCTTGAAACAAAGAGAGTGCGTTACTACACCTGTAAGAGAATATATATGTAATAATAATTTAAACAACAACAATTTATTTAAAACAAAAATATCAAGTATTTGCTTAATATTTTCCTTAATTTATTTCTATAAGTAATATATATATTGTTTATTAAGTAATTTGTAACCGTAACGTAATTATACACGTTGTCACATAATAAAGAAAACAAAAGAGAGAAAAAAATAAGACGCAAGCATCTATTTCAGAGAGAGCTAAATCATCATTAAAACAAAAAATCAAAACAAATCATGTCTTTTGTTATTTTTGTGTGTAAATGGGTTAACAAACCAAGAGAGTGACGGCGGGCGGCATCATGGATGAGAGAGAGCAAAAGGAAAGCAGCAGTCAGCCATTATCACTATGTACCCCCCTCTCTCTCTCTGTATCAGCAATACATTATGATATGACTGCGCGCCAAAATTGACATGCATTAGACAACGACGCCGTTTGAACACAATGAATGCGCAAGCGTCTTAACGCCCTCACATAGGATGCTGCAAATGCTTTTATTAGTAATAAAAAAATAGTATTCCTTTTTTAATTGTAATAGAATTTAGTACTTATTAAAAAACAAGAAGAAGAAGCATAAACCAGAGAATAAATTCAGCAGATTAGAATAACGACAACAACAACAAAAATCACTCACAATAGAAGTAGAAACACCATAAATATTTTGGCGCCAAATCCACATGCGCGCAATGGCAGCCGTTAGAAAAACGAACACAATGAACGCGAAAGCGTCTTAACGCCATCACATAGGATGCTGCAAATGCTTTTATTAGTAATAAAAAAGTAATCATTTTTTTTAAATTCAAAGACAGAAATTGTAATAGAATTTTGTATTTATAAAAAAAAACAAGAAGAAGCATAAACCTGAGAATAAATGCAGCAGATTAAAATAACAACTACAACCAAATCATTCACAATAGTAGAAACCACAATAAATATTTTGGCGCCAAATCCACATGCGCGCAATGCAGCGAACAGAAAATGCTTGAGAAGTGAATTAAATTAAGAAATATATATTGAATGTAATATAATTTAGTAGATTAATTAAATTTAAGTAAAAAATTATTTAATATTATATTAAACAAAAATATGTTCAAGGCCGCCGCTTTTGTTTTATTCTTTACCTTTACTAAGTAAAATTTAAGTAAAAACTATTTAATATTATATTAAACTAAAATATGTACAAGGCCGCCGCTTTTTTACCTTTACTAATTTTTGTTTTACACTTTTTTTTTGGCTATGTAGTTTGTTATTAATATTAGAAAAATGTTTCAATTTCTATGTATGTATATTTTAAGTATTTAATTTAAACGAAAATGTTTTTTTGGCCGGCTTTTTGCTTTTGCAGTTTGTTATTTTTTTCCCCCAATACTACTAAACTCTTTTTTTCTTTAGACGAAAAAATATATAAAAATAATATTTTTTATTAAATATATACTTTGTTCTTTTTTTGTAAATAGAAATAATTTAAATGCAAATTTCAATACCCAATTTGTATGAAATAAAATGATCACAGCAACATTTTTTGAGCACCCACAAAACAACATCAAACAATAAAAAATACACCAAAAATATATATAAAAATACGCTAAACTAAATTTTTGTTGTCTCTCTCTCTCTTTCTGTGTCGTCATAACAAACATACATACCAAACATATGTATATTTAACATATTTTTTTGGAAGTGAAAGAAATATATTCTAAAAAAATGGCCTAGTTTGTCTTTCATTATTATTATTGTGATTGATAATGGGGGAAAAACTAGTGCTTGTTTTTCTGTATTTTCCCTTTCACTTCTTGTCTGATTTTTTTCTCACTTTACAAATTACAAAAAAATAAAACTCAAAATCAAAACAATGCCAAATTACTACAAAAAAAGAAAACGTTAGGTCTTCTGCTCTTAGTTTTATGGCGTATTTTATAATCGTAACGTATAGTATGTTCTGTTCTCTCTAAAACGTACAAAAAACAATAAAAAAAGAAACAACCCTCCAAATGAATCAAATCAATCAATAATAAAAATATTTTATTAAGATAACAATGTTTACCATACTTCATCCCAAAAAAACAATCAGCAATCAGCAATAGGTAAGGAAAATAAAAAAATCCCCTCTGTGTACATCCATCACTTGAACCTCAATCATTTTTTGTATAGTTTGAAATGTACTATGTGGATAGGAAATGAAAAAAAAAAAAATGTGATAGAAATCTAAGTTTTTCGCAGTTTTATGTAAAATATAATAATTACTGTGAATTATCAATATTTATTTACTGGTGAATCTTACACGTACTCTGAAGCGTATAATCAATTTTTCGTTTTAGAAAAATACATAAAAATGAGTATGAAATTAAAAAAATAGTTTTTTAGAGTTGTATTTTATTATTGTGAATTATAAACATGAATTTTGAATTATTATTAATCTACAATATTATGAGTAAAAGTACGTTTACATTGTACCGGATTTGGTTAACCCAGTGGGTTTAAATCCTCAGAAAGTAGGTTAGCCGGTAAAAAGTTTTAATGTAAATGCCGTAAAATCATACGTCCTAGTATATTTTGATTAATCATGATTAACAGTAATACGCTTTAAATTTTATTTTATGTCGCGATAGACGTCAAATTCTCTTGTCACTTTCCAAACAAAATAATGTTTATTACCATTATAACTGTAAATGGGTAATTTCCAGGAATTTAAAAAAATTTTAATTAATTTGAATTAATTCGTATGTATTATCCTGGCCATAGGACGAAATATATTATTAAAATATCAAACCATAAATCAAATTATATAAGACGATTTAAATTTTATCATTGTGAATGAATAATTTCATAAAAATCCCTGACAAACATTCCTTTTTAAAAATGCAAAGAAATTTCCCAATTGCTATTGTGAATTTATATATAATGTTACTTTCAATATATATTTCAAAAAATTCGAATCTTTAAGAATTTCATAATACATTTTCCGGATTTTTATAGTATTATTGTGAACCATCAAATAAATCTCCTCTGTTCAATTATTTTTTGGATTTTTTTCCAAAAAAAAAGAAGAAATGTAAATTTTTACACTATTGTGAATGTTTTCTTTATTTCTGATCACATGAAAATGTGATCAAAAACAAACATTTTGAACATGAATATAGCGACTTTCCAATGCCTATGTTGTCATTATTGTGAATAGGCACAGTGATTGATTTCCCTCTACCAAGAGCTGTCAAAATTTATTTTTACGCAATTTTTTAATGATTAACTCAAAAGGTGGTCTTTCCGGTTGGAAACTGAAAATATCTCATATATACCGTATTAGGTAATAAAGGTATGGGGCCACATATCAAATTATGTCAAAAAATGTCATACTTCATAATTGGAAAGCAGCTGTCTTTTTTATTATCACAATCATTATTGTGAATTAATGATTGGTTAGAGACACCAGGGCACCTATCAATTTATTATTTTCGTCAAAAAAAAGGAGACTTCAGAATATTCAGAAATAATTCACATTAATACAAAATGGTTTAAAGTGGCCTGGATATATATCAAATCGTCTTACTAACACCAAAAAATTGGTAAATTCTTATGATTTTTTACAATTATTACTATTGTGAATGAACATTTCCATAAAACTAACTGTTAAAACCGTTAATTTGAACACAATCGTATTTAGAATACAATTAAACTCTATTAAATTACATTATTATTGTGAATAAATAATTTTTTAATGCCACCTGGCCACATAACAAATTCTCGTACTAAAATCGTTTAAATCACACTGAAATATAAGGAAAACGAAAAATGCTCACTAAATTAAAGTTTATAAATAATATATTTGAAGTCACCTGGCCACAAGTTGAATTTTGTGAATAAATAATTTTTTAATGCCACCTGGCCACCACTCTGAAATATAAAGAAACCCAAAAAATTCTCACTGAAATAAATATTATAAATAAAATATATTGAAGTCACCTGGCCACAAGTTGAATTTTCTAGAATACTAATTAGGACAGAGAGTAAATTTGCGATTAATGTAACACCCTTTTCTCACATCCTTTGGTGTCTGAGTGTAATGTTCTATATTATGTATTTTTCTTGCTGCTGCTGATTGCTGATTGTATTCTCTCATTGTTGTGTCTCGGTGTGTGTTTTTTTACTTAATTCTATTTTTTATTATTATTATTTATAGTGCCTATTTCATATAATTTTTTTAATTAAAAAACTCTCTCTCAACAAAAAATCACAACTCAACTCTTTACTCTACTTCTTTACCCCCCTGCAAATATATTTTTCCACTTTATATATACTTTTTTTAATGTATTCTCTTTTTTCTTTCTCTATTTATTTTGTCTTCTACTTTTTTCCCTTTTATTTTGTTTTCATTTTCCGAAAAAAAATTCATTTTTTTTTAAATATAACTTTCACTAAAAAAATCTATCACAACAAAACAAAAACCAAAAAAAAAATATATGATTTTTCTCTTACAATGTGAATAATTTGTTTTTATAATTACTTTTTTCTTTAATTTTAGGCCAAACCAGTAAATAAAATACTAATGCTAAATAAGAAAAATAAAATTGTAATTGTTAACTGTGAATGAACACTCTGATTGTGAATTAAACATTGAGAGAGAGAAAGAAAGTGATTGATCTATGATGAGGGCACGCGCGCATGAGAGATACATACATACATTGTGTGACAAACGTTCAAAATGAATTGATCAGAGACAGAGACAGAGAGAGAAAAAGTCAAAGTGAGATTCAAATAAAAACAGAAAACAGAGAGAGACTAAACACAAAAACAAACAAGCAGCTTACAACGTTGTATTCGTAATGAAAAAAGATAAAAATATTATTATATATATAAATAGTTTAAAGAAAAAAAAATTATGTATAAAATATACTAAAGCAACAAAAACAACTGCAAAAAAATAGCAAGAAACATTATTGTTTTTTATATATAAATTTAAAACAACAAATTATTATTTCTCTATTTTGTTTATTTTTTTTATTTAATGCTTAGAGTTTCCCTTTTTTTATTATATATATAAATGAAAATATATGTATAAGTAAGAAGAAAAAAAGTGTACAAACAACAAAAATTTTTGAAAATTTAATTATTCGATTCTCCTTTAACTTTTTTTGTCGTTGGAAATACAACTCTGTTGTGAACACTGCAAGCAAAGGCCGAGACTACACATAAGGGGTTATGGCGGCAGGTTAGGTTGGCTTTGTTTTTAATGTCAACTTGATGTTTATATTTAAAACCCCAAACTTCTTGTGTGTGTTTCTCCCTTTTATTGTGTGTGCTAATTTGGCTATAAACAAAACAAATAACTATGTATGAAATAATTTGTAAAGCAAGTAGCAGAAGAAAGAGACAAAAACAAAACAAAAAATAAAAACAAAATACCATTCACCACAAACTACTGTAACATTTGTCACTTTGTATAAATTTTAGCACGCCCCTCGTTAAAGCTATCTGGCCACACCTCAAATTTGCTAAACAAAATTTCCTAAAACTTGCCTTTTTAAGTTCTTGATAATAATGGTTCCAAAAAAAATATATATATTTTACAGTAATTTGTAGTGTGACCTGGTTGTTTTATAAATTATATTTTCGGTATTTTTTTCCGCTCAAATCATTTGTTTTCTCTTTGTAAATCTAGCAAAAAAACATCAAACAATTATTTAAAATGAAATAATTATGTAAAGAATGAAAAACAAAACAATGTGACCATTTTATTTCTACATAAACAAGAAGAAGAAAAGAAAAAAACAAAACACAGCAACAACAAGAACAGTTATTAAATATTAAAATTAAGCATGATGTAGAAATTTAATTTAATTATTATTATATTATTATTACAACAATTAACTACTATTACAAACATCTACTAAATACTATTATTATTATAATTATTATATAAATATATATTTTTTTGGTATTAGGTTTAAAAAAAAGGCAAGAAAAAATAATAGTAACTCACACAGAGAAAGAAAAGCAAAAAACAAAACGTAACAATAAAATCCATATTTAAATTAAACGTTTTATTTAAAAAAGAAAAAGAAGAAGAAAAAACTATTATATCTAGCCTTAATTTTGTATTGTTTGTTTCCCCTCCAAAAAAAAAACTGTTCCCAAAATATGCTTTAATTTAAACAAAAACAACAAAAGTTTTTGCCCCATTTTGTAAACAATAAAAAAACATAAACCAACAACCTCATTGGTTAAGTATTAACAAAAAATCCACTCATTTATAACTGTTATATAACAAAAAAACCTTTCACACATACACCAACACCCTTTTCCATACCACACACACACACTTTCCTCACCACACACACACCTTTGTAACTGTTTTGTAAATTATACTATATATATGATGATGAAAACAAACAATAAGTAAATAAAACAAAACAAATATTATTATTAAAAATAAAAAATATATATGTGATTTATTTGTCTTCTTTTTTATTATTGCAAACAAACAAAACAAAAATATATATATACAAATTATATAGCAAAAATATTATGTTCTTAGATGATTTCGTGCATAATTTCTTAAATTGTTTTTTATGTGCTAAATACACAATTAATCTGAACAGCTGATGTGTATGTGTAAAACCGGCAGCTGCTGCTTTAAATCTATTTGTTAAATTGTGGCTAAAAATGCTGTAAATCATTTAAAATTACACTTGACAACAAAATGGCTATCAAAAATATGTAGAAATTAAAAAAAAAAAAATCAATATTGTTTTATAATCAAACCCGTTAAATAAATTCATGAAATAAAACATTGATCTGATATTAGATATTAGTATTTTTTCAAATTTGTTCTTTAAATCAGAAAAATATATGTCATGGCAAAATTTTTGCAATCGTGTGTAGCCAGCTTAATACATATGACTACCTTTTATGATAATGTGTGGCAATTGACAAATCATTTGTAAAACAATCTAAACGTATATTTTCACAGAGCATGTTTTCAGGAATCATTTATTTTCGCATATATGGAAATGACAAATTAAACAACGATAAAATAATGATTTATCATAAAATACGTTCGATGTAAATGTGACTTAAAAACCCTCAAACAATTGATGATCTAAAAAATGAATAACATGTCTATATTATAACAATGTGGTGTACCCAGCTTAAGCTCACACATGGCAAATATTATTTCTTTCGATTTTTGACATTAATAAAATTGATGTGTGGCCAAGCGCCTTTCGACATGAAATTACATTAGCAAGGTTCACACAATTGAGTGATTCCAATGTCTTTTTTTAAGGAATTGATCATGGCACATTAAATAGGTAGTCAATTTAGCGAAGCTGATGACTCTATTAACTGTCAAAATGAATAGTTTTTACTTGAATTTAATGTGCAATGTTGCCAACCATGTGAAATATTATAAGGAAAAAGGTCGAAACATAAACAAAGGTTTTTGTTTTGATACATCACCTAATTATTGCATCATGAGTTCACACATACTTGACTAATTAGATGTTTACATCTAAAAAAAATACCAACCCGAAAAGGGGTGTTTCTTGAATACCTACGTGTAACAATTGTCAAAATATTTATAAGGCCAATATTTAATCTTCTACTTTTCTTATGTTTGTCTTTTAAAGCATATATTATGAAAAAAATTGCCTTTAATTATCCTACGTGGAGCTCCTTTGATATTAACGTATGCCAATTGTCAACATTGTAAAATGCAAACATACTAAAAGTTTCTTGTAAATGTCTTTAATATTCTTAAAATATTTTTAGTTACATTTAATATGGTTTCTTAAATACTCACGTGTGTCATATGTCATTAATAAAAAAACATGTAGTTGGTAATCGTGTGAATGTATAGACATTTATTAGATTCGTGTGGCAGCTGTCAAATATTTTGAAACACTTTCAGTCATTGGAGGTTTAATGGAGTTAATTGCAACAAACATTTTAATGAAATTTTTTCGTAATTTGTTGCCACCTGTCACATAAAAGGCCTATTAATAAAAATTTCCCAGGAATATCAGCTGTTTCTTATGTTTGCTTTCAAGATCTATTAATAAGGACACCGAGCAAGCGAAAGCCAGCTGTTTTTTTTCAAGTCTACTATCAAAAATTTGGACTTTGTTTACGTTTTCATAATGGAAGCAGTTGATATCCAGCATGTCTGCATAGATGACCTCATTAATAGATTTCGTTGGCAAAATACAGTCTTGTGAATTGACTTGAAATTATTAAAACGTAAATAACATCCAATTTTTGATATTCACTCATGAAATTCCTATCATTTTGGCGTATGTCAAATGACAACAAATTGATGTAATATGTAATGGTACTTTTACACAACATGTATTTTACATATGTGCGATATGCAATTCTTTAAAGTACGTTTAGATTTACAAAATCCACTCGATTTCAAATGTCAATTCCATATCGTATATGTCAAAAATAATCCTCTGGTTTTGTTAAGATGGTTAAGGTGACGTATACACGCTATGGAATTGACATTTGAAATCGAGTGGATTTGGGAGTGTAAACGCGAACTTATGTGTGTTAAAATTAGCAGTGTATAAAAGGCTTTAAAATTTTTTCGTTTAAACCTGCATATGTATTTTTCATACCACATAATCTATAAACAAAACCAAACCTTTTTTAAATCAACAGCTGATTATGTGTCCTATTCGAAAAAAATACATATGTAATTACATATCGGTTTGGCACACAATGAAATTTCCATATGTTTCACACGATTAGTTCAAGTTGCATATGTAAACAAAGAGACAGTGTAAAAACGCCTTAATTGTTGTGTTTTTGTAAGTTACACAGCTGTTTCTCCTTTAACTATTACGTACGACAGAAGTCAATTGTTTTATAAAAAAACCCGCAAAATTCATGTAATATGATTAATAAAAATCGGGCCATTTTGTTATTAAGTGTAAAAACAAACAAAAACAATAGAAATTAATTAAAAATAATGCTGTGGTCAAATGCAAAATTTTAATGAAGTATTAAAAAAATAGAGAAAAAAATTTGTTTACAATAAAACATGTAAAAATATGGTGCACTGATAAAAAACAAAAGCTAACAAAACGAGTTTATTCCACTTTTTTTTAATTATGTAAAATTTCTAAATTATAAAAAATACACTTCCAAAAAACCCCCAATCAAATATATGGTCACCACCACAATAATAACAATTATTTAATTATTTAAAAAATAAATATTTTATAATAGTTTTTAATTATAGCTGAACTATTATATTTTTTTTTAAATTACCACTAAACATCCTATTTTTTTATTAGTTTATAATTTATTTTAATATAAAAAATAAAAAATATAGATAAATTTTATTCCTATACAAAAAACACGAAGCCGCAAAACTTTTATTAAAACAGAACGACCGTTATGATTATTGTTGAAAAACAACAAAAAAAAAAAAACGCAAAACACACACCTATAAAAAATCAAAGCAAAATAAATTAGTATTCGAAAAAAATTATGTAAAATATTTCAGAATAATATATATTAAAATATTGTTAATATACAAATAATTAGCAATTATTATTTTTTTTTTTTTAATTTATTGAGTTATTTTATTTTAGATTTTTTTTAGTTCCAAGGTCTAAAAAATGTTTTTGCAATGATTTATATATGATGTATATCTAAAATAAACTTCTCTTGCTACAACGATAAATGATAAGCAGGGAGGAAACCAGAATAAATAAACAATAAAAAAATAAATTGTCAGGGTGGGGAGATAAACAAAAAAAATAATCATTCTTCATTCATTTTCACATCAGCAACTCTTGACTAAAAATTAAAAAAGAAAAAAAACAACACTGAAAATAACAACTTCTATAAATATATAAATTAGTTAATAACTAATCACTAGCTATTACTACTCATGTTTTTTTGGTGTGGTTTAAAAAACAAACTGAAAAATAAAACAAACAAAAAAAAAAACCATACGATTGTTAAAAAAGCTAAGCAAAGCAAAAAAACAAATCCATACATAAATAAGTTAAGTTAAAAAAATAAAATAAAAAAACTTAATCTAACATACAAGCATAACTTGAATAATTAATAACTCACTCACACACACCCACTAAACAATAAACAAGAAACAATTGAAAATAATAAATGGAAAATATATACAAAAAAATTAAAACAAAAAAATATGTTCTCTTTTTTTGGTGGTTAAAAAAACTAAAACTTATTCTGTATGCCTAAATAACTGAAACTGTTGTAAATATATATAACCATAATATAAACACTCATAAATATATGCTTTAAAATTTAATTTAGCTTTATTTTGGTTTATATTTTTAATTTGTTTATACTTCAACACATAGAGTTGTTCTAAATATTCGCCTCTCAATAACAGTTAAATATTTGCATTTATTTTCGTATGTGACAGATCATGTTCACCATAATATTTATTATTGTGAGGACAGTAATCGACGAAAAAAAATTTCAGCAAAAACTAATAGTGTGTACTTGCCTTTAATTTATCAACACTTTCGTGAGAGGTTTTATTTAACCAAGGCCTATTTAAAACGTCATCCAGGGAGAGATCAGCTGCTTCTCTAATTTGCTGTCATCATCCAGCAAATTTGAGAAGCATTAATAGTTGGTATGTTCCCGTACTGCAATAATCTACTATTTTTTACTCCGATAACACTTTTCCTTTATGATATCGAAGAAAATAGTAAAATGGAGTAGATTCTTGCAGTACGGGAACAGACCAAGTGTGTACCCGCCTTTAATTTATCAACACTTTCGTGAGATGTTTTATTTAACCAAGGCCTATTAAAAACATGTTCCAGTGAGATTAGCTGCATATCAGCTTCTTCTTAAGTTTACAGCCAATTAACTTTACATTATGAAAACGTTAACAAAGTCAAAATTTTTGATATTAGCCTTGAGAAAAACAAAAAAAATTTAATCCCAACTAAGAGTGTGTACCCGCCTTTAATTTATCAACAATTTCGTGAGAGAGGGTTTATTTAACCAAGGCCTAATAAAAATGTCATCCAGGAAGATCAGCTGCATATCTGCTGCCTCTCATGTTTGCTGTCAAAATTCTTTATTGTGAATTAACTTTACATTATGAAAACGTAAACAAAGTCAAAATTTTTGATATTAACTTAAAAAAACAGCTGACTTTCGCTTGATTTAATTCACAATAATTCATTGTCAGTAATCTATAATAAAAAAACTTAGTCCCAACTAAGAGTGTGTACCCGTCTTTAATTTATCAAAATTTTCGTGAAAGGTTTTATTTAATCAAGGCCTATTAAAAAGGTCATACAGGAAGATCAGCTGCATAACTGCTGCTTCTCAAATTTGCTGTCATAATCCATTATTGTGAATAAACTTTACATTATGAAAACATAAACAAAGTCAAAATATAAATCTTTAGACATTAGAAAACGTAATTAAAGTCAAAAATTTTGACCTTAGACTTGAGAAAAGAACAGCTGACTTTCGCTAGTTGGTGAACTTATTAAAATAAATTGATTCATGGTTGTTGCACTATCAGTAATTGATATAAAAACTGTCAGTTCAAACTAATAGTGTGTACTCACCTTATCTATACTTTCGTGAGAGGTTTTATTTGACCAAGGCCTCTTAATAATATTGTCATTCAGGAGATCATGAAGATTACCTTCATTTTGAGTTTGCTGTCAGCTACATATCAGCTGATTCTCAAGTTTATTGTCAAAATCCATTATGAATTGATTTCGATTATTAAAACATAAACAATTTCCAAATTTTTGACATTAAATTTGAGACAAAACTGCTGACTTTCGCTTGTTGGGTGACCTTATGAAACCTACACTTTCGTGAGAGGTTTTATTTTACCAGGCCTATTAAGTAAATACATTATAATGAATTGACTCACAAGAAAATAACGAAATACGAGGGCAGTTCGGAAAGTTCTTAGCCTAGCACTGAAAGCGCGGTATAAACACAAAAATGTTAAGTGTTGTGGAACTTCCATATCTGTTATGAACATATGTTAAATATTGTTTCGATCTGGCAGCTCCTTCATATATAAACAGGTGTTCAAAAAAGACGCATCCGCATTTTTTACAATGGAAGAATTAAAAGAATTGCGGATGTGTCTTTTTTTAGACATGTTTAAAACATTTTTCTATATGAAAGATTTATTAACAAATGTTAAATTTTGTTTTGATCTGGCAGCTCCTTCATATAGAAACAGTTGTTCAAAAAAGACGCATCCGCATTTTTTACAATGGAAAAATTAGAAATGCCTGTTTTCATTGTAAAAGAATTGCGGATGTGTCTTTTTTGAACACCTGTTTCTAGAGGAAAGAGTTGCCAGGTCGAAACAAAATTGGAACTTTCCAAAAAGCATAACTTGTTTCTGTTTATACCGCACTTTCTGTGCTAGGCTAAGAACTTTCCGAACTGCCCTCCTAACGTCCAAATTCTTGACATATAACAAGGAAATAACAGCTGTTTTCCCCGCTTACTATTTGACATACCATTTGTAGTAGGTACCTATTATAAAATGTACGTATGCCTATTATAAAATATTTCTATATGTTCCTAATAAAAAAAATTAATTGTTTAATGGGAATGAATTTGGGGTATTATGTGAACATTGTTTAATAATTACGTATGCCAATTCATTCGATTTAAAATTCCTTGACGTCGAATAAAATCCTTTCAATTTGAGAGGGAGTCGCATAAAATAATTTGAAAATTTTAAATGAATAATGAAGAACGGCGTCAGAACAAAAAAAGGACTCAGATATTACATTATAATTTGACATTTAATAATAAGCAATACATCTGGTGTAAAGGGGCCCTTATATTAAATAATTTAATTATAAACAACTTTAATAAGCAATGTATCCGATGTAAATGGGTCCTTATATTACGTATTGAAAATTAGAGTAGATTGTCAATGTTGCTATGGAATTGACTTTTGAAATAGAGTGGCTTAAAAATACGCTTTAAAATCAAGTCGATTAACAGAATCCAGATATACAACCTCACCGTTTATACATGCCTTCAGATGATGAACATATGCCATTCAGCTGTTGATTGTTGACATATACACACACAATGGAATACATTAATGTTCATTTAAAAAATTTAAATAAATAATGGAGAACGGCGTCAAAACTAAATTAGGACTCTGATATTCCATTTTAATTTGACATTTAATAATAAGCAACTGCTTTTTTTTGCACAAAACCAGGGTTATATTTTATTTGCTCCGTGATTCACAACATAATTTAAAATAAATCGAGATGATATATTTGTGTATGATTAATCATGAAAAATATATCATGATGTAGGAAATAAATGTTTTAGTGTAAATCTATTTAAAATTTGCCTTATTTGCGGTTTATTCACATGTTCATTTGTGGTCGAAATTTAGAGCAACTCTGTGCATGACAAAAAAATTAACACTTTTTCACCAAATTTGCTTTATTTACACACAATTACGCACACATACACCAACACACACACATAATAACAGCAATTCATAACATTAAATTGTTTATAATCTCCACAAAACTATGTTTATACTAGCATGATTAACTACTTGATTTATTGACTATTTTAATAAATCAACTTAATATAAACATAGGTGTATATATAATATAATACATATATTTACAACAGTAAAATAATTAATTATTATCAGGCAGTGTGGACAAAAAAACTTTCTCTAAATGAAAAATATATATTAAAAATCCAATTAAACAGCTACCGAACCTCAACCTCATCGTGTAATTTATTTGAATTTGTTTTTTTCGCAAACATATTTTTTTTCTTTGAAAATATTATAGCAGCAACTCTAATACCGAAGAATCCGCTAAGCCCCGGGTATTGCGTTTTACGTGGTCAATGAAAACAACCTCACCTTTGATGCCAGATCAAATAATGCAAAAGATTAGAGAAGTGCTCGATCAAAATAACTGTGACTATGAACAACGTGAAAGGTAGGGGTTTAAAATTTTTAAAAAAAATTTCAATAATTTTAAATTAAAATTTTGTATACTTCTATTTTTTAAAAGGTTCGTTTTATGGTGTGTTCATGGAGATCCAAATACCGATTCATTGGTACAATGGGAAATTGAAGTTTGTAAACTTCCACGTTTGTCTCTGAATGGAGTTCGTTTTAAACGCATTTCTGGTAAGAATACGATTGGAAACAAAGGCCTATAAATAAGGTCATCCAGGGAGAACAGCTGGATATCAGCTGCCAATTTTGCTGTCAAAATTCATTATTGTGAATTGACTTTCATTATGAAAACGTAAACAAAGTCGTCCAAATTGTTGACGATAGACTTGAGAAAAAAATAGCTGTTTTCCGATTTCGATTGCTAACTGGGTGACCTTATTAATAGATCAAGGCCTATAGATAAGGTCACCCAGGGAGACCAGCTGGATATCAGCAGCCACTCAATTTTGCTGCACTATTGTGAATTGACTTCCATACCATAAACAAAACAAACGTAAAAAACAAAAAAAACAGCTGTTTTCCGATTTCGATTGGGTGACCTTATTAATAGATCATGATTGAAATATTTAATGTAACTATGTTCTCACAATTTGTTTTCCACTCTCTCTTCCTTATATACAGGTACTAGTATAGGCTTTAAAAATATCGCTTCACGTATTGCGTTCGATCTACGACTGTGATTCTGTCAGGAGAAGGGAGAAACTCTAAATAAAATACACGATTCTACTACCGTATGAAATAAAAATGAAAACCGTAACATCAACCAACAACAACAACAACAATAAAAAGGAACATGATGGAGATTATCCCCCGAAGAAATTCTTGTGAGAATAGAAAAGTCCCCAGTTGATTATCCCCGCGAAAGAAAAAAACCCCATAAAATTAAGATGAAAGAAATAGAAATATGGATCTAAGTAAATCGATAAATAAAAAACACAAATCTACTAAACATACACACAAAAAACACCCACACACTCATATTCATTCATTTCAAAAAAATCATAACAATTATTTCATATTCTAAAGAAAACTAGGATTTTTGTTTTTTGTGCAACAGTTGTGTAAACATATCATGAATTTCTTAAATCACTTTAGTTTAGTTCAGATCTCATGAAATGAAGTAGTCTCAGACGATTTTTAATCGAAAAATCTGGCATTTTTAAAATGATTTTGTCTTAACTAATTTGATGTGTGGCCATGTTACCCTAAGAAATTCATCATATGTTTCAATTGTAAAGTGGGCTACACACAATGGAACAAATTGAATTTTTTTTATGAAATTAAATTGTTTTACAGAGCTAGAGAATAAAGAAATCAGAGTAACATGGTTCTCATTTCCTTATTCTCTTAACCATAGTAACAGATTTTAGGTTTCGGTAACTTATTATTGATAGAATTAAGTCCAAGACTGATTTAAAATACGTTTACACACACTTCAAATATCATGATTAATTTGACGTTTATTGTATGATGTAATATATGTCAAATATATCTAGATTATCACTGCAATATGCGTAAATATTAATCGTATATATTGTAAAGGTGTCTACACACTATCAGTTTTTTAATGGCAGTTCTGTCTAAAATTTGTTTCTTTGACAGTGTGATCGTTTGTGTTTACAAATTATCATGGAAAACTGCCATTTTAAATTGCTAGTGTGTATTGGTCTTAATTTTGTGATTTATTTTCCAATTATGCAATGTCCGTTGTTGTGTAGCCCACATAAAAATCCTAGTTTAGCATCATTCAAGCATCCATAATCCCAATCCTCACTACTTTCCTTCCTTTACAGAAGACCCACCATTCTCCTTTAGACACGCACACTTATCAATACCTCTCTCTCACACACACCAACACACATTCATTCTTCATACATATGTAGAAAATTGCAATCAAATTTGTTAAATTATATAATATTATTATATATATACATAAATAAAAATACATAAACACACACATACTAAAATACAGACATAACATAAAAATACATACACACACAGACATATAAACTACATATATTATTGTATTATGTATGAAAAATGTATGTGCAGATTTTAATAAATGCATAAAGAAAACAAAAAATATTTAAAAAAAATATATATACAAACACATACACACTCTCTTCTATCCAAAAAAAAAAAAAAAAACAATAGAATTCTCCCCCGTGTTACATTTTAAGAAATCAACAAAACAAATCTAAAATTTATTCTATATAAACAAAATACAATTAATTTAAAATACAAAAACAAAACTCTAAAGCACAAACAGTAACAACAACAAACAAACAAAATATAAACATTTTTTATTGAAACAATCAAAAACAAAATAAAAAATCATTTAAAAAAACAAAACACACATTCTAAACCTACCATAAGACACACGTTTGACAAGAAAAACCCCCTACTTCATACAAAAATATCAATTGTTATTTGAAAACGAAAATAAAACCAGACAAAAAAATAGCAACAACAACAACAAAATATACAATACCCTTATTGACAACAAAAAAATCAAACGACAAAGGAACAAAACATTTTTTTGAAATTTATTTTTATTTGTTTTAAAATGTGAGTTAGAGAAAAAGATTAAGTAGAAAATATAAATAATGTCCAATGGCACACAGGTGTATTGAATTAAGTCACGTTTAGACTATGCATTCTAAATCGAATTGCTAAATCACAGCTGAAATGATTTAAATTCAATCAGCTGATACATACACATATTTATTAAAAAATTTCATTATTTCATTCTTTTCCTTGCTGTCATTCTTTTCCTTGACAAACTATTTTGAATTTTAAGTGATTTTGAATATTAAAGTAAACAATAAAACACTTTAACCTTTTGTTACTTTTAGAAAGGTTAATGTATTTTACAGTGTTGTATTGAAATTATCTCGATTATGCAAAATGATTTCGGGATAATTGAATTTTATTTTGTATAGCAAATTGAAATAAAATCGATTTAATTTGTAATCAATTTTATGCACAATACGAAGACAGGTATAGTCTAAACACATCTTTACATTCTGGTTTAAACATTTCATTACACGATTTGGCATATTCCCTCGGAAATGATATATTTCGAGAATAAATTCAACCGATCAATATGGCATCCCTAATAAGTGTTTGTTTCGCATCTTGTGTACCCTAATAATGTACAAATTTTATGAGAATTATATCAAGATTAATTAATAAGGTCACTCAGCTGGCATACTTTGAATTCGTTTACGTTTTTATAATGTCAAAGTCAATTTTGACTGACAGCTGATCTTCGCGGATGACCTTATTAATAGGCCTTGGACAAATAAAATCACCAATTAGATGATGTATCAAAACAAAAAAACTTTGCTTTTGTCTCGACCCTCTGTCAAATTTTCCTTATAATATTTCACATGGTTGGCAACATTGCACATCGAATTCAAGTAGAATTTACGCACTTTGAGAGTTAATCAAGATATCAGCTGCTCTAAAAGGACTACCTAGCAAGCGAAAGTCAGCTGTTTCCAAGTCCAATGTCAAAAATCTAAACGTTTTTTACGTTTTCATAATGGAAATCAATTCACAATAATGGATTTTGACAGCAAACTTATGAAGCAGTTGATAGCCAGCTGGTGTCTCTGGACGACCTTATTAAAAGGCTTAGCTAAATACAGCAGATTAGGGCTATAATTTACATCGAAACTATTTAAATAAAAAGCGTAAAGGTTAAAAAATAATCAAATCAAAATAGTCTGTTTAAATGGTTAAATTTTATCAGTCAAAAAAAATACAACTTTACATATGGTCTGTTCCCGTACTGAAAGAATCTACTAGTTTTTACTCCGACAATAATTTTTCCTCTATAATAGTTCCGTTTCAGAACCTAAAAGAATCTCCTTGTTTTACAAGTTTTTACTCGAAAACCGTTCCTGAACCGACAAAACTGGTAAAACATTGAATACCAAAACAAAATGGCTTTCTCTTTGTAAACTTTTTACTCTGCTTCTGATTGACTATTATGTTGAAGTATGTTTCCCTTGTTTTAATTTTTTTTTTTTTGTACTAGCTTTACTATTAAAAAGTACTGGAACAGACCAAATATCAAAAAAAGATTGTAAAAATTAGTAGATTCTTGTAATACGGGAACATACCAATAGTTTTTACTCCACTTTAAATGGCGTTTACACAAGATAATTTTTGTGTAGCCCATACATGCCGATACTTATATTTAATTCATAGCGCGTTTAGACACTACTAAATCCACTCGATCTCAAACGTAAATTTCATTGCCTATACCTCACCTTTATCATGTTCACAAATTCAGTGGATTATATTTGGCATATACGCTATGGAATTGACATATGAGATCGAATAGATTTCGCAGATTTACAAAATTCACTCGAACGCACTTTTATTTCAATAAAACGCAAAAATCGACAGTTTTCTGCATTTTATTTCTTCTGATAATAAAATATATTTTTTAAAACTGTACATCAAAAATCAAAACAATAAACCGTTTATATCTATAAATGATATAATTTTTGTTTATTTAATTATTTTTCGTTTGATTTTTCATTTCGTTTTTTTTTACAAGGGTTCTTATTCTATTTCATTGTGAATGCTTTTACTTCGATAAATATAAACCAAGATATTAAAAAAAGTTATAATGGACTTGTGTAGTTTTTTCTTAAATAAAATCTAATCAAACATTTTAATCTGCTCCCTTGAATTTCTCCCAAAGTGTATCATAAAGAAACAGAACTGTTACATATGAAACGTATATAGCTGTTAAATAAATAACGATAGAAAACGGATAAAATGTTTACATATATGCAGTAAACATTATTTTGACATATTTATTTTAAGAATATAAAAATTAAATCAAAATAATTAATTTTGCATATATATAAACATTTGGTCTGATCCCGTACTGCAAGAATCTACTCGATTTTACTATTTTCTTCGATATCATAAAGGAAAATTCGTTATCGTAGTAAAAACTTGTAGATTCTTGCAGTACGGGAACATACCAATTGTCTCCAAAACCCTTAGAACTTCGAATAACAACTCCCAAACAAAAGAAGAAGAAATATACGATTAAGAATTTACAAAAAAAAAAAAAAAAACGATGATCAAATACTCAACATACTCACACCACAAACACATATAAATACAATAAAAACATTACATTTGTAATAATTAGTAACAAAAAATAAAAAACAATTACGAAATAGTTAAGCACATTCTGTGAAAAAGAAAACCAAACCACAAACAACAAAAATGAAACCTTACCTGCATTTCATTGAATTCCTACAAAAAATATATATAAAACAAATAAGGCCCACAACCTTAGAAAAAATCTCTCTAAAGGAAACTCAAATATAAAAGGACAAACCAGAAAACTCCCATAAGATGCGCAAATCCCGCAACAACATCTACAGAAAATTTAACGAAAAACAATAAAAAAAACTATTCAAAACATCTGTATTCTTCATTACATATTCACATTTAAAATAAATAAAACAAGAAAAAACATCATTAATGAATGTAATCAAGATTCGATGTGGTTTTATGTTTGGTTGACAAGGATTTTGAAACATGAAAAGAGAGGTAAGTTTTAATTTCAATTCCAAATTTAAAAAAAAAAAACCTAAATTCCAGCTTGAGGTGAATAAAAAATAAAAACAACTATGTAGGTAGTGGCTTCTTCTGTCAAATATTTTTTGTGCAACAGTTGTGTGAACATATCATGAATTTCTTAAATCACTTTAATTTATTCAGATCTCATTAAGTGAAGTAGTCTCAGACGATTTTTTTTTATCAAAAAATCTACCATTTTTGAAATGATTTTGTCTTAACTAATTTAATGTGTGGCCATGTTACCCTATGACATTCATAATATGTTACAATTGTAAAGTGGGTTACACACAATGGAACAAATTGCATTTTTTTATGAAATAAATTTGTTTAAAGAGATAGATAATAAAAAATGAGAGTAACATGGTTCTCATTTCCTTATTTTCTTAACCATAATAACGGAATTAAAGTAGGTTTACACCAGTGTTGGGAAAAACTAAATTGAGAGCAAGTGTGTGCGAGCGTAACTGAGAATTCAAAATTAAAAACGACTGACGTTAAGAGGCAAAAGGGAACATGTGTTTACCCATCGACCCTCAGTTACGGTAGCGTATGTGGATAAGCATGCCTGGTTTACACACACATGCTTCAAATGCCATGATTAATTTGACGTTTATTGTATGATATGCGTATAAATTAATCGTATCTATAGTAAAGGTGATTGTGAGACCACAATCAGTTTTTAATGACAACTTACACAACAATTGATTGTGTTTATTTCACAATAACCAAAAACGAGAAAAAATAATGAAAGGTTATGAGTTGTTCATAAAATCCAATAGGGAATACAATTATGGGCCCTATATACTATACATCAAGCAGTCATGGCAATAATCCAAAATTAATCCAAAAAATAGGGTTTTCCCAAAAATTTTAATCGAAAATTCAATTATTTTTTATTTCGTCGCAATTTATTGACAACTATTAAAATGAATAAAATTCACTTGATTGATAGCATTCCATTTTCAAAACTATTTGGATCATGACCTATAAATAAGATATCCCAAGGAGACCAGCTGTATATCTGTGCCACTCAAGTTTTCTGTCAAAATGCATTATTGTGAATTGACTTCCATTATGAAAATTTAAACAAAGTCGAAATTTTTGACATTAGACTTGAGAAAAAACAGCTGTTTTCTGATTTCAATTGCTACCTGGTTGACGTTATTAATAGATCTTGATTTGGATTTTCTTCATGCCCCGTGTGTGTCATATATACATTAATAAAGTTTCAAAAAATTACACCTGCTATCATAAATCCTGTACAGCTTGATGTATAGTGTATGGGACTCTTTAAATATTTGTTTCATCCATAACAAAGTAACTACTTCCAGACGAACACGTTTTTAATTTAATTAAATTTAATTTTTTTAATTCATGGTATTTAAAACAATGCACACACTTAACCAAAATATGTGTTTTCATTTGATAGAAAGAACAGGCCTCTTTGAAAAATGGAAGAAAATGGCGCCCAAGCTCAAATTTGAATTTGATAATCCATTATAAATGTACTTTTATTACGATGATGCTTTAAGAGGTATGAATAAAATATTTTCTTTTATTTCTTGCAATTTTCTCCAGCTTGGGTTTGTTGCAGTTTATTATCCCGGTACTAATAATTTTTTTACGTTTCTTTAAAAACAAATCAGTTTTAATCCATTTTTGACACTTGCCACACATTTTCATTGAAGAAATACCATTCATTCTCTACTGTGTGACAGCACCACTAGGCATTCACAAGGTAATGTCTACATGAGTAACTAACATACTTCATGGAATGTTGCCAGATTGTCAGAAAAAGTAACGGTCTCTTTAAAATATTTTTAATTTATATCTAATAAATATAAATAACTAATTATTTATTTAAATTATATTTAATATAAAAGTGAAAAATAATTTTGTCCGCTACTTCTCTCTCAGATAAGGACAGTGTTTAGTTGTTTTTTAACCGCCTTTGTTTGTATCTCTCTCTCTCTCTCTCTGGCCACATCGTCTTTCGTTTCTCTGTATGTGTGAGTATATGTGTGTGTTCTCAGCTATGCTCCATCCCACCTCATTCGTAAACAATTCGGTTCTCATTTAGTCTCTATCCCACCTCATTCGTAAATTTTCGGTTATACCACTTTGACTTCTTCTTTATCGGCCGTTTGATCTTCTTCATTCGCAGGTGGAACGTTTTTCGATTTTTCTTCAGTCGCTGGTAATAACAACAACCACAGCAATTTGTTATCATCCAAATCATGGTGTAAAAACATATCAAATAGTTTTTTTTTGGTGATAAGACAACCCACAGAAAACGCGGTTAATCTTCCGGCAACAGAATGCTGAATAAATTTGCGCTCATACGCAATGAGTGCCAACAAAATATCTACGTGGTGTTGTTGTTGTCGACATTGGTGTTGACAGGCATTACCCTGTACAATGCCTTTTATAAGGCGCATCGATTGCATGGTGAAGATAATTTTAATCGCATATCGCTGGATCTGAATGAAATTGCAGAGGTACGCCTGACAGAGTCCATTGATCGTTCAAGGCCGCGACGTGATAATTGTACAATATGGACGTGCATGGATCCATACAGATGTGGCCATGACCATATAACTGTGTATGTATATCCCCTGCAAGAATATATCGATGCCAATAGTGGAGTGGAAGCGGCACCCTTGACACAGGAATTCTATCAGATTTTGGAAACAATTGTCAAGAGCCCCTACTATACAACAAATCCCAATGAGGCTTGCCTGTTTGTGCCCAGCATTGATTTGATTAATCAAAATAACATTAATTTGGATTTGGTAAATCGTGCTCTGGCTTCGTTGAATTACTGGGATGATGGACGGAATCATTTGTTGTTCAACATGTTGCCGGGTGTGTATCCCACATTCAATACGGCGCTGGATGTTAATACGGATCATGCCATGATTGCTGGTGGTGGTTTCGATTCATGGTCTTATCGGCATGGTTTTGATATATCAATACCGGTATGGAGTCCACTGCTGCGTAAACATCCAGTTACCACAGTGTATAGTGGTGGTTCGGCGGATTATCTGTTGCTTGTGGCCCAATTGAATATTTTACCCAAAATGATGTGGATTCTGCAAGGTTTGGCCGAGGAGAATTCCAAGGATATTTTACTGTTGCAGCAGTGTAATAGCAAGCCATCGCGGAAAACAAGATGTTTGGCGGGGGACAGTGGCCATGAGATCTCATATCCCAGTGTTTTGCTGAAGGGAACCTTTTGTCTTTTGGGTCCTAGTTTGCGGCTAGGTAATCCAGATCTTTTGGAAATGTTGGCATTCAACTGTATACCGGTCATTGCTGTGGATAGCTATATTTTGCCCTTTGAAGATGTCATCGATTGGTCATTGGCCTCGGTGAGAATACGTGAAGCCGATATCCATTTGGTTTTGGATACGCTGAAAAGTATATCCGCCGAAAAGACAGAGGAAATGAAGCAACAGGGTCGCAGATTATATGAAAATTATTTTAATAGTATACGAACCCTGACATTGACCACTTTGGAGTATATACAATGTCGTATGTTTCCACATATGGAACGTAATAAAAAACATTGGAATTTTGTGGATAGTTCAAATGGTGTAGCCTTGAATCCATTGTTCTTGTCACGGGTTGTCAGTCGCTCGGATGGTTTTACTGCGGTCATTTTGACCTATGACCGGGTGGAGAGTTTATTTTTATTAATTGAAAAATTGTCCGTGGTGCCATCACTGCATGCCATATTGGTGGTGTGGAATAATCAGCAGAAAGCTCCGCCTCTATGTAAGTAAATTTGTGAAAATATTAAAAATTTCCATATGAATAATAATATAATACTCCTTTGCAGTATCCAGCTTCCCAGCCATATCCCGCCCCATAAAAGTAATACAGACCAGCAACAATCGGTTATCGAATCGTTTCTATCCCTATAAGGATATTGAAACTGAGGCCATTCTAACCATTGATGATGACATTAATATGCTTACCGAAGATGAAGTGGAATTTGGGTAATTAAAATTAAATCCGTTTCTCTTTAGATTTAAAAAAAAAATAAAGTCTTTATTTTTTTATAGCTACGAAGTATGGCGCGAATTTCCCGATCGCATTGTTGGCTTCCCCAGCCGCCTACATGTTTGGGAAAACATGACCTCCCATTGGCGTTACGAATCGGAATGGACAAATCAAATATCTATGGTGTTGACGGGGGCCGCCTTCCATCACAAATACTGGAGCCATATGTACACCTATCGTATGCCTGAAGTCATTAAAGATATTGTCGACGGCCGTATGAATTGTGAAGATATTGCTATGAATTTCCTTGTGGCCAATGTCACAAATAAACCACCCATAAAAGTTACGCCACGCAAAAAATTCAAATGCCCCGAATGTGCAAATAATGAAATGCTTTCGGCTGATTTAAATCATATGCGTGAACGATCACGTTGCATCGATGAATTTACACATATTTATGGTCGTATGCCATTGAGGACGGTGGAGTTTCGTGCTGATCCGGTATTGTTTAAGGATAATTTCCCTGAGAAATTGAAACGTTTCAGTGACATGGGAACACTTTAAGACAAGTGGTCCTAAAAGAGAGAAATAGAAGATGGTGTTTAAGAAAAGCCAAAGAAACGAAAATACATATTATTAGTGGACACATTTTTTTTTAATTTTAAGCTTAAATTAGTTGTAGTTGTTTGTTTTTAGTTGTAATTTAATACATATAATATAATGATTAACATATAATCGAATAAAATTCATTCCATTGGACTTAATACTCAACTTAAAATGTGATGAATTTTTCTTTTTATTTTTTTGTAATGATATTCCGTTTTGGTAGAATGCGAACTTAACAATTTATCGAAGTTTATTCTAATATTAAATGTTGATTAGGAAGGCCTTCAGGATAATTTTAGAGGGCGATTTTATTAAATATTTGATTATATTTGATTATAACTTTGCAATGCTGCTGTATCACCCCTATTGCTTTATACAGTTGGCTGAGGTGACAGACGTTAGACGAGTATAACTCGGGTCGTTTCGGATAGTAGACTCTCTATCGTGGGGTATAAGTGGGTTGCGTCGATATTTTTGTCTATATGCCTTGCTATCGAGATTTGTTCCACTCCGAGGACTTGCTATTCGAATTACCTGTTTTGAAAATTAAATTATTTTAATTACGAAATCTTATCGATATTTTATTTGTATGTTCACCTACACATAGAGGACATATATTAAATTTCGAAGTACTAAGTAGATTAAAAAGTTTACACTTGGACCATGATGACATTGATAAAGACCATGCTTCCTGAGATACGGACATTCATAGGTACGTACCTCTGTATTATGTAATAGGGTTTAAGGCTGAGTAGCATACTGTTGTTGTTGTAGCAACTTATTACTCCAACTCCAGTTTCAAAAAGGTGGCGACCTTTATAGCTTGAGTCCATAGTGAAAATGGGGTTAGGTTCAGGTGTTTTATAGGTCTGTTGACAAAGAGTTTGTCTTTTGTACATCGGGGCCAGGTTATAACTCCTGGCCAATATATTTTAGATGGTCAATGAAAATACCGCTTCTGTAGAACCCAAACAGATATTGCATCGACAACATCTTCTTGGTTTGACGTATAGGAAAGTTATTTGTCTCCTCCTGTAGGTAATCAATCGTAGACATGACGAGAACCCCTGCTACAGTCCTCAGAGCGGTATTAAATGTTTTTCCAGAGCCACAGACCAACCAATTACCCTACTGTTCGTTTACAATGGGCTGAGGGTACTCCACGGCCTTTTGGAAAGTTTGTTTTTGTTTTTTAAGCGATTCACAGATTTAAAGTCAATGCAATGTCTTCAACGGACACACATCGACTTTTGGCTATGTCCTTAATACATTAATAAATACAATAACAAAGTTCGGAGGCACTTAACGGATTTCGGAGACCTATATCACCCATTTTCAATGTAAACAAACATCAGCTGTTTGCAATTTAAATAATCTCTAATTAAATGTGAATACTAATCTCGATTTTTTCACTACACCACTTAACATTCCATTATTTTTCCGATAGTCATTTTTAATTAAGAAAAAATCAATAATCTTGAGCTTATATTCATGAAAATAAAATATGACATAATAAGACACCGTTATAGAGTTGCATTTTTCTTATTTTCTTCAAAATAATTATACATATTTTTTCTATTGTGCAAAATTCTTTTTAAACTTTTCTTTCTGATACTAGTTATTTTACGTAAACAAACATCAGCTGATAGCTATTTGAAATAATGTCTAAAGTTAATGTGAATCCTGGTCTGCATTGTTTTCGTGATCATATAAAAAATGTCTAATGTAAATGTTCTATCTCATATGACTCAAAAGTTGCATGCCTGTTTAGCAAGGGTATTCACTCACTGCCACTCATTTCATGCATGTACAATCTGGCAACCCTCCCAGTTTTACATCTACATCGTTTGCAGCGCAAATAACGGCTCATTCTGCAAACTTTGAATTTCGTCGAATATTCTTTTATTGCGTATTTTCATTTTCAATTTTTATTCCATTGTGTGTAGTTTATTTTGCTAAAACGAAAAGTTTATTGAAATCAATTATCCCGCAATTATGTCGTCGGTGACAAATCAAATTTTACATTCTTACATCTCGGAACAGTTGAATAATTTCAGTCGCATCGACAAAAGATGCTGCATCAAATTTATGGGTTATTTATTTGCCATTGATCCACAATTTTTTGCCAAAATTGTCAAGGATTTACGTTTACGCCTGCGTCCACATATCGATAATAACGGCCAGGAATCGGTTATTGTGTTTAAGGAGAAATGTTCACACAACACGGTGGAGATAATGGATTTGAAGGTGACAACGGAATCGCTAAAGGATATGTATATGTTCCACTGCGGTTCAGAATTTTGTGGTAGCCAACAGGAATTTGAAATGTCGGCGGAATTTTTTAGTCCCGGCAATGTACCACCCACGGTGCCACCACATCGTTTTTCATTGGGTCCCCTCAAGCAATCCATTGCTCGATGCAATGAAATGGGCCAGCAGAGCTTTCAAATGAAATGTCCAATGCAACCATACAAGGAGGTGGTTCTGAATGCCTTATCGCGCAGCCGGGTGGTGGTGATAAATGGTGGTGCAACATTTGGCAAATCCACCGCCATACCCATGTACATCATTGAGAAATGTAGCGAGGAGAAGCGACACTGTAAAATCATATGTGTGGAAAGGGAACAATTGGTCGCGATACACAACAGTGAATTACTGGCTGGCCATTTCCACGAAAAGGTCGGTGAAACTGTGGCCTATCAGGTCCAACTACAAAGTCGCATTAGTGATTCATCGAATCTAGTTTATACCACATCATGTTTCCTATTACGTGTCCTAATGGGCCAATCAATTGTGGATAGCTTTCGCCATATCTCCCATCTGGTGGTTGTCGATGCCCACTTGCATGAAGCCTTTTCAGATTTATTGTTGCGCGAACTGAAAGTGGCCCTAAAATATCATCCATATTTAAAGGTGATTTTATTATCGAACTATAGTCGAAATTACGAATTTCTACAATACTTTGGAGAGGGTGAAGAGATATCCCTTGAAATGAAACCACATGAAATTACCAAAAATGATCTGTTCTATTATGATGATATACGTAAACTATTGCCTGAATCCACAGGGCCATCTTTTATGATACGCAAAGCATTTCAAACTTTGCCGATTTTGTTGCCGCACAATAGGGACTCTATGGAGTTGAATGCCCTGCAATTGGATAAATGTTTGGAAACATATGAACGCTCGGCTCATGATAAATGTTTTGAATTTTTCCTCTACATGGTTCAGGGCGAAAATGCCAATATAAATTATCGTCACAGTGTTACGGGTAGGACGGTTCTAAATATTGCCTCAATGTTGGGTAAAGTAGAACATGTCAAAATTCTTCTGCAATTGGGTGCTGATCCCTTTATTACCGATAAATTGGATGTGGATGCTTTAAAGGTGGCCATCTCCATGAGTAATTTGGAATGTGTTGAACTGCTGAAGGTGGCCTATTTTGACAAGTCACCACAAATCAAGGAAAATTATGTTGATCATTTACTTATATTGGATATAATAAACATGGTGACCACTAAAAATGATATTTGGAGAAGGGGTAGGTGATCATCCTCCCTCTTTTACCATTTAAATATGATAAAAAATAATTTATTTCTCTCTCAGGTAACATCATTGTCATTCTACCCTCCTATCAACATTTAATACAACTGAACTATGCTATATTGAAGGAGAAACTATTGGGTAATCTCCCCCAACAAATTGCCATCTTTATGCTACACAATCACACTGAGAAATCACATTTGGATGCCATGATTACCAGCGATCCGAAAGTTATTAAAATTATCTTAAGTACCGATATTGCTGAAACTCTAATGTGTTTTGATGATCTCTTGTATGTTATTGATGTTGGGCGCCATTATCGCAGGGTATTTGATAGTGAGGCCCAATGTAAGAAACATGTTTATGAATGGTCGGCAAAACAGAATTTAGAAAATCGTCGTTTGTTGTTGTCACAAAATAGTGGTAAGTCAAAACAAGTTTTTTTAATGATCGTTACCATTTTTTCCAATGTCATTGAACAGCTTTTAGACCTTTTGTCAAAAATCCTTGATTAGAAAAACTCCTTGACCTTTACAAAAACTCATTGACCTTTTCTCAGAGATTATTGATCTTTTGAGTAAATGTCATTGATCTTTAGCCTGAAGTCGTTGACCTTTAGTTAAATGTCATTGATCTTTAGCCTGAAGTCGTTGACCTTTAGTTAAATGTCATTGACCTTTAGTCAAAAGTCATTGACCAAAGGCCAAAAGCCATTGACCTCTGAACATTGGTCAAAAGTCATTGACCTTTTGTTAAAAGCCTTTGACCTTTGCTCAAAAGTCATTGACCTTTAGTCAAAAGTCATTTATCATTGGTCAAAAGTCTTTGACATCTGGTCAAATGTCTTTGACATCTGGCCAAATGTCATTGGCCTCTGGTCAAATGTCTTTGAACTCTGGTCAAATGTCATTGGCCTCTGGTTAAATGTCTTTGACCTCTGGTCAAATGTCATTGACTTTTGGCTATAAATCAATGATCTTTGGTCAATGGTCATTGACCTTTGGTCAAAAGTCATTGGCCATAGATCAATAGTCCTTGACCTTTGATCAAAAGTTTTTGACCTTTGGTCAAATGTCATTGACCTTTGGCCAAATGTCATTGGCCTTTGGTTAAAAGTCATTGACCTCTGGTCAAAAGACATTGACCTCTGTTCAAAAGTGAAAGACTTTTGATCAAAAATTATTGACTTTCGCTGAAATCATTGACGCTTTGTTAATGATTTAGCCTTGTGTCAAAAAAACATTTATTTGACCTTGTGTCATTGACAATTTGTCCGAGGTAATTGGTTTTCTATTTTGGGTTTTTTCTTGTTCTTCAAAAATATATTTCTCTTTCAATTACAGGCGGTGTTTGCTTTCGTCTAATACCCATGGAACTGTACGAACAATTACCCGAAGTACAAACCCCCGATTTGTTGACCAAACCTTTGGATCGCGTCTGCTTGGCTGTCAAACTACTTTCCCAGCACACCATGGTATCGGAATATTTACAAGAGACCATAGTGAAGCCACCTTTTATAAAAGTCTATCAGGCTGTAGAACATTTGAAAAAAATCAGTGTTTTTACCGAACTCGAAGATATAACCTGGCTTGGTTGTCGTCTTATTGATGTGCCGGTTGAATGTCATTTGGGTAAATTATTGGTATTCGCAATACTACTCCAATGTTTGGACCCCATTCTAACAATAGTCAGTTTTATGACAACTCTCGACCCCTTTGAACTCTCCCATTTTATTGATGACGAACAGCTTGAACCATATCGTGATGTTATAAGGCAAAAAATTAAAGATCAACGAAAACATTTTGCCGAAGGCCATTGCTCAGATCATTTAATGTTTTTGCGTTTATATCAAGAATGGCAAAATGATTTGCGGGATGATAGTATGGACAGCATACCGAGTAAATATAATTTCACTTTGAATGGTCTGCTGGAATATGTGTGTAATGTCAGGACACAACTTGTGGGTGCTCTACGATCATCACAATTAATCCATAACAAAGGCAATTTGAGTATGCACTATATTAATTTGAAATCAAATTGTTGGCCCATTATTAAGGCAGCCTTGGTTGGTGGCCTTTACCCCAGTCTGTGTGTTGTGGATACCCATTGCAATCGTTTGAAATCACCAAATAAAAATGAATTGGTTGTGCATCCAGATTCAGTATTGCGTGATTTAAATTTGGATTCTATGCGAGATATGAAATATAAATCACCATGGATTATCTATGGGCAAGCCAGCAAATCTTGGAATTGTAATAGTATTCGGTGTAATACAATTATAGCTGGTATAAGTGTGGCTTTGTTTGCAGGTAATTTCATTTAAAATAGAGATTTTTTATTCGACATAATTTTTAAATAAATATTATGCTATCTGTTGCAGGTCCCACAAAATTATCATCTTCCAGTACAAAAATAACCACACCCACAAATGCCACAGAAAATTCGGAGTGTTTGCTACACATTGATGATTGGATTTCGTTTAAATTGAACTACAAGGAAGCCTGCCTGTTGCTGAAAACCCGACAACATTTCTACAACATATATGTCAATTATTTACAACGTTGTGGTCTATTGGAAAAATTCAAACGACAAAATGTATCCTCATCATCGGGTGCGGGACAAAATTCTATGCTCTTTGATTGTATTGAAAAAATCTTGGTGCAGGAAGATTTGGCCAATGGTTTTAAACAACCTGAAAGAATTGGTCTCCGTCCGAAAGCAGTACCGAATAAATTAATGATGACTTTGAATGGTGGCATGTTAATGTCATCATGCCTATACAGATCACAATATCACCACCAGTCAAATATGTCAACGGCTAATATCAATTTTCATTTGCGTAATAAACAATATATTATGGTGTATCGGAAAGATTTGAATGATATGGCGGCTGGTGGTGGTGATTGTATGATGAATACCGCCGCTTTACGCCACTCGGAATGGTTTCATACGTTGAGCACACTGTTGGATGTTAAAACCGATTCAAATAAGCTTACGTTTGTAGTATTCTATACAAGACATCCGGATCTGTTGCGTAGTGTTTATATGGTCGAATGGAATAATGGCCATTTGGAATTATATCCTTGCTTTAAATTCAATATAAATCTTCATTGTGTTTTGTAAGTATAATTTTGATTTTTTTTTTATATTTTTTTTATACATATATACTTTTTTCTGATTAAAAAGTAATAATTTTTTTGAGGTTATGTTGAAGAAAAAAATTAAATTTTTCCACATTTTAATGCCGGCTCTTTAATTGAAAAACGTTTAGAAACGTTGAAACCTCACATTTCTGGAAAGTCTTGGAATTTTTAATTTTGAGGTTATATGTTAAAAAAGTGCAATCTAAAATGTATATAATTTGTAGTGGGAAATTAAAAAAAGAAAAAACATCGTTTTGCTCCTGCTTATTTATCTAATTGAAAACCATAAAATTTTTAATAATTTGTAATTTTCAATTTTGAGGTTATGTTGAAAAAAAGAAAAGTTTCGATTCTCAAAAAAAAAAAAATATATATATATAAAAGTTGTTGCAAAATTAAATTATTTTTAAAATTTGGGGTTTTTGATTGAAAATTTTACGTTTTTTTTATATATAGCATTTTTTTTTGATTTTTAGCATTTATTTAATTTCCAAATCATTCCAATGAAAAAGAGTTGAAAAATATTGGTTTGAAATAATACCCACCCTGCAATAACCACCAGCAACATTTTGTTCCTGGAACATATTGGGATTTTTAATATTTGAGGTTATGATGTTTTGAGGTTATATGTTAAAAAAAAGTGCAATATAAAATTTATTTAATTTTGAATGCGGAAATAAAACAAAAAAATCAATATGGTTTGCTTCTGCTTATTTATCTTATTGAAAACCAAAAAAAATTTCAATTTTGAGGTTATGTTGAAAAAAAATGAAAAGTCTCGATTTTCCAAAAAGAAAAATGAAGGAAGTTGTTGCTGCTAAATTAAATTATTTTTAAAATTTGTGTTTTTTTATTAAAATTTTACGTTTTTTAATATATAGCATTTTTTATTTTTGAGGTTATATTGAAGAAAAATTTAAATGTATCTAATTTCCAAATCATTTTAATGAAAAAGAGTTGAAAAATATAGTGTTGAAATAATACCCAACCAGTATTACCCACCATTCAATGTTCCTATTTTTTGATTTAGCTCCTATATATATTTTCGTCCGATTTGCACGAAATTTGGCACAGTGTAATGTGTGTTAAGTTTCCTGAAAATCGATTCAGATTTAGATATAGCTCGCATATATATTTTGATCCGATTAAAGGTAAATGATGTACCAAAGTCCCTATATATCTATCGATTTGCACGAAATTTGGCATACCGTAATGAATTAGGTCTAGAATGATGTGTGTTAAGTTTCCTGAAAATCGGTCCAGATTTAGATATAGCTCCCATATATATTTTGGTCCGATTTAAGGTAAACTGTTTACCAAAGTCCCTATATAGCTTTCGATTTGGACGAAATTTTGCACAACATAATGAATTAGGTGTAGAATGATGTGTGTTAAGTTTCATAGAAATCAGTTCAGATTTAGATATAGCTCCCATATATATTTTTGTCGATTGACACAAAATGGATTATGACTTCTAAACTGAAAATATTCTACCCTATGAGCCAACGAACATACTGAACCCCCGCGTATATTTAAATAATAATAAGTATAAGTCATTTGTTAAAAAAAAAATTAGAACATTTCAAATTCTAAATATTTTATATTATTTTTTATTAATTTATTATTTCATTCTATTTTTTTCCTTTTCTTTTAGAAACAATGCCAACAATGCCGCCCTCTCCATGGCAATTGGCCAAAGAAGAAACGTCTTTGCCTTGGATCAAAATACTGGTTTATTTATATTGAATATGTTTGCTTATCGTAACAATTGGCTACACAGCAGCAACAATTGAGGTAATATCATATTAAATAATGAATTTAGCATTTTATTTTTAGGTATTATTAATATTTTTAATTTATTTTATTATTTCTGATTAATAATGTGCCTGGAAGAAAGAGTATTATTATTTTGGTAATTTTTTTTATTTAGTTTGTTTAAGCATAAAAAAGAAACGCATTTTGATATTGAATTTTTCCATTAGTTTTTTTGTTTAATGTATTTTTGTATTTTTGTTTATGTTGTTTTTTATTTTTTTGGGCCATTAGTGCATACTTCAATAAATATGTTAAAAAAATTCTATTCATTATTTTTATATATGAGAAAAGGTTTTCGATAGACATAGAAACGAGGGAAAGAGTTATCATTGTTATTTGTGTGTGTGTGTGTTTTTATTGCTGCCCTATATATAATTAGTGGCAGCGCTAATATTTGTTAAATGTGTGTGTGTTTCGAAAGGAAAAGGATAGGCAGTAGGGAAGAAGAATCTAGGGAAAATGTGTTATAGAAATTGCTTGGCTACTACACACGCATATACCACCACACAATATCTATGATTAGAAGAGAAATCTTACAACTAATATTTGTTTTGTTGTTGTTATTATTATTTCATTTTAGTGAGTGTTAGTATCTTCAATAATTTTTAAAGGATTTTGTTGATGTTGTTGTTGTAGTTGGTGTTGTTGCTGTTCATTTAGATAATTTGATGATGACGATGTCATACCACCAAGGTCGATATTAAATGTGGAGTTTCTCCTTGCTATATGAATATCATCAGCATTATGGACTAGATTTTGATTAACTACAATATTGTGAGCATCCTAGAAAGAAAGAAAAAGAAAGGGGAAAATTAAAAAATATTTAGAAAAAAAATATATATATTAGCAATATTAATATTGTGCGAGTTATGTTGAAAAAAAAAACGGAATTTTCAAATATTTTTAATGGCAATTTCCTTCTAAATATTAAATTTTAAAATTGCATTGTATTACATGTTGATTATTCTAATTAAAATAAGAAGTAAAATAAAAATAAATATTTCGGTTGAATTGCAATTTTCAATTTCGGGGTTATGTTTAAAAAAAAATGAAAAATTCAAAATTTCAAATATTTGTTAAAGATAATTTCCAGCTAAATAAATGCATTTTTAATACATGCTCATTATTATAATTAAATTTTCTTCATTTATGGAATATTTGAAAATTTTCATTTTTGAGGTTATGTTGAGGAAAAAGTTAAATTGATCTACTTCGTAAATTATTTTAAAGAATATAGATGTTAATTTATTGTAAATATAACATTTTTGTATTAAATATCATATTTATGTAGAGAAATATGTTTTTAACTTTTGAGGTTAAGCTAAAAAAAAATTGAATGTTAAAAATTTGCAATTGATTTTATTGAAAATTACTTCTAAATTATCTATTTTTTAAAATCTTGATATTTCCATTTAAAATTTTTAAATTTATGGAATTTAGATTTTTTTTATTTTTGAGGTTATGTTAAAGAAATTAAAATGATTTAATTCGTTACTAATTTAAAAGCAATATAACTTTTAACGTATTTTTTCTTATCAAATTATTGAATTTTTTGGGTTTTATTATTTAAAGTTAAAAATTTTAAGGAAAAAACAATTTAAAATTTGTTGAGGTTATGTTGAAGACAAGTGCAAATGTTAAAAAATTTGAAACCATTTTTATGAAACTTGATGGGAATATATTATATTTATGAATATTTATTGGATCTACTGATTAAAAATTTTTCATTTATGGGAAAAAGTAATTTTTATTTTTGAGGTTATGTTAAAGAAAATAGTCAAATAACATTTTTTGAGGTTATGTGGGAAACCATTTTTTGTATTTTTTTTTTTTTTGGAATATTTGTATTTTTTCTTATCAAAAATTATTGCCTTATTTCAAGTTAGAAATTTCAAAGAAAAAAGAGAACAATTTAATTTGTTTGAGTTTATGTTGAAAAAAAATTAAATACATTGAAATATTACAAATTTGAAAACAATTTTGATGAAATTTAATTGGAAAATATTGAATTAATGAAGAATACATTTTGCATCTGATGATTAAAAATTATTAATTTATGGAAAAAAGTAATTTTAATTTTTGAGGTTATGTTGAACAAAAAAATAATTTTTTTTGAGGTTATGTGGAAAAAATTCTATTTTTTTACATTTAAAATAAAAACGCTTGATATACACTTGTTCTCCGTTTATCTCATTAAAAATAATTCAATTGGAAAATTGTACCCTAAGAAATTGTAATTCTTTTTCTAATATTTGGGGTTATGTTGAGGTTTTTAGATTTTTTTTATATATATACTACTTACAGTACTATTTGAGTAAAATGGTTCCATTGTATGATTTTGCATTATTTGATAACCATCTTCATTTAATATTTCTCCACCGCCACCCAATGACGATGAGTTGGTGTTGTTAATATTGCCGCTTGCCGTTGTTGTCATTTTATTAATGCTACTACTACTACTGCTGCTGCACGCTGCAGATGAAGGTTCCTAAAATTTAAATGAATGAAAAATTTAAATGAAAATCAATAAAAATTAGATATTAACTTACATTTTGTTCGAAATATTCAAGAAACAGCGTTTCATAACGCTGTCGTATATTATCTACAACATCCAATAGATTTTTAGCATCCATAGCTAAAACATGAGCAGCCGATAACATGCCTCTGTGTTAGATGAATTATATAAAAGAAATTAATTAATTTTTATTAAGTAATATAAATAGATCTGGACTTACTTTTTATATTCTACATCTAATGTAGTATCACTGTATTGTTGAGCCAATTTCATGGCTGCCACCAGTTCATGCATATCCTTGGGCAATACTTTGTGGGCCATTTCCACTTCTCTGTTGAAGAAAAACAAAAGAAGGATAAAGATTAATATAGGAAATACATTAAAAAACTATTTTATTGAGAACATCTTTTTTATAGAGACCCATTATTAAAATAATTTTTTTAAGGAGATCCATTGTGCCTAGATTATTAAAATAATTTTTTAAGGAGACCCATTGTGCCCAGATTATTAAAATAATTTTTTTAAGGAGACCCATTGTGCGTAGATTATTAAAATATTTTTTTAAGGAGACCCATTGTGCGTAGATTATTAAAATAATTTTTTTAAGGAGACCCATTGTGCGTAGATTATTAAAATAATTTTTTTAAGGAGACCCATTGTGCGTAGATTATTAAAATAATTTTTTTAAGGAGACCCATTGTGTAGATTATTAAAATATTTTTTTAAGGAGACCCATTGTGCGTAGATTATTAAAATAATTTTTTTAAGGAGACCCATTGTGCGTAGATTATTAAAATAATTTTTTTAAGGAGACCCATTTGGCGTAGATTATTAAAATAATTTTTTCAAGGAGACCCATTGTGCATAGATTATTAAAATAATTTTTTTAAGGAGACCCATTTTGCGTAGATTATTAAAATATTTTTTTTCAAGAGACCCATTTTGCGTAGATTTTTAAAATAATTTTTTTCAGGAGACCCATTGTGCGTAGATTATTAAAATAATTTTTTTCAAGAGACCCATTTTGCGTAGATTATTAAAATAATTTTTTTAAGGAGACCCATTGTGCGTATATTATTAAAATATTTTTTTTTTTCAAGAGACCCATTTTGCGTAGATTATTAAAATAATTTTTTTCAAGAGACCCATTGTGCGTAGATTATTAAAATAATTTTTTTAAGGAGACCCATTGTGCGTAGATTATTAAAATAATTTTTTAAGGAGACCCATTGTGCGTAGATTATTAAAATAATTTTTTTAAGGAGACCCATTGTGCGTAGATTATTAAAATAATTTTTTTAAGGAGACCCATTGTGCGTAGATTATTAAAATAATTTTTTTAAGGAGACCCATTGTGCGTAGATTATTAAAATAATTTTTTAAGGAGACCCATTGTGCGTAGATTATTAAAATAATTTTTTTAAGGAGACCCATTGTGCGTAGATTATTAAAATAATTTTTTTAAGGAGACCCATTGTGCGTAGATTATTAAAATAATTTTTTTAAGGAGACCCATTGTGCGTAGATTATTAAAATATTTTTTTAAGGAGACCCATTGTACGTAGATTATTAAAATAATTTTTTTAAGGAGACCCATTGTGCGTAGATTATTAAAATAATTTTTTTAAGGAGACCCACTGTGCGTAGATTATTAAAATAATTTTTTTAAGGAGACCCATTGTGCGTAGATTATTAAAAAAAATTTTTAAGGAGACCCATTGTGCGTAGATTATTAAAATAATTTTTTTAAGGAGACCCATTGTGCGTAGATTATTAAAATAATTTTTTTAAGGAGACCCATTGTGCGTAGATTATTAAAAAAAAATTTTAAGGAGACCCATTGTGCGTAGATTATTAAATTAATTTTTTTAAGGATTGGGTTTCTTTACAGTATTTTTTTTACTTACTTATAGGCTTCGCCTGGTATAATGGGTGACAAATGATCCACCGATTGCAAAAGTTTACGCAATTCAAATCCAATATTCTTAACCAATTCCAAAAAATTGTTACTCTTGTGTTCGCCCACCTCTTGCGACAGCGTAATAATGGCCTTCACCACATTTGTTGTGGCTATGTAGACGGCATCTTTATTACGATTTAGGCTTGGCCTACCACCCATATTATTCTTCTGTTGCTGCTGTTGATGTTGTTGTTCGGTGGCGGATAACAATTGCCGATCTTTCATTGCCATTGTACTTAGACGATGTGCTAAGTTATTAGTTTTTATTTGGGTATTCGATTGCGAAGGAGGAGCAGGAGGATAACAATTGTTGTCACTTAAACTGGAAGAACTATTGTTGATGTTGTTGTCCGTCAACGATGATGATGAACACAATGACGAGGAGGTGGGTGGTTGGGCTGGATGTTGTTGTTGCAGATGAGGATGATGTTGATTTGGTGTATCCACATCACGGCTAAGGGAAGTCTTGCGGGGTTTCTGAAGGGGGAAAACAAAATTAAAATATTAGTTGACAATTTTATGGGGCCCTTTCAAAAATTTCCCCTTTTTAAGGGAATTTTGTCTCAGAGGAATGTTATGTAAAATATAATCTCTGGGTCTACATAAAAAACAAAAACAGTTTGAGTCTCAGGGTAAATATGTAAAAAATGTATCTGGGTCTACATAAAAAAACACAAAAAAATAATCACTAAATAAATTTAAAACACAATTCTTAAAAAAATGTAAAAAAGAAAACAACAACAACTCAAGCATCAACAAAACTCAATTTAAAAAAATCCATCTACAAATTTCGTTAAAGAATCGTTTTCAAACCTCCACCAAATGTAACATTGAATTGCTGTTTTTAATTTCTGATTCCATCGATGAAGAAGACGAAGAAGCGGTTGGAGGAGGCATCATTTCCATACTCAATGGAGCCTGTTGATGACCAGACATCATGGTATTGCCTGGTATTTGTTGTTGTTGTGTTAGGCCGGTGGCACTCATACTTTGGGCCATGTGTTGTTGCTGGAGCTGCTGCTGTTGATTTATTCTCTGTGGATCATAGCCATAAATAAAACCATTTCCCGGTGCCATGGGAGTATACAATTGTCCCGGCATACCTGACGTTGCCACCGCCGCTGCTGCCATTTGAGGTCTACTTGCTGGACACACATCATAAATCTCTTCCTCAAATGCCTTATATTCGGGCGAGTTTTTCATGTGATTCTTAAAGGCCAAAAAGGACGAATAAGCCTCTAAACTACCTGATCGCGAATATGATTTGGGAAAATCACGACTATTGTGAGCAGAACGCTCTAAACTAGCACTGCGTGGTACACACTTGCGTGGACCAGCATTTAAGGGATTTATCAGAGATTTATTACGTTCCAATGAGCCACCAATGGACCGAGTACAGTTATTATTTTGAAAATGTGGTGGCATAATATTCCGTTCCAAACTGCCACAATGGGTGGCCTGGGGAATGTGCCGATTAATGGGTGGATTGCGGCCAAAATCATATATCATTTGGCTACGTTCTTCCTGGCCCAAAGAGGCTGATTTGCCAGCCGTAAGACTGGAATGGGGCATATGGATCATACTTTCGGGAACCATAACAAATTGTGGCATCATAGTGGTGGTAAAACCCGGAGGCATGTGTCCTCCTCCGCCGTCGTGGATGTGGGGTATAAATTGTGGCCTTACCACACCAACACCACCACCTCCACCACAATGGGCATGAGGATAGACCATTTTCTGTTGCTGTTGTTGATGGCAATCGGCAGCAACCATTTTATTTTGCATTTGTTGGTGCTGCTGTAGTTGTTGTTGTTGCTGTATCATTTGATTAGTCTTATTTGTTTGTTGTTGTTGTGTCGTTTGAGCTTGAATTGTTGCCGCCTCCGTCGCTGTACTATTTGTCTTTTGCATCATCTGTTGTTTGTCCTGTTGTAGCCTATGCAAGGCCACAGCCTTCTCTTCGCGCGTTATTGTATTGTCTAACTTGAGAAATTCCGAAACGGGAAGTTTACTTGTCTTTAAAGCTATATCATTATTGGTGGTCTTGGTTGTATCTACGTCTACAGCTAATGTATTAAATACCGAGGCAGGTGTTGTATAGGCTGCTGGATTAATGCCACGATTTTCATTTTCCTTCATGAGTCGGGCCAATATTTCGGGATTTTGTGCTATAATATAGGTTTGGGGACTGAGGGCACTGGAATTTTTATCCGCAGCATTGGAGGAGAATTTGGAGTTGTCTGGAAAAAAACAACAAAAAAATTATGTTTTTTTTTTCTTAAAAAAGAAAATCCAAAACTAAAAACTTACCACCCACCAATTGTGGTGTCTTGGATGGTTTTGACGGTGGCATATCCAAATCACTGTTACTATTGTGCATGGAAAAGAATCCAGAATTCTCCTTGTTCATGGTATCAAAACCGGCAGCCCGTTCCTCTATGAGAATTTCACTAAAAGTAAAAACATAAAAAAAAATTATTTCTGTACTTCTTTAAAATCAATTTTTCAAACTCACTATAGTGTCTCCTTAATCCTCTTAAAATTGGGCCTTTTCGATGGCTCATAGGTCCAACATTGTGACAGCAACGAATACAATCGCGGTGGACAATTGTTGGGAAACGGCAAACGTTCACCATTTTCTAATTTGGCAATAATGTCACTATTTTTAATACCCTGGAATGGTTTAACGCCCAACATCAATATCTCCCAGGCACAGACACCTAAAAAACAACAATAAACAAATAATTAGAAAAGGGTGTAACTTTGCAGAATTTTTCTTTTTTTATTTACCAAACATCCACACATCGCTGGCAATGGTGAATCGACGAAAATTAATTGATTCGGGTGCCATCCATTTAATTGGCAGCATACATGTACTGGAATGATAATACGATTGTTCTGATACCCAGCGGGATAAACCGAAATCAGCCAACTGAAAGAAAAAGAAGAAGGAAAATTAAAATTTGAAGCAATTCGTTGAATGATGGCAGGAAAAAAGTAGAGAGAAAAGGGAAAACAATTCGTAAGGATATGCTGTCATCAATATTTTGAAAAAAAATCTCTTGAAGCTTTTATGATACTCTAGGCAGAATTCTGGAGTATCTCTAGGAAGACTTTTCTATGAAATAAAATTTTACAGATTCTCCACGTCTTAGGCTGTGCTAGTCCTTGAAAGCTATTCTTTAAAAAATCCACGCCATTTGCGGAGATAGTTCTTGAAAAATATTCTTTAAAAATCCACGCCTTTTGCTCTGACAGTCCTTGAAAAATATTATTTAAAAAATCCACGCCTTTTGCTCTGACAGTCCTTGAAAAATATTATTTAAAAAATCCACGCCTTTTGCTCTGACAGTCCTTGAAAAATATTATTTAAAAAATCCACGCCTTTGGCTGCGATAGGACTTTGAAAATATTCTTTTAGAAAATCCACGCCTTTTGCTGTTATAGTCCTTGCAAAAATATTCTTTTAGAAAATCCACGCCTTTTGCTGTTATAGTCCTTGCAAAAATATTCTTTTAGAAAATCCACGCCTTTTGCTGTGATAGTCCTTGCAAAAATATTCTTTAAAAAATCCACGCTCTTTGCTGTGATAGTCCTTGAAAAATATTCATTGGAAAAATCCACGTCTTTAGCTGTGATAGTCCTGGAAAAATATTCTTTAAGAAATCCACGCCATGTGCTGTGATAGTCCTTCAAAAAATATTCTTTAAAAAATCCACGCCATTTGCTGTGATAGTCTTTGAAAAATATTATTTAAAAAATCCACGATAGTCCCTGAAAAATATTCTTTGAAAAATCCCCGTCTTTTACTGTGATAGTCCTTGGAAAAATATTCTTTAAAAAATCCACGCCTTTTGCTGTGATAGTCCTTGAAAAATATTTATCACTAAAATCCAAGCCTTTTGCTGTGATAGTCCTTGAAAAATAGTCCTCAGATAAATCCACGCCTTTTACTGTTGTAGTCCTTGAGAAGTAGTAGTGATAGTCCTTGAAAAATATTCATTGGAAAAACCCACGCCTCCTGCTGTGACAGTCCTTGAAAAATCCCCGCCTTTTGCTGTGATAGTCCTTGAAAAGTAAACTTTAAAAAATCCCCGCTGTGATAGTCCTTGAAAAATATTCTTTAAAAAATCCATGACTTTTGCTGTGATAGTCCTTGAAAAGTAATCTTCCAAAAAATCCACAACTTTTGCTGTGATAGTCCTTGAAAAATATTCTATAAAAAATCCACGCCTTTTGCTGTGATAGTCCTTCAAAAAATATTCTTTAAAAAATCTACGATAGTCCTTGAAAAATCCCCGTCTTTTGCTGTGATAGTCCTTGCAAAGTAATCTTTAAAAAATCCCCCGCATTTTGCAGTGATAGTCCTTGAAAATGAGCCTTTAAAAAATTCACGCCTTTGCTGTGATAGTCCTTGAAAAATATTCTTTAAAAAAATCCACGCCTTTTGCTGTGATGGTCCTTGAAAAACATCCTTCAGTTCTTTTGTAGATAGAATTTCTTCAGAAGTTTTTCTTTTTATTTTATCTTTCGAAGATACTGAAACAGCCACCGCCCTCCCCTCTCCCCACTCAACGATTTAAATGTTGCAATCTCGTTTTTTTGTTTACTATGGTCCATGTGATAACAAGTAAAACATACAGTTATCAAATCAAATATTAGAATAAGATAATAAATAGTGGACAAAGAAGAAGAATGAATATACAAACCTTTATGCATGTCGGTGAGCTAACTAAAACATTGCGTGCGGCTATATCACGATGCACAAATTTCTTCGATTCCAAATAGCTAAGGGCCGTTGATAGCTGATAACAATACAGCAGCAATGTTTCCCGCCTTAATCTAAAATAAACAAAAACAAAAGAAGCGGAACAAGCAAACAAGTTAGGAAATAGAATTTAAACAAATATTATTACTGAGGGGTTCATCTTACTTTTCGGCATTTGATTTAAGATAGGCACGCAATTCACCATATTCAGCCAATTCCATGACAATCCATACGGGTGATTCACTACAGATGCCAATTAAACGTATAATATGGGGATGATCGAATTTTTGCATGACATCTGCGAAACAAAGAAGAAACAATTCAGTACATTATGAGGTAATCGGTGGGTGAATGTTTTGTTTCTATTTCACTTACATGCCTCCTCCAAAAATCGTTCCATTTTTTCGGGATCATCATTTGTTTTACAGGTCTTTACGGCCACCTGTATAACAGCAGAATTGCCATCATTTTTATCACCCTTGCCACATTTAACTTTGGTGTGATAAGTGCCAATGTAAACATCACCAAATTGGCCCACACCAATTGTATTATTTAGGGTTATTTCCGAACGATCCAACTCATAATTTCTAACTGTAAAAAAATACAAAATAAAAAATTATTGTTTAAAAAATATTTTACATATTTTATTTTCAAAATATACCAGCTGGTGTTGAATAATCTCCTTCCTCATCGGCTAAACCCAGTTCAGCATAATCTTCACTTAATTTTGGTTTAGAATTTTCGCTAGAATTCGTTTCATTTGCATGATCACCACCATTATTAAGGGTTGTATCGTTACGTCCATTACCACCAATGGGATTCCATAGAGTACACACTTGATTATTGCTAATCAAAAGGCAATAACCCTCAATTAAGTCGGCAATACTTGTGGCAGTCTAAAAATAAACCAAAAACAAACATGATTTTCTTATGTGTTTGTTTGTTATTATTTTCAATACTTACATTATAACCATTACATGTTATCACCAGATCTTCATCATTACTCGTGGTGGTTATCTTAACTTGTGTTTTCATTTCACGACATCGACAGGATTTACCCTGACCCAAATGATCATCAATACTGGGTGTCAATGATTTCAATAGACTTTTCTCATTATTGGAATGTGCATCGTCTTTGGGTAGAAATAATGTGGTAATACGATTTATATCCTTAAATGTTGCCACTTGTGTCATATTTGCCTGGGGATGGGTTTGATATGAAATGCCTGGGGGTAAAAATAAAAGAATAAAAATTAATAAAATAAAAAATACATTTTTGAAGAGTAGGGATGTAAAAAAAGTCCTGTAAACGAGGATATTTTCAAGGACTACCATAGTAATAAGTCTGGATTTTAAAAGTAATTTTTTCAAGGACTATTACAGCAATAAATCTGGATTTTTTAAAGAATATTTTCGAAGGGCTATTACAGCTATAAGGGTGGATTTTTAACGAATATATTTTCAAGGACTATCACAGCAAGAGTCGTGGATTTTTTTAAAGAATATTTTTCAAGGACTATCGCAGCAAAAGGCGGGAATTTTTTAAAGAATATTTTTCAAGGACTATTACGGCAAAAGGCGTGAATTTTTCAAAGACAAATTTTCAAGGAGTATCACAGCAAAATGTGTGGATTTTTTAAAAGAATATTTTTAAAGGATTATCACAGCAAAAGGCGTGGATTTGTTAAAGAAAATTTTACAACGACTATCACATCAAGTGGCGTGCCATTTTTAAAGAATATTTTACAACGACTATCACATCAAGGGGCGTGCCCTTTTTAAAGAATATTTTCGAAAGACTATCACAGCACGTATTGTGGATTTTTTAAAGAATATTTTTCAAGCTCTTTAAAGGCTCCAAGCCTGGATTTTTCAAAGAATATTTTTCAAGGACTATCACTGCAAAATGTGTGGATTTTTTTAAGAATTTTTTCAAGGACTATCACAGCAAAATGTGTGGATTTTTGTTAAGAATTTTTTCAAGGACTATCACAGCATGATGTGTGGATTTTTTAAAGAATATTTTTCAAGGACTATCACAGCAAAAGGCGTGGATTTTTTAAAGAATATTTTTCAAGGAATATCACAGCAAAAGACGTGGATTTTTTAAAGAATATTTTTCAAGGACTATCACCGCAAAAGGCGTGAATTTTTTTAAGAATATTTTTCAAGGACTATCGCAACAAAATGTGTGGATTTCTAAAGAAATATATTTCAAGTACTAGTCAACTAAAGGCGTGAATTTTTTAAAGAATTTTTTTTCAAGGAGTATCACAGCTAGAAGCGTGGATTTTTTAAAGAATATTTTTCAAGGACTATCACCGCAAAAGGTGTGGATTTTTTTTAAAGAATATTTTTCAAGGACCATCACAGCAAAATGTGTGGATTTTTTAAAGAATTTATTTCAAGGACTATTCCAGCAAAGGGCGTGGATTTTTTTCAAGAATATGTTTCAAGGGCTATGGGTGGATTTTTTAACGTTTTCCCAATTTAGTTGATTTTTTCTTATTTACCTATTTTCGGTCCAACATATAAATATCCCGATATGTTCCATGATGAGCTCAGCGTTACGGAAAACTTTTCATATTCGGTTTCGTAGAAATTCTTCAAAATATCAAAATACCTGAAAATACACAAATTTAATTTAATTAATTTTTTTAATTCCAAAATCCATAAAATTACTTCCCATTACACTTACTTGGTAATGTATTCGATATCGGTTAAATTGTATAATTTTTTATATGTTGCGAGTATCACTTTTTTCAGATTCTTTGGCTTTGTTGAAGATATCACAGTTTTTGGTAGAAATTGATTAAATCCCACTTCTTTGTCTATGTGCTCTACATGTTGCGTTTTTTTATCCGGTATTGTTGTTGTCGCTGTTAAATTGCGAAAATAATGCAACATACTGAGGCAACATAATTGTATGGCATTATCAAAGTCGATACTCGTCGAATTCGATTGTATAAAATCTTGTTTAACCTGGAAAAGAAAATGAAAAAAATGAAGAAAAAAATACAGAAAAAATTAGTTTCAAAGGAATTTTGAGGCTTCTTTTAAAGACATGAGACGCTTTTATAGTTCTTAAGAAGTCGTTGTTCTTAAAGGGCCTCGAAAAGGGGACTTCTATAAATAGGGACACTAATTTTAGGCTGTCTATATGTAGCTATAAATCTTCTATATCTAGAAAACCTCATTAAGGAGATCGACAGCTATAAATCTGGATTTTTTAAAGGATATTTTTCAAGGAATACCACAGCTGTAAGTGTAGGGGGTTTAATGAATATTTTCGAAGGACTATCACAGCTATAAAAGTGGATTTTTTAAAGAATATTTTGCAAGGACTACCACAATTATGAGTGTGGATTTTTTATAGAATTTTTAGCAAGCAAACTAATGGGGATAAAATTGGATATTTAAGGAATATTTTGCAAGGACTACTACAGCTATACAAGTAGATTTTTAAAGGAATATTTTCAAGGACGATCACAGCAGAAGTCGTGGATTTTTTAAAGAATATTTTTCAAGGACTATCACAGCAAAAGGCTTGGACTTTTTAAAGAAAATTTTTCAAGGACTATGTCACAGCAGAAGTCTTGGATTTTTTAAAAAATATATTTCAAGGACTATGTCAACTAAAGGATTGGACTTTTTAAAGAATATCACTATCACAGCTAAAGTCTGGGAGTTTTTAAAGAATATTTTCCAAGGACTATAACAGCAAGGGGCGTGGCTTTTTTAAAGATAGCTGTCTTTTGTGTGGATGGATGACCCTGGACAATTCTATAAAGATAGAACAAATTGAGTACTTCTATTAATAGAAGAACTAGAGGTCTTCCATACACTAGAAGACCTAGAGTTCTTCTATATAGACATGGAAATACAGGTATTTTATAGATACAAGATTGATGTAATGCCTTCTCTTCCTCATGTAAAAACATTATCAGACATTCTTCAAAAACTTCAAGTTTTCTAAATAAAATAGTTCCTTAAGAGATAACAGATACAGTAGAAGACCTTAAGGTTTTTCATACATTAGAAGACCTTGAGCTCTTCTATACATACATGGAATTACAGGTATTTAATACATAGAATATTGATATAATGCCTTCTCTTTCTTCATATAGAATAATTTATCAGACCTTTTTCAAGTCTTCTAAATGAAATAGCTCCTTTTACAGATGGAAGATGTACTTCATTTCTCCTAAAAATATAGCAGTTATCCTCCTTATCTTCCTACGTACATAGAAGACCTTCAGGATTTCAAGATATCCTCTTTGGATCTTTTATAGATATGATAGTTATACACATACCTGATCAAAATAGAAATAACATGTGATTTTATCTTCATTGAATAGTTCCCGTAGGCTGTGCGGTAAATAACGTATACGCAACTCCGGCCTCCAAACGCTAAACTTATCATTGACATTGACCGTTGGCGGTATATGTTGCGACTTTTGTTGTGGACATTCGGTATTCGGGCATGTTGAATTCCAGATGTGTTCCAATAGCTTTTGGATTTTCGTTGTTTTATTCATCCATAGGGTTTCTTTGGTGACCATATTCTGTAGACGTAAGGCGTAATAACGGGGATTCGGTTTACGGGCATATGGTACCATGGCCACGGTTTTCTCAATAATATCCTGGACAGTGTCCTTTTGTTCATCGACACTGACGGCATGATGTTGATTATTTGGCCAATAGACATTCAAATTGAATATATTCAGGGACGATGTTAGGTTGCCTGCAAAAAAAGAGAGAAATTATTATGAATTTTTTTTAAGGGGATGTGAGATTGTGCCACTTACTTTGGTTAGAATTTTGAGACATATTTTTGTTTGCTACTCTATTCCCAGAGTCGGGTCGTCTCCCAGGTTCAATGTCTTCTCAAAAAGAATGCTGGAACGATTTTTGTTCGGGGGGTTTTGTTTTCAGGGATCGTAGCATGAATACATTTGTGTGCTGCTGATTATAAATCTCCTGGTTTTTCTAGTTTTATTTTTTTTGAATTATAACCACAGATGCTGGAATGAAATAAAGAAAACAATAACAATTTGAATATTGAATTTTTTGTGTATGTTGTGTTTTTTTGGGGAAGTTCAATAATTGCGTGAGCCAATTATTTAAACAAAAACAAAACATGTGAAAAATCTATTTACGAATATGCATGCATATGTGTGGACATATGTGATGTGTTTTGATATGTTTTATTTCATATCTATAAAAATTTGAAACCACACGTTTCATAATGACGGACGACCTCTCTGCATCATCAACAACATTGGTAACATCATCTCTAATCAGAATCCGAACGAACGGCAAACCAACCGACCGATCTACCGCCAGACAGACAGCGGTAAAGTTTTGTATCTCATTCAAGTGTATATCAACACACCACAGAAGATGATGATGGCATGGATGGTGATGATGTTCATTCATGCACATATAGTATCAATATGTAAACAAAAAAAGCCCATATTATTTATTTATATATATTTAGCCAACAATGTGGCTGTTTTGTAATTAAATGCAATAAACACAAAACTATATATAATAAATAAAAACTAATAATGATGGCAAAAAAATCCGACAAGACACCACACACTATTTTCATTTTTCTCTCTGCTGTTGTTGTTTGCCATCAAAGAAAAAGTTGCGTTGGCCGCATTCAATACCATAAAGGCGAAAAAAATGGGCTCGACAGCAGTTGTTTTTTTTTATTAAAAAAAGGGAGAGACTTTCAGACAGGCCAGGCCAGGCCTGGCGGACGGACAGACGAGCGGGCGGGCGGTCGTTCGTTCGCTCCAACAGATACACTGTCATTTTAGCTCTGGGTGTTATCATTCATACCTCAATCAATAACCAATATCCTTGCAGCATATCCACCAGCAGCAGCTTATCTGGCCAGACAGTCGGTCAGTCAGTGGTTTCTTTTTCTATTTTCCACACTTCAATGTCGGCTATTTCACAAAATAAAATACAATATTTTCTATCTATTGCAGCAGTAGCCGTAGCAGCAGCAGTCGTAGTGAGAGAGAGTTTAAAAGACAGAAGAAAAACATTAAAATTTTTGCTTGTAGAAAAGTTTTCATTTAAATTGCACTTTTTCTATTTCATTTAATTCTTTTGACAATTTGCCTCTACACTTGGCCTTTAGTTTTTTTGTATTGTATTTTCGTTTTTTCTCTAATTTTTCACATTTAATTCGTTTAATATTTCGTAAAAAAATTATTATTTTGCAATCAAAAACAACCAACCAACCACCTCCGCAAAATATATATCAATCAATTTTACTCCACACAGGGAGAGAGAGAGACAGGGCGAGCGAGAGAGAGCCAACACCAAAGACATACAATCGCAAAGATTTGACAAGACGCATTTTCCAATATTAGTGTCAAATTTGTGCTATAGAGGGCTACACATTTTGATGTTCTCTCACCAAAAAATACTTAACAGCAATGTTAATTATTTTGAAAAATATGGTAACCAAAGTAAAGTTTGAGATTGTATGAAATTAAATTATTTTTATTGCGTGCTTTAATTGAAGAATTTAAATCAACTGCCGTGTTCCCCTGCCACAGTTCGTCTTTAACAGTCGTGACCCCCTTTGTCATGGGTGTAATGGTCGAAAATGGTACTGTGAAAGTTGGTACACCGATTTGTGTGCCGAGCAAGGAGTTTGTCGTTATTGGCATTATCACCTCAATCGAATCAAAGAGATTTGGGTTAAAATTGAACCCATACCCGGTGAATCACCAAAAATGTTTGGCCGTCATTTTGAAGCTGGCGATAAGTTGGCCAAGGTCTCGATGCTTGCAAGGATTACTTCCGTGATGATTTAATTAAGGCTGATAGGGCTCTAATGCACAAACTGAAGAACATTTTCCAAATTTTATAAATTGTTTATAAATTTTTAATTTGTTTGCAATATGTTTATTTTTTGTTGATGTGGATGCCTGAAGATTATGATGCGGATTCAAATAATGACCCATGAGTACAAAAACAACAATGCTTTCAGGGTAATGCAAGAGTTTGTAAAGCCGCGACGTGTTGGTCCTAGACCCACCGTTAAGTATACCGATCATATCTCGATTAGCTGAGTCGATCTAGACATGTGTGGCCGTACGTCTGTCCATTATTATTTGTAAACACCCATACAGGCCACAGTTATGGACCAATCTTCACGAAATCCCTATGGTTTTTGGTAAAGATCAGTTGATATTAAGGGGATGAAATGGACCAAATACTTTATTTTTGTCGGTTTTCTGGTCGCTCCAGAGGCTGCAATTCTGACGAATTTTTACACGGAGAATGGGATCGGGGCAAAGAATAAACATGCCAGTTTTAAATAAAGATCGGTCAATATTTAGCGGGTCAAATGGAACCTGATTTTGGTGTGAAAAATGACAAATTTGTGTTCTATAGCGAATAGAGAGGTTGACCTTTAAATTGATACCAATAACAATATTGTCGTATGTACTCGGCTGCGGGAGATACACTTAAGTATTAACAGGTGTTTAGGTTATTCAAATATAATTTAGTAAACCGTTAAATCTACAGACGGACGGACATGCATAAATCGACTCAGAAAGTGATTCTATGCATATTCTCCAAAGGAACCATGTGTCTATCTCCTTTCCTTTCGCATGTCACAAACATATACACAAAGCCAAAATACCCTGTACCACAGTGTGGTGAAGGGTATAATTAGAGAGGAACAACGTCAGAACATAGTATAATGCAATATGCGTATATTTGAACCATTTGAGATCCGTATTACAACATATATAGTCTTATTATATAGTGCACTGAATTTTCCAGTATCCAGATTTTTATTAAGTTCATTGAAATAAGTAGTGAATATATATTCCCTTCTTACGTTTACAAATTTTAATGCTTTTTCGCGGTCTTTCACTATTTACATTGTGTTTTCATTGCATCGGGGGTGTCGTTTAAAAAGATTCTATGACGTAGGAGAAAGTCTTCAAATTACTAAAAACCTAAAATAATAATTATAAATATATAATAATAATTATATATCATAAGTACATACTCTGTTCTTATTGTATATTTAATACATTTCTGTAGCAGCGACAAAAATTCGCCTCGCACATTGTGGAACACATCATATATATTTCCCAAATGTTGCCAGCCATATAAATTGTTTTTAAACTCTCTAGGGCAGGCATGCTTACCCATATAGTATATGGCATATACGCTACCGTAACAAAGGGTCGATTGGTAAACATATTTTCTCTTTCTTTCTCTTTACTATAGACGTTTTTAATGGTGAATTCTCAGTTACGCTCGCACACACTTGCTCTCAATTTAATTTTGCCCAACACTGCTCTAGGGTTTTTTCTGTCACTATTCCATTGCATTTCAGAGAGTAAACAATGTTGAACTCTTTGTAATTAACAGAAAATGTTGTTACGATATCGTAACAACAGAGCAAAAGCCATCTAACGGCCAACTTGGCAATTCAATTGTCCTATCTTTATACTTTTATGTCTTTGACCAACACACAAATAGGTTTAGTTAGATCGATTTTGTGCCAATCGATTGCAACGAAACATCGATTGTAATCGTCAAGGCGTAGTTTTTTCCATGATTAGTCATATCCATCCCTGGATGGTTGGGTATATTTACACCAAATGCGATGTGATAGAAATTAACATTTATTGAAGAAAAACGATGACAGTTTAAACGATGTTTTTATGTTGATCATAATTTTTATAAACAATGAGGTTTTAAGTAATAATTTTTGACTCATTAAATGGTACAAGAAGACTCTTGTATTATCAATAAAATAAATAAATAAATGGTTGGGTATATTTACACCAAATGTGATGTGATAGAAATGAACATTTATTGAAGAAAAAACGATGACATTTTAAACGACGTTTAATGTTGATCTATCACGTTTATGTTGATAAATCGTTCTGTGTAAATACGATGTGTAAATATGATTGGCAAAGAAAAATGAATATTTAAACAATGTTTTAATGTTGATTTATTAAAAATGTTCTAAATAATTAATTTTGAGAACATTTTTTTTTTTGATACATTAAATAGGTCAAGGACTTTTGAATTATGAATAAAACAAATAAAATACGTTCCGTGTAAAAACGCCCTAATCCACGTCTTCAAAGAGGTAAGCACTAGGGTTATGATTTGTTTATGCTCAAAAACGATTTTAAACAGTGGGAATGTATGAATTGTTGCTTATTAATGAATAAAATGCTTTATTCCATTTAATTAATTTAATTGGTCGCCCAAAGTCAATTTCAAAGTGATCTTTCGTGAAAAATTATTTTTTTTTGCTTTTAACGGAAAAAGTATATATTTTTATAACTTCCACCTCATAGAGGAAATCGATGAACATTTTTTATTTACAATTCAATTCGATTGAATTTCTTTGTGGAACCTTTTATGACATTTTTGGTCTGAAGAATCTACTAATTTTTACTATAATCTTATAAAAAAAAACTCATAAAAAATTATACTCAGATACGAGATTGCAAAAATGTCATAACTCTGGGGCGTATTTACACAGAACTTGATTTATAATAAATCATAATTTTTTTAAAGAATACTCTTTTATTAACCCAAAGTAATGGTAGTTTTAAGATTTTTTCTAATCTTATGAAAAAAACTAATAAAAATACGATACTGAGATAAGAGATTGCCAAAATGCCAGAACTCTAGGGCGTATTTACATAGAACTTTATTTGTATTAAATCATCATTTTTAAAGTGTATTCTTTTATTGACCTAGAGAAGCGTGGATTTTTTTAAAATTTTTTTTAGTAAAAAAATTCTCTGGAAATTGTATTTTTAAAAAATTAACTTCTTGTAGATTTTGGAACAGTGCGATGAGTAGTAGTAGAATTTCAAACAATATAACAACGTAATTACTTACCTTCTATACAATGAAATTTACATTATACCGGATTTCGTTAACTCAGTGGGTATAAATTGTCAATACCATTGTATATATATGTCAAAAAAATCTCCATTAAGTACGTTAAACGGCATTTACATTAGAACTTTTTTACCGGGTTAACCTACTTTATGAGGATTTATTTGGCATATATTCAAAGGAATTGACAATTTAAACCCACTGGGTTAACTAAATCCGGTATAATGTAAACGTACTATTAACCCGGCAAAAAGTGCTATGGCATTGCATGTCGTTACCAACGTTTCTTTATCCTTGCCCCAGGAGGTGCCAACCACAATGTTTTCAGAACTTTATTCCTAGCTTTCACTTTCTGATTGATGTAGTTAGAAAGCGAGGAGAAATGAAGGAGGTTAACAAAGACTACCCCAAGGATTTTCGGAAGAATTATCTACCTCCAATGGAAATGTCAAGTTCTAAACATCTGCCGAAGTTTCGCAATATACATATTGAACAATATGGAAGATAGGACACCACATTTCGGTACTCCCATTTTAATCTGATTTCATGAATTAGTAGAATATTATTGTGAAAAAAATATTAGCATTTGCCTCTTAATTTTCGTACTACCGTAACTGATCGTAATTGTCATGTCTAAACGTTTAGTAAGTAGTTACATAGTCCCTCTTTCCTTATATATGGTCTGTTCCCGTACATCAAGAATCTACTCGATTTTACTATTTTCTTCGATATCATAAAGGAAAATTCGTTATCGTAGTAAAAAGTAGTAAATTCTTGCAGTACCGGAACAGATCAATAATGGGAACGGAACTAAAGCGGTGTACACACTAGCATTTTGGAGTGACAGATTTCTTTTCATCGATTACTGAGTGTCCAACAACCATGAATATTTTTGTTGTTACCTGATGAATGATAAATATGAGAGATGACACTATGAAATAGCAAAATTTGGTCAGAAGTGTCATTCAAAAGTGCTAGTGTGTATACACTGTTTAAGATACAATGACAAAGGACAGTTAATGCGGTCATCCAGGGAGAACAGCTGATTCTCGATTTTCTGTGAAAATCCATTATTTGGGAATTGACTCCATATTATGAAAACGTAAACAACGTTCAAATAATTGACATTTAACAGCTGTTGATGACAAAACGTCTTTTACTTTCTCGGCGACGTTATTAGTAGGTCTTGGTTGTATACAACGCATGATGCAATCATATATCAATTCCACCGTGTTTGGGGTGGAATTTAAAGTGGCATGAGACACTGAGTCTATGTTGCCACCTTCACGGGTATTCATATATGCCCTAATATTATTAGATTTTAGTATTATATCGATTGAATGTTGATAAATTCCGAGTTTTTGTAGATTTTGCAATAAAGAATGTCTGGTATCGTCTGCCATATATACTTCCATTCCATTTTTCTTGCCAAGATCTGACTGCCGAAGATTTGTCGTTTTGTCTCATGTCAGATGAACATAATTTCGGGTAAGAATCGGTTGGATTATGGTTAGTGACAATGGAGTCCACATACTCGTTACCATCGATGCCGCTATGGCTAGGCACTCATAGAAAGTGTATAGTGTAGGCCTCCCTAGACATTTGGTAAACCTGCTCTTTTATTCAGTAAATAAAGGGATGGATATTTATGGAGTTTTGGGATCCAATGGCCTGAAGGACTGATTTGCTGTCAGTGATGAGTACATATTTCCCAGGATCACAGGTTTTGATGAGCATTAAAGCTTCAACAATTGCATAAGCTTCGGCGGAGAAAATAGAACAGTGATGTCCAACGAAGGCATCCATAAGGCACAGCTGGTTTTGTCTGCAGTTTTTGAACCGTCAGTGAATATGGATTTGAAATCGGGAAATTTAGTATGCATGGTGTTATTGTATATATTAACAATGTCTGATGTTGTCGATCGATTCTTAAAGATGTCCAGAAATGTTATGTTTGGGAGTAGAAGGATGGCTTGAAGCGGATAGTTATATTGAATAGGTCGATGTATGATGCAATCTTAAGATGATGACAAAATATCTGTTTTTTTATTTGACCATCTGTCATATTTTATCAAGTAATATTTCTCATAGTTGGCAATATTGTACGTCGAATTCAAGTAGAAATTACGCATTCTGACAGTTAATCGAGACATCAGCTGCGCTAAATGGACTATCTACTTATTGTACCATGGTGATGACAAAACATCTGTTTTTATTTGACCATCTGCCAAATTGTATCTAGTAATATTGCTCATGGTTGGCAACACTGCACGTCGAATGCAAGTATAAATTATGCACTTTGACAGTTAATGGGAGATAGTCAGCTGTGCTAAATGGAGTACCTATTTATAGTACCATGATACAACCCAAAGTTACATGGTGAACTGTGTATTAGAATGTCAAAGCATTTTTAACTAGAGTGGATTCACAGCCTACGATATTAATGGAATATAATAAAATGAGGAAATTTCAGTTTAATTTTCGCTTCAAAATATTACAAATAAAAGAAGTATATAAAAAAAGAAGATTATTTAGCATTTGCATCTTACTTTTACTTTTGTAAATGATTTTTAATTAAATATATATTTTTTTATTTACGTTTTATTTTTATAAATTTAAATTTCTTTGGTTTTTTTGTTGGTTTGTATTTTTTATAAAGAAAAAAAATTACTAAAGCATTTTCTTGTCAATATATATATATATATATAGTATAGTATATAATTAAATATGTATGTACGTTTCTTTTACAGAGATTGTTAATATGCAAATATAGATAGAAATATATTGAGAGAGATAGGATAAAAATTAGCTCGATTTCTAAGAAGACATGCAAAATACTACATGAGGGGGGGGAATTGATTTTTTTCATTGAAAATTTTTGGTTTTCTTATTACATTGGTTTGGTTTTCTTTTTTGAATAGAATAATTAATTTAGTATAAGAGATAATAATACCATTATGTTGTGGATAGGATTTAGTTTTTTTTTTTTTTTTAAATAATGATAAAAGCGTTTGAAATAAATAGCCTAGGGGGGATTATAAATTTCCTTATAGCTATGCACCTTTAGGGGGGATTTTTTTAAGTTGCTTTGCTTTTTAATGAGTAGTGTTTTTTGTTTTGAATATAACCGTCTATTTCTCTCTTTTTAAATACATACGTACTTGGTATTTTTTTGGTTTTTTTCCTTTAATGATTATGATTTAGCATTAGCAATACATTTTACATGTACAATAACTATTGGTAATTTGTTTATAACTTAATTAAATGTATATATTCTATAATATAATTTATTTTTTACTTTTATTTTTTTTTGTTGTACTCAGGACTACAATTATAAACAACCATTGAGGTAATATTTGTTAAGCTCTACGTTCCACAAAATATTTTTTTTTAAATATGTATATATAATTTTTTCAAATGTAAATAATAATAATAATTTATATAAATTGTAGTTTTTAAGAAATGTTTTTTATGTATGTATGAATGTATATATTATATATATATGGTGTATAGGATAGTTAGATTGATATATACTTGATTGAGATTAAGAGAAAAAAAGTGTTAATGGGTGGATGTTGTGTTACTGATTTTTTTAAATACTGTTGATACTTTGTTTTTTGTAAATATATACTTAGTACATATGTAGTTATGTTATACACACACATGAAAGTTGTTTTTTTATTAATAATGATACAAATTCTAATAATAATGTTATCCAGGAAGATCAGCTGACTAAACTGTAAATCAGCTGACTCAACTGTAAATCAGCTGACTCAGCTGTTGTTATTGTGAATTACGAAAATCATAATTTTTGCAGTTAACCTAAAGGTCTAAACAGCTGTTTTCCTCTTCCTGGTTAACCTTATTAATAAATATTGTAATAATTATGATCAAAATTCCAAAAAAAAACTAAGGTTTCCAAAAAATTAAATAACAACACAAAATGACAACAATTCAATAATAACATTCATTATTTTTTGGTATATATATGTAGTTACTATATATATTTCTTTGACAAAGAAGATAAACATACACATCGAACATCAAAAATCTCCTTGCTTGCTTTTTTGTTACCATTATTGTTGTTGTTGTTAAGAAAAATATGTAAAAAACTTAGAATTTAAAAAAAATCGAAATGTGTTTTAAATGTAGAAAAATGACCATATAAACATTGAAATACTGCTGTTTTTGTTGTGGCGACTTTTGCTGCTGTTGTAAGCCTTGCATATAGCGTGTAACAGTAGTGAATAATAATCAAAAAAGTAAAAATGAGACTCGCGTTCTTCTTGTATCTCCTTTGGCTCTGCGGGCCATACCGTAATGTCACCCAGTTATGTCACTGCTATTGCTTGTACCCTTTGAATCCATGGCACCGGCAGCTAAAAGGAAATGCCATTTATATTTTTTTTAGTTTTGAATAAAAATTTATTATTGTTATTACAACATACCTAAGTCATCACCATGCATTGAGGATGTTAGACCCCCAGTAATACTATTAAAGTCCAGATTGTACTAGAAAAGAAGAAGAAAAATTCGATTAATAAATGTATATGTCAAAATCGTTAATTAAGTTATCAAAGTAAATGTAATGCCATTATCGATCTATATAACCCTAGCATGTTTACAAGTAATGTCAATAGAGGCCTATCAATAAGGTCATGATGCAATAATAAGGTGATGTATCTAAAACAAAAACCTTTATTTTTATCTCGATTATCTGTCAAATTTTTCCATATAATATTTCAAATGGTTGGTAACACTGCACATAGAATTCAAGTAAAAATTACCCACTTTGACAGATAATCAAGACATCAGCTGCGCTAAATGGACTACCTATTCTTTGTGCCATGAATAAGGTAATCCACATGGCACAATAAATAGGTAGTCCATTTAGAGCAGCTGATGCTCGATTAACTGTCAAAGTGTGTAATATCTACTTGAATACGATGTGCCATGTTGCCAACCATGTGAAATATTATAAGGGAAAATTTGGATCGTCATCTGAAGAAACACGAGGAAGAATCCACCGGACTGGCCATTAGTGATTCGCCGTCGTCAAATGAGAGACAAAAAACATTGACTTTTGTTTTATTATTATTATTTGTTATTATTATTGCATCATGGTAATCCAGGCAGACCAGCTGAATGTCAGTTGCCTCTCAAGTTTACTGTTAAAATTCATTATTGTGAATTGACTTCCATTATAAAAACGTAAACAAAGTCCAATATTTTGACATTAGACTTGAGAAAAAAAGCTGACTTTCGCTAGCTGGATGACCTTATTAATAGATCTTGAATGTCAATATTGAATCTCTGCAACCATGTCATGTGCGTTATTAGAGGAAAAAAGTAACATTAAAGCGCGTTTAGACTATGTTATTTGTTTATTTGGTTCGATTTATAAATAGAGAAGCTATAATATAGCATAGTATTACAATTATATAAAACTGTCAGTCAGCTGATAATTAAACGGTGTACACACTAGCACTTTTATGTGGCAGCTTTTTTTTTTATCGATTACTGACTGTCTGTCCAACAACCATGAATATTTTTGTGGTTGCCTGATGAATGATAAATATGAGTGGCCACGAGAGGACTTTCGCTTGGATTGGATGACCTTATTAATAGATCTTGAATGTCAATATTGAATCTCTACAACCATGTCATGTGCGTTATTAGAGGAAAAAAGTAGCATTAAAGCGCGTTTAGACTATATTATTTTTTTATTTGGTTCGATTTATAAATAGAGGAGCTATAATATAGCATAGTATTACAATTATATAAAACTGACAGTCAGCTGATACTTAAGCGGTGTACACACTAGCTTTTTTTATCGATTATCTGTCCAATAACCATGAATATTTTTGTGATTGTCTGATGAATGATAAACATGAGAGGCCACACTAATAAACAAGCAAATTTTGGGGCAAGTATTCTAGTGTGTACAGCGCTTTATTTACGTGAAAGCATGTTATAATTATTAAAATGTATAGAATAGCTAGCCTTCTGATTACATTTTTTTTTTCTTCTCAAGGTGGCTTGTTCTGTCAAATCAAAAGCTCATATTTTGTGTATGTGGGTATATTCTTTTGAATATCATTTTAAATAAATTCAAAATAAATTGAAATATCTCCACATATATTTGACAGAAGAAGCCACCACCTACATAATTGATTTTTTGTTATTCACCTTAAGTTGTCCCACCTTGGAATATTGTACCATGCGTGAATGGGTGTAAAAATAGTGTTGTATTTGAAATTATTTCGATTTAGCACAGGATTTAATTTTGCTAATAAATAGATAAACTGACTTCTGATGACACCTAAACAAATTTCGAACCAAATCCGAACAAACAAACAAATTTACAATTTTTTCCGATGTTTGTAAATTCCGGACCATTTTCATGCCAATAATTTCGGATAATTTCGTTTGAATTCTGAGCTTTGGCAAGAAAAGACCGATTTGATTCAATTTTCAGAGACAATTTGGGCCAAAAACATTTTCCTGGAACGGAAATACTGTTCCGAACTTTGTCTTTTTTCATATACTGGCAATTCAATTCAAAAATTATGTATTTTAATAAAAAACCTTAGTAAAAAGCTGATATTCCTGCTTTGCCTTATAGTGTAAAACCGACGCAACAAAATATGATTAAAATCGATAACCATTCGATTGTCATAGCACGTTCACATTTTTCTGGATTTCCTTAACCCAGTGGGTTTAAATTGCCAATTCTTTTGAATATATGCCAAATATATCCTCATATAGTAGGTTAACCCAGTAAAAATGTCTATTGTAAATGCCGTTTTAATTCTATAGTCTATACCTAAAGTAAATTCTATTTATAACTTTAGTGCATTTTATTCGACATATACGCTATGAAATTGTCATCTAACATCCAGTGAGTTTCCTAAGTCTAAATGTACCTTGACATTCCCCAAATCAGCTGTTTCGGGGATTAACATAATGTTATTTTTTATTATAAAATATTTAATCAATTGAAAACCAGTGCTAATATCTGAACATTATGTGTAATCAAAATCGAATATTTCATAAAAATCTAACCAGGGTCTAATGACAAAGTTGTCCAGGGAGACCAGCTGGATATCAGCTGCCTCTCAAGTTTCCTGTCAACCTTCATTATTGTGAATTGACTATACATTATGCAAATGTAAACAAAATTCAAATTTTTTGAGAAAACAGCTGACTTTTGTTAACTGGATGACCTTATTAATAGCTCTTAATCTAATCCATGGCACAATGAATAGGTAGTCCATTTAGCACAGCTGATGTCTCGATTAACTGTCAAAGTGGGTAATTTCTACTTGAATTTGATGTGCAGTGTTGCCAACCATGTTAAATATTATAAGGAAAAAATTTTGACAGATGGTCGAGACCAAAACAAAGGTTTTTGTTTTGATACATCACATTATTATTGCATCGTGATCTAATCGATAATTTAATAGAGATCACCTGTTCGTTTTTTGTCAATGACAAAAACCACAATACAGTACACTAAATAGGTACTCCACTTAGTGTAGCTGACTATCCGAATAACTGTCAAAATGCATAGTTTCTATTTGAATTCGTTGGGCAATGTTGCCAACCATGAGAAATGTTACTACATAGATATAGATTTGGCAGTTGGTCGAATAAAAAACAGATGTTAAACTAATAAAATATTATCTTATAGATTTTATCCAGCTTTATAACTTAATATATTCCCACTTATATTATGTTTACCAGATTACACTATTTTACTATTCAAACATTGAATACGAAACGTGCGATTTTTTATATTTTATTGCAAGAGCAAAAGTAAAGTTTTTTACGCCCAGAAAAGGGTAAAAGATAGGTAAAGACACGTTTAGACTATGCCTTCTAAATCGACTCGATTTGTAAAGCGAGATATCAAATCCGAACTGTTTAGGCTAGTATAAAATTGGTACACATATACATTTCACTGCTTTCCTATAATTTTAGCAGCTGACATATTTTTTATTAAGCAGTTATTTTTTAAGGCATATTTTATGGAGAAACGATTTTTTTTTTGGCTCAAAAACAGGGTTGTATTTGAAATTATCTTGATTTAGCATAGGATTTCGAGCAAATCGAAAAATTTAGTGGATTTAATTTTGTATGTTAAATCACAATATTGAGTGGATTTAATTTTGTATGTTAAATCGAGGTAAATTTAGCTCAATACACTTTATCACGATAAAAGCTATAGTCTAAACGCGCCTAAATAATAATTTCATAGTATAAATACATCTCTGTGAACCAAAACACAACTCTGGTAAATAATTGTATGTCTTTTGATTCTACTTACCTTTGTAGCACATTCTAGGCACTTTGTCACAACACTATTGATAACACACATGAGGTTTTTCGTTTCCCTGATAACATGATCCACCTTAACATATGTGGCCGATGGACCCACTGTATGATCTTTGACAGTAAACTGTAATGTTTGTACAAATGTGGGTACACGATCTAGGACATTGAGTAAATCTTTTTTGTGTGGACTTGCGGGGACCTGGGAAACATAAAAAAATATTTAAAATTTATAATAGAATATTAAAAATAATAAATAATAATTTAATACATTTTAAAAACTTCAAGTAAAGTAGATTACACACTATAAATAATATTTTAAAAAATTTCAAGTAAAATAGATTACACACTATCATTATTTAATGACAGTTCTCTCCGTAATTTATTTGACAGAGTGGATGTTTTATATTGTCAGTTTCAGGGGATTTTCTGAATCCCTTTTCTTTACAATATTTTTCATTTGACACGTTTTTTTTTAATAAATTTATCCATAAGCCGCCAGTTTGGCAGTCAGAAATCGTTAAAAGACTGCCATTGAAAAAATATATTCTGTACTGGCCACTGTCAGATTGGATTGTCTTTTTTTATGGATTTTGTGAATGGTCAAACAAACAAACTTTAAGCTAAACTGTCAAATAAAATCAATAGTGTGTACGCTACTTTAAAATCAGCTGTTCAGCATAGTCAGAAATAGATAAAAATATCATTAAAATATCTCATAATCAGCTGTTTTCTGAAATTACCTTATCAGCTGTTTTGTCATGATTTTCGCACTTACCTGATAGGAAAATTGTCTTAATATTTTATATAGACGATTGGCTTCTTCAGCAAAATATTCAGCTTGTGTAAACAAATCCTGGGTAGTTTTCAGTGAACCATTTCCCTTGGTAAATTGATACATTAAAAATGCCATAGCTGAAAGATTTTTCGCACGTTTAATTATGTCATTGTCACATAATTCTTCATTCCAGCGAGGTTGTAAATCGCGTTTAACAGCATCGGCCTCCAAATCTAATTCCTTACTCGGCTCGGGTAAATCTTTGGGGAAATTAACCGTTTTTGTTGGTTTTGCAATATCCGATACTGATGCGGCAGAGCTCTAGAGTAGGGGTAGAGAAAGAAAAATTATAATAAAAGAGATAACTTTAAATTTATTCTACTTTATATTTTTATATTGTAATCATTAATACAATATTATAATAAATGTTATGGCATTAAAAGAAATATAACGAGAGCCCTTTGAAAATTACGTTTTTTATACTATTTTTATTAAAATGTGTGTAATATAAACACTGTAAACCCATCAATATAGTGTAAAAAAGGCAAAACACAGAATCAGCTGTTTCTTGAATGTCAATAATCCAATATGTCTTAACGGTCAATGGTGTACCCATAGCACAATAAATAGGTAGTCCATTTAGCGCAGCTGATGTCTCGATTAACTGTCAAAGTGCGTAATTTCTACTTGAATTCGATGTGCAATGTTGCCAACCATGTGAAATATTATTATTGACAGATGGTCGAGACAAAAAAAGGTTTTTGTTGTGATACATCACCTTATTATTGCATCATGGGTGTACCAAATACTGTTGGAATTAAGGTATAATAACAAGGACATCTAGTAAGTGCAGCTGCTACTCAAGTTTGCTTCAATTAAAAAACGTCAATATTTTTTACATTAGTCTTGAGAAAAGCAGCTGATTTTCGCTTTCCGAGTGATCAGCTGAAAAATCTATATCGAAAGTGTTCAAAAAAGTTCACCCAGCATGTCAAAGTCAGCTGTTTTCTTTTCAAGTCAAATGTCAAAAATTTAGACTTTGTTGACGTTTTCATAATGGAAATCAATTCACAATAATGGATTTTTACAGCAAACTTCGGGAGCAGCTGATATCCAGCTGATCTCCCTAGTTGACTTTACTAATTTTGCTTGACACCTGTATTGTGTAGAACCGCCCAAGCGAATAAGAATAACCTTCAGCAGCGCCAGCTGTTTCTGAAATTTCCTAAAACAGCTGTTTTCGTTTGCTGAACTACCTTAAGGTAGAATTAGTTATGACATAACCATGACAAAATAAAAAAATGCTCCAGTTAGTGCAACTGTCAAAGTGCATAATTTCTAGAAATATTACTAGAGAACATTTGACAGATGACAGTCGAATAAAAAAATTTTATTGTTTTGATACAATCAAATCATTGTACAATCAATCAGCTGATCAAACCAAAACTACTGTATTCGAAGTATGCGACTGCTATGTTCCTATTCAAAAATCCGGTACAGTGTAAACGTACTATTATGATTATTCTAATTCTACCTTTAATAGAAGGCCTTCGTATGTGAAAGCTGAGATCTAGGAGGCATAAGAAAATACAAATACTATAATCATATACTTACACTTCCAAATGTCAGGTACTTTAAATCTTGTTCACTTATTACCGCCATCGATTCCAATATCTTTTTAGCCACCACATTCACCTCGGACACTAACCATGTCCACATTTCCACAAATGCATCAAAATTCTCACTGGCCACATTACTCAAGGGGAATTTAGTTAATATTTTGGCAGCTAGAATAACTTGAGGTCCATAGATGCGTAAATTTATCGATACATGACTAGCCTGTTCCTTGAGAGCATCCTGCACGGCAATGTGACGCAGCAGCTTACACACATCCAAAATATGATCACAATGCTCGTGAAATTCATTCACTTTCTGGGTGAATTGTGGTAAATTCTGTTGTGATATTATGGCATTAAGGGAGTTCACCAATTCCGTGGACATTTTCAGAGCGTGAAACATATCACGCGACTGTTCGGCTGCCGATGTGACCAATTGTTCGGATAACGTTTTGACGGCAGACAATACCGTATCGATATACTCATCCTGATACGGATCTTTGGCATATGGCTGATCGCCTTGTTTCACCACAATGCGTAGATATTTATTCAGCTCACGGGTACAGTGATCGCAGTAGATTAAAATACTTTCACGCATTTCATGACTGGTATAGGGTGAGTCGGTAAAATCATGGATGTTCTCCAAGATTCTATCGAATGAGATTAGCAGTTTTTCAATGAGATCTTCACAAACACAGGATTGATTGATTGTCGTCTTATATTTGGGACTGCCCGAGGCGGAGGAGGAGGAATATTCATCCAGGCCGTAGCATTCGTTGAGCAGACGTTCGCCCTCCGGCAGTCCTGTGGCATCGTATAGCTTCGTTTTGGTTTTATTGTCATGTGTTGCAGCTGATGTAACCCATCGTCGCTCCAAGGCCTTTTTGCGATACGAAGAGTTGTGATTGAATTTCGAATTCATGTAGGGATCACCGACGCCACCACCATGTTTATTCGTTTTATAGCGGCAACACTGCATCAGATAGGTAAAATGTTGTATGGTGGCATGTATGGTGCCACGGTCATCGTTGTTGTAATAGGAATACTGTTGCTGTTTCGTAGAATGCCATTCCGATTCGATGATAGTATCCTTGATAATGAAATGTATGTGATCCATACCACGTCGTATTTGACAAAATACGGTGTTGCGATTCTCCCGGGCAATTACACAATTATAGTGGACCATACACACCTTCGAGGAGGTGATCAAGACTTTTACCGAATGCTCTAGCACCTGACGAGCTGAGAGTATTTCGGCACGTCGTCGCTCCTCTTTGGCACAATTGGCATTACTACCCGTCAAATAGGTCATCTCTACCATTTCTGTACCGAACGCGGAGAAGGCTTGTACAAATTTGGTAAAATTCATAACACATTCCAAATTCTGTGGACATTTGCTATCCTTATATTTGAAGCTGAACAGCTGTTTGACCACAATGATATCGACCAGTAAGAGGACTCGTGTTATGGAGGTTAGTAATGAACGTGATGCCAGCACAATGGCTGTATGATCCACATAGGGTTTGGGTACACCAGCACTGTCGTGTATTAAATCGCCAGATATACAAAGTTGTTCAATCGATTTCCCTGGGGAAGAAGACAGAGAGAGAAAGAGAGAGAGGAGAGAAAAATGTTTATTAGGTAAAAAATATTTCATAAAAGGATGTACACACTAGCGAACAGGGGTAAAATTTAATAATTCTTAATTTTTATTTAATTTTTTAATCATGAGATTAGCTGTCAAAATATACAATTTTCATTTTAAAATAAAATTTTGTTTTGATTCCCCGTGTTTGTAATGTTGACAAACATGAGAAATGTCAAATTAAAATATGAAATTAAAATTTAAAAAAAAAAACTGACCTAGAGATCCCTAATGTGATATTTACTAAACAGCTGTTTTTATAGAGCGCGTTTAGACGATCTCAAACGCCAATTTTTTACGTCAAACGTCAATCTTCTTGTGTAATCGAGTGTTATCGCTTTATTGACCTAGAGATCCCTAATGTGATAGCCACTAAACAGCTGTTCTCTTAAGAAGCTTTGTTTTTTTTTGACATTAGATTTATGGCTTATGTTTATGAAAGTATAATTAACAGTACCCTACAAATAATCCTCTCAATTCAGCTAGTGTGTGCGTGTGTACGTTCTCTGTCAAACTTACCCGTATCTCTTGCATCCTTGCAACACTCAAACATATCACCTTTAATATCCTGAAAACCCTCAGCAATTATTTCTCCAATTGTTACCAAACGATCAACGGACATATTAACCGCTTGCCCAACTCTCTTGTAGGCCATTAATTTTTGTTCGCCACTCATTTCCAAATGTCGGGGAGAAGTTAACTATACAAATAATTCAAAACAAATGTGGTTAGATATGTGCTATTAACGCTTTTAAGTAGAGGTCGTACTTACCGGCTCTAAATTATTTGCAGAAATCATGATGCTGATGTTTGCTTTCTTTTATCTTTGGTATCCGTGTTTGGGCTTTATTTTTCGTAACTTTAGAGCAAACTCTCCATGCTTTTTTGTTTTGATTTTCCTTATCCAGAGGGTTTTGGACTATACACTTGGCATGTGATCAGACCCTTGTGCTGTGATGGAAAGTTTGCTAGGGGAAAATATACAAATGATTTGATTAGAAATCGGAATAACCTAAAAAATTACTGTGTCTGATTTATCGAAGAGGGAGATATTTGAGAGCACATTATTAGGGTTTGAAAAAAAAGAAAACAGTCTTGAAAGTATACAAATTAATTCATGACCGATTTTGATCAGAACTCTCTCTTTTTTTTTACCGAGCCATTCGATAAATTTGTAAAATTGATACATTTATAATTGATATGATCTGGCGCCCAACATATCACAAGTAGATTTAACATGAAATGAAATAATTACTCCAGCTTGAATATAAATTTGATTCGGGAGCAAATCGAGAGGTACAGGTGTCAGAATGAAGTCAGGAAATTTTACCAACGAGTAAAACGCCAAACCGAAGGCTTTAGTGCAGGCACATCCTCCTGTATAGATGAAGATGGTGACAGATACAGACAGCTTGTTGAGAATCTGGAAGAAGCGTTCTGCAAAGCTTCTGGTATCAAATAGTGACGGTGAAGAAGATACCCCAGAACCAATAAGAGATGACGGTATAGAGTATATAACACCTAGCCAAGATGAGGTCAGAATAGCAATCAGAATAAAGCAGCAAGTGCCGATGTCTTACCAGTCGAACTATTTAAGACCGGTGGTCAGATGCTAGTCAGGAGCATACACCAGCTGCTTAGTACAATTTGGCTAGAAGAATGCATGTTCAACGTTTGGAACCTCAGCATCCTGTGTCCGTGAACAAAAAGGAGGCAAGACGATATGTGCCAACTATAGAGGAATTAGTCTTCTACCCATCGCATATAAAGTGCTATCCAGCGTACTGTGTGAACGACTGAAGCCAATGATATTATTGGACCTTACCAATGCGGCGTCAGACCTGACAAATCCACCATAGACCAGATTTTCACTCTGTGCCAAATCATGGAGATGACCTACGAAAAACATATCGACACATTCCACCTTCTCGACGACTATAAAGCCGCATTCGACAGCCCTATCCATTCAGAGGTGTTTAAATCCAAGTCTGCGTCCGGCATTCCTGCAAAATGAATACGGCTATGTAGGATAACTTTCAGACAAGGTGACAGTTAACATCCTGCTGGAAAGGGTCATACGAGACGCAAAGGTGAACAGAAATAGCACTCTGTACACCAAACAACACATGTTACTCGCCTACGCCGATGACATCGATATAATGGGTCGAACATTGCGTGCGGTAACAGCCACCATTGAACAAATTTGAGAACAAATTGGCCTTAGTGGGTCTGGCAGTAAATGGCGAGAAGACCAAGCAGATGGTATCAACGCAGAAGACGTCCAGTAGACGACAGAACTACAGCTTCTAGGTAGTCAACGATTTTATATACTTTGGTACCGCCATAAATAAAACTAATGACATCAGTTTTGAAATGCGGAAAAGGATAGTGTTGGCCAACAGATTTTACTATGGTCTAAGTAAACAAGGTCACCTCTAGCCAGACCAAACTCGAGCTGAGTGTGGCTCTCCCAGATTGGGAAGGCCACGAATCGCACAATACCGACGTGATTGGAAATCTTTTTTAAGATTTCTGAAGCTAGCCAAGTAAGTAAATAGCTAAATTTGTTACGTATTTTTGAAGCCTCCTTGTTACCTAGAGTAATAACATCCAACAGAATTGCGCCCAACATTTCCGAAAGTAGTAGTAGACAGCTAAACTGAATAGATTAAGATTGTAGAATAGTGGAAACCCCAAAAAAGGATATCATTTTAAACCAGATATGGCGCCCAACATTTCCTAAGATTGTTGTCAAGTTAAACTGGTTAGATTAGATGGAGTAAAATAGTCGAAAACCTAAGGTGCTTAATGAAATAAAATAAACCAATACAATTTTATGTAAACCAAATTTGGCGCCCAACATTTATGAGTGTTGTTAGTTAGCTAAACCGATAGCTAAATTGTATAGATTAAATGAAATAGAATTGTCAAAACCCCTATGTTCCATAGATAAATAAAATGAGCCAACACAATATCCTCCTTTGAACCAGATGTGGCGCCCAAAATTTTTGAGTGTTAGATACCTAAACAATACTGTTTCCTAGAGAAATATGATCCAACCGAATGATCCTGTTAACTAAATATGGCGCCCAACATTTGTGAAGGTAAGTAGATAGCTAAATAGATTAAATGGAGTAGAATTGTCGAAACCCCTATTTTCAATAAAGAAAAAAAATTAACCAACACAATATCCTCCTTTGAACCAGATGTGGCGCCCAATATTTTTGAGTTTTGTTAGATAGCTAAACTGATTAGATGCAGATGGATCAATATTGTCGAAGCTTCTTTGTTCCCTAGAGAAATTTGATCCAACCGAATGAATCTGTAAACCAAATATGGCGCCCAACATTTCGGAAGGTAAGTAAATATCTGAACTGGATAGATTAAATGGAGTAGAATTGCCGAAACCTCTATGTTTCATAGAGAAATAAAATGAACCAACACAATATCCTTTAAACCAGATGTGGCGCCCAACATTTTTGAGTGTTTTTAGATAGCTAAACTGGTTAGATGGAGATGGATCAATATTGTTCCCTAGGGAAATATGATCCAACCCAATGATCCTGTAAACTAAGTATGGCGCCCAAAATTTCCCAAGGTAAGTAGATAGAAAAATGGAGTAGAATTGGAGTAGATATATAAAATGGAGAATAGAAACCCATATAAAGTCGAAGCCTCTTTGTCCCCTAGAGAAATATGCTTCAATACAATATCCTGTAAACTAGTTATGGCGCCCAACATTTCTGGAGGTAGTTATCATGTTAAACTGGTTAGATTAGATGGAGTTATATAGTCAAAGTCCTTACGTTCCCTAGAGAAATAATATTTTGATATGGCGCCCAACATTGAAGTTAGAGAGCTGAATATGGCGCCCGATGTATTCAGCTAAACTTGTATTTAAAACTAAACTAGTACGGTGAAAATCCCTAGATTTCCTAGAGACATATCATGAACTAACATAATTTAGTTAGAAAGCTAAAATGGATAGATTAGATTGAGTAGTATTATCGATCAGCTCAAGCAAGCGCTTCGCCGGTAATGGGCGCAGAGCAACATTCGGGCAGCGTGTGACAGTTTCATTAGCCGGTTTCCGGGCTCAGGGGGAGAGGCACGGAGGATATGACAGAGTACCTATAATCCCTGAGCTGACGAGGCGAGAATGGCGTCCCTAAATAACCATCAAAGGTCTGGGTCACTACCTCTTAAAGTGACCCCCCCCTAACGCTGTGCTATCATGCGACCTAATGCTCATCAGCGTTCTATGGTTTGCAGTCAGGATCCACTGTAACAACATTTTTTAAGTGTTTTTAGATTGCTGGCGCCCAACTGTAAAATAGACATGGCGCCCAACATTTCTGAAGGTAGTTACATTTTCCGCCTTCGAGGAGCAGAGCTGAATGCTAACGGACGCGTCCACATATTAGCTATTTATTTAGAAAGCTGAAATGGACAGATTAGATTGAGTAGTATTATCGATTAGCTCAAGCAAGCGCTTCGCCGATAATGGGCCAAAAAAGCGCAGATCAACATTCGAGCAGCGTGTGACGGTTCCATTGGCCGATTTCAAGGCCATAATTCGTGCCAAAGGTGACTAAATTCGAACAAATCTAAATTTATTCTAAAATTTAATGCTATTTCCGATATTTTTTGCTTTCATTCAATAAAATTAAAAAAAAAATAGAATATCAAAATTATGGCGTTTGACTTTGTTGCAGTTTTTTATCTCACCCTGTAATATGTCAAATAAATCCTCATAAAGTTAGGTTAGCCCTGTAAAAAGTTATAATGTATATTCCGTTTAAGAGGAATAAGGAAGCTGTCGTCTAGTTTTAAGGTAAACATTTTTCTTGAGACAAAGTTCCGTTTTATGGTCTCTCTATGGGCAAAATATATTTTTATTTCCCCCGATTTCTTTTAATTATTTATTGAATACGATAAGCCAACTAGTCCTTAGGTCATACCTCTTGCCTATATAAATTATTCAAATATTTATACTAGTTTTTACAATGAACACTTATTACGAGAGAAACAGGGAGAGAGAGAGAGTGAGAGGGGTTAAGTGCTGTTGTTATTTTGTTTTTTTTTTGCTTTTAACCAAACATAAGAGGTCATCTAATAAATACGCAAATAATAAATATTTCATAGCAAACAAATACTGCTGCTTTGACAAGCACAAGCAAGCAAACAAACACAACAACAACAAGAATAGCAGCAACAACATTGAACTTAGGTTAGACAAGGTTAGTTGTTGTTGTTTAGCATGTTTATTCTTGGCACTTATTAATATATGTAAATCAACGAAGCCATCAGCCATCATCCCAGTGATGGTGATACAGAGAGAGGGAGAGTGAGAGAGAGAGTGCAAGAGTAACAACAGTAATTTGCTTTGTTATTTTCTATTTTGTTGTTGTTGTTTGAGAAAGGGAACAATAGCACACAAACACACACACACACAACAACAGCAGCAGCAACATCTTTTGTTTTAAGGTTTGCAGAAACCACTTTCCGAACAAGAGCAATCTTGAATAAAATTGAAAAAAAGCAAGAATGGAAGAATGTAAAAAAAGGCCAACAACTTGCCTGCCTGCATGCACATCGAATCGTAGCATATCGCATATATTGGCAAACTGTAATATCACATTAGAAAATTCCATCATTTGCTCTTGAATTGATGGATTTATTATGATTGTAATATAGACAAGGCAAAGGTGTCACCAGCACCAGCCACCACAACCATCAGGGGGACAACACTCTCAAACACACACACAGCCCGTTCACTCGTTGTGACAAACCTCTTTAGCGTACACTTCACCTCTACCTTTACTTTCGTTTGTTTTTTTGTTTCTTGTTCTGTTGTTGGTGATTCCTTTTGACCATCCGCGCCCTGATTCTCCATAAACAACAACCCCTCGATTGGACTGCATGCAGCTGATGATGTTCAATTTCACAGTGGGGTTTTTTATTTTTTTTGCGCTACTAACTGTTGTTTAGTAAAGAGCAATACAATTTAGAGGAGACAACAACACACACCAAGGCACACACCATTGAATCCTACCACAAAACACAGTTTGTCAATTTCAATTTAATTGCTTGCCTAGCTTGGCTGGATGGCTCGGTGGCAGCTAAGGGGCACCAGTAAGTCTTTGCAACGCACACACAACAAATCCAGAGTGGAAAAACAGACACTCGCACAATAGAAAAGTGTCTACAAGTGTATGCAGCAAGCAGCAGCTTGACTGCCTGCCTGCCCTCCAGCCACCTATACTTGTTAGTTGACTGCTGTTGGTGCTTCTATTTTCCATGGGAAAAATCGTTGTTTTGTATTGTCCAAATTTTTGAGAATCCATTTTTTCTTCAAATTTCAATTTCACTTCCAATTTTTATATACCTGACTCCTCGCTGGGCCAGTAATTAGGTTTTCCGTTACGATTTTCACAATACCACACAGCACTCCACAATACCAACCAAGCGAGTCTTCTATTTTCCGATTTTTGCAAATAAAAATTTGATTTTCACTTCTTCTTTTCGTTTCGTTCTTTTTTTTCGTTCGGTCGTTCAGGGGGAAAGCGTATAAACAATTTGAAGGAATTTTCACAACTTATGTAGTAGAATAGATGTTCCCCAGGTAAGTGTTTATAGATTAACTGGTCATGCGCAATGTGCAGAAATAAAAAAAATCCTGGTTATCGATAACATGCAGCATTTTTGACAGTTAAAAATATTGGGCAGTTAGGACTTAGAAGTTTGAATTTGAAAAAAAAAAATTTGAGTTCTAATATTCTTTCACTTTTTTTCAATAATTGTTACAACATTTTTTTAAGTGTTTTTAGATAGCTGGCGCCCAACTGTAAACTAGATATGGCGCCCAACATTTCTGAAGGTAGTTACATGTTCCGCATGCGGGGAGCGGAGCTAAATGCTAACGGACCCGTCCACAGGATAACAAATAACATACAAACAGTCGCGGATAATCAGCGGGCTCAGGGGGAGAGTCACGGAGGAAATAACCGAGTACCTATAATCCCTGAACTGACGAGGCGAGAATGGCGTCCCCAAATAACCATCCTCTCAAATTGACCCCCCTAACGCTAGGTTGTCATGCGACCTAGTGCTAATCTGCGTTCTATGGTTTGCAGTCAGGGTTCATTGTAACAACATTTTTTTAAGTGTTTTTAGATAGCTGGCGCCCAACTGTAAACTGGACAAGGCGCCCAACATTCCTGAACGTAGTTAAATTTTCCGCCTTCGGGGAGCAGAGATGAATGCTAACGGACGCATCCACAGGTTGCGGATAGTGGGAAGACCAATACTATTCATTGGGTAACTGTGAATAACAAATAAACAGTCGCGGATAATCAGCGAGCTCAGGGGGAGAGTCTTGGAGGAAATGACCGAGTACCTATAAACCCTGAGCTGACGAGGCGAGAATGGCGTCCCCAAATAACAATCTAAGGTCTGGGTCACCACCTCTTAAAGTGACCCCCTAACGCTGGAGTGTCATACGACCGCGTGCCCATCAGCGTTCTATGGTATGCAGTCAGGGTCCATTGTAACAACATTTTTAGATGTTTTTAGATAGCTGGCGCTCAACTGTAAACTAGATATGGTCACCAACATTTCTGAAGGTAGTTACATTTCCCGCCTTCGGGGAGCAGAGCTAAATGCTAACGGACCCGTCCACAGGATAACAAATAACATATAAACAGTCGCGGATAATCAGCGGGCTCAGGGGGAGAGTCACGGAGGAAATAACCGAGTACCTATAATCCCTGAACTGACGAGGCGAGAATGGCGTCCCCAAATAACCATCCTCTCAAATTGACCCCCCTAACGCTAGGTTGTCATGCGACCTAGTGCTCATCTGCGTTCTATGGTTTGCAGTCAGGGTCCATTGTAACAACATTTTTTTAAGTGTTTTTAGATAGCTGGCGCCCAACTGTAAACTGGACATGGCGCCCAACATTCCTGAACGTAGTTAAATTTTCCGCCTTCGGGGAGCAGAGATGAATGCTAACGGACGCATCCACAGGTTGCGGATAGTTGGAAGCCCAATACTATTCATTGGGTAACTGTGAATAACAAATAAACCGTCGCGGATAATCAGCGAGCTCAGGGGGAGAGTCTTGGAGGAAATGACCGAGTACCTATAATCCCTGAGCTGACGAGGCGAGAATGGCGTCCCCAAATAACCATCCAAGGTCTGGGTCACTACCTCTTACGCTGGGCTGTCGTGCGACCTAGTGCTCATCAGCGTTCTATGATTTGCAGTCAGACTCCATTGTAACAAAATTTTTTAAGTGTTTGTAAACTACACATGGCGCCCAACATTTCTGAAGGTAGTTACATGTTCCGCCTACGGGGAGCAGAGCTAAATGCTAACGGAACCGTCCACAGAATAACAAATAACATATAAACTGTCGCGGATAATCAGCGGGCTCGGTGGCAGAGTCACGGAGGAAATGATCGATCTATGATCCCTGAGCTGACGAGGCGAAAATGGCGTCCCTAAATAACCATCACATTGCAACAACATTTTGAAGTGTTTTTTGATAGCTGGCGCCAAACTGTAAATAAGACATGGCGCCCAACATTTCTGATCCCTGCGCTGACGAGGAGAAAATGGCATCCCTAAATAACCATCTCATTGTAACAACATTTTGAAATGTTTTTTGATAGCTGGCGCCAAACTGTAAACTAGACATGGCGCCCAACATTTCTGAAGGTAGTTATAATTTTCGCCTTCGGGGAGCAGAGCTGAATGCTAACGGATGCGTTCACAGGTTGCGGATAGTGGGAAGCCCAATGCTAATCATTGGGAAACTGTGAATAAGAAATTAACAGTCGCGGACAATCAGCGGTCTCGGGGGCAGATTCTCAGAGGAAATGACCTGGTGCTTATGATCCCTGTGCTGATGAGGTGGGAATGGCGCCCCTAAATAACTATCTCAAAGGTCTGCGTCACTACCTCTTACCCCCCTAACGCTGGGGTATCATGCGACCTCGTGCCCATCAGCGTTCTATGGTTTGCAGTCAGGGTCCCGACTGTATTAAAACATTGCCTTGTTGATACCTGGGCACCTCAACAAGTTTATTCAGGCTTAGTTGTCAAGTCCTTGCCACAGTAAGAGGCTATGTCATGGTCGACCTCAATCCCTCACCAAAAGCAATTTCTATGGAGCCGAATTATAATGACCCCACTTCTAAAAAAGAAAACAACGTGGTATGCGATTTTTTTCGACTGATGCTGGTGTGGCTGCCTTGGCACCCTCAGTCTCGAACTCTACAAGGTCAGACATCAATGAACCCCCACAAATGTTGACGACCCAAGGTAATGTCGTAGACCTCTCTTTGGTTCAAGTCATGTTACTCTCGATGACGTGGACGAAAGCCTGGACGGCCAGACATATCTTCTTCTCAACGTATTAGAGGAAACCAGCTTCTTCCGCCTTAGTCAGAAGAACATACCGAATCAACTCTGGGATGACTCAAACTTGTTAGACGATAAAGACATCATAAACCCTACAGTGATTAGTACTACCGTTACGAACACGATAGTTATCCTGGTGTTTCCTCGGAAGCAAGGTGAGTCCTCCCAGATAATGAATAGGGGTGAAAACCCTGGCGAGGTTGAAGATCCGAACTCCATCTCCATGGCCTGTAGTGACGTCGCAAAACTTCTCAGGTAGTTGGCTGTCGATACGGAGACTGGCTCCCGTCATTAAGGTGGATGAATCATCAGTACCAGAAACTGCAAGACAAGTCAACACCAAGCAGATCGCTGCCAAGAATATGTATATAATAACACAGATAGATGTAATAACTACTGCAACCGATTCATCGGACGGTACAGTGACTCCATCACGGAAAAGGAGTTCCTTTTGATCAAGAGGAACTTCAAATTAACCCGGATGAATTTGAGGTTATCCAGGAACTATCCGATTAATATTGCGAGGGACTTCATGATTGAAACGATTCCTAGACCTAGTGTGAAGACCGCCACGGTAGTCCCTTCAAAGAAGGAGAAAACTTTCGGAGGTCCTAGTACATCTAGGAAGCTGGTGCCTGAGACGTCTAGGCCCCCAGCACCTCCCAAGGGTAAACTGAGTACTGAGACGTCTTAGACACCAGCATCCACGAAGACGGAGGTAAAAACGCCTCCAAGAAGGCTGATAAGGCACAAAGTAGATATGGCGCCCAACATTTCTGAAGATAGTTACATAGCTAAACTGTATAGATTAGATGGAGTAGAATCGAAATCGAAAATTTATCCAATCCCCTGAGAGATATAAAATAAGTCAACCACAATATCACCTCCGCCTGGTATTAGTGTTTCTGTAAATATTACCGCTTGCTAGAAATTCGAGCTGTTGAGACACGCTATTGATTTGAAGTATAAAAAATTCCTCAACTGCATCACGTGGCTGGATTTTGTATCTCTGAACATTTCTCCCTCTCTATAGATTGTGAAGATCTGGACGATTGATCCCTATCCATTAGTCGTTTGAGCCCAACTACTTTTTATTTAGGCATTTCTATAGGTTCCGGAGAATTGGCTAGTGGTGTAGGAAATGGCGCCCAACGTATCAGAATTCTATGGCTGATGTCAGTGTTTCTGTAAATATTACCGCCAGCTAGAAATTCGAAATATTCCTCAACTGCATCAGTTGGAATACAATTCAATCCTATTGATCTGAAGGCTGTATTTTGTATCTCTGAACCTTTCTCTCCCTCTCTAGATTGTGAAGATACTTTCCGATATGCCTGGTCGGTGCATGGCTATTCATTAGTCGTTTGAACCCAACAACTTTTTACTTAAGCATTTTTGTAGGTTTCGGTGAATTGGCAAGTGGTGTACAAAATGGCACCCAACGTATCAGAATTCTATGGCTGGTGTCAGTGTTTTTTGTAAATATTACCGCTTGCTAGAAATTTGAAAAATTCCTCAACTGCATTCTGTTGGTCTGGAGGCTCAATTTTGTATCTCTGGACTTTTTTCTCTGTCTCTCTCTAGATCGTGAAGATACTTCCTGATATGCCTGGATGGTGAATGCTTATCCATTAGTCGTTTGAGTCTAACTACTTTTTACTTAGGAATTTCAATAGTTTTCGGAGAATTGGCAAGTAGTGTATAAAATGGCGCCCAACGTATCAGAATTCTATGGCCTAGAAATTTGAGATGTTGAGACACCATATTTTTTATTTTTTTCAATATCAATTTTCCTATAATTTTTTGAGTATCGATTCAATTTTTTGGACTTATCACAATTCCCCTCCCTTACTCTGTCACATCCTTCTCAACGCATCGATATGCCTTAACCAATAACTGTAGCTCCGAATAATTGGCACAGCCCCAAAAATCATAACAAATTTTCTTCGTATGGAAAATTGTTTTACCCTACATCGATTGTTCAATATCTTCTGTCCGAGGGGGAGGATATCAAATATCATTTCCACATTATCTATATATTGGACACAATGATTATGGGTATTTGTTACGAAATCGATCAGGGGGTTGTAACTTGTCAAATGAACATAAAATGACAGTACCCTTGACCACTTCGCATTATAATCCCCCTGAGGTAAGGTGTCAAAAAAAAAAATTGCAGCATGCATGCATGAAGGAAGTGACAGTGGTTGTAAGCATCCGAGCATGCTTGACACAATTATTGTAGTGGTGTCACAAGGGAAATGTGTTCGCTGTTGTTGTTGTTTTTATTGTAGCTGTTGCTATTGTTTTTCCACCCCTATTTTATTTGGTAACGCCTTTTGTGTGAAATTTGCTACTCTATGGCTGGCTGCCTGGCTGGGCTGGTTCATCTGCTGGCAGGATGGATGGATAGATGGTTGGCTTGTTGTGCTTCCACAGCCATTTAGCCACCATACGCACCACAGACCGAGCGTGGAGAGTGTGTGTGTGTACCCCGAGTGTGTCGTGTCGTTAACGTTCAAGTAGTTGTTTTGTCGATGGACCAGCATTGAGAGCTGCTATTTTCATTCTGCTCCTCAAAAATTCACAGACCGTAATATGTGTATTAATTGCAAGGTTTTTTCATTTGATAAAGAAGAAGTGGCACTTCCACCGCTGCTACTGTTGCTGCTCCGAATAATAAAATTGTTTTGGAAAATTAACACAATAACGACAACGAATATTGAAATAGGCAAATCAAGTGTCAACGGACCTCAATTATTGTCAGTGTTATCCTTATTATTATTTTTAGTGTTATTGGTGTGATAATTTAATTAACAAAAAAATTAGAAAGAAAAATTAAATAAAAAAGGAAAGCAGAGCAAACAAATTACTCCCTAATTCCCAATTATGGAATACACCTCCCTGAAGAATTTCGTGCTAACGGAAAATCTCAAAGATTCCGCCAAGACATCATTCTATCATCATTCTCATCATCATCACCATCCACATCATAGCAATGTTATCGGTCGCGATATCCTCTCCAGTTACGATTTCGTTATGGATCATTTTAAAAATTGCCACGGTCATGCCGCGAATACCGCCGCCGCCGCTGCTGCTGCCGCTGCAGCCATTAGTATACCGCCCGTGATATATGAAAATCAAGATGAATCGGATATTTATTTCAATTATAATCCAGCGACATTGAATTCCACCTCGTCGTCGCCGCCTTCACCGCCGTCATCATCTTCCGCCGCCGCCATTGTTAACAGTATAAATAATCAATTTTCAGGTAATTCAAATTTATTTTTATTGCTTTACCCAAACACCCGACCCATCCACAGAAGGAATACAAAGGGAATATAAAGGATAGCAAAGGATGCTTTGGAAGCCATTTGGGGAGGGTTGGGAATGTTGATCACTTAATTGCTGGCCATGGGACATGAAATATTGCTTACACCAAAGATTGGCTAATAAACTGCAGGGGTTGAATTTTTGCAAGTGGGAGGATGTTCCGATGCAGAAGATGGAGGATATAAGAAAAAATGTAAAATTGGTTTGGGCTTCCAATAATTTAGTATCAAAGCTGATAGGACTCACAGGATCTTCTTGAAATCATAAATAGAAATTTGTTGACTATATCAGGACTTGAAGAAACCTTAAAAAAATATGAAGATAAATATCTTAAAAAAGATTTCCAGACGCGTCGGTCTCTTGTGCAGTTCTTCCAATTTGAATGACCATCAGCTGGTTCGTTTTTATAGGCCTTTTGAGCTTGGGCATCTTCAACCATTGTCACAACATAACCTAGCCAATGTAGTAGCTGCAGCTCGATACGTCTGACTATGTCGATTTCATGGTTCATTCAACGGCGATATTCCCCGTCGTCGCAGATTGGCCCATAGATCTTCCGGAGAATTTTTCTCTCAAATTCTCCAAGAGCTGCCTCATCTGCTTTCGGATAATTTTTCACTCATCCATTCTCACAACATGGCCTAGCCAATGTAGCCGCTGTAGCTCGGTACGTCTGACTATGTCAATGTCCGAGAATAGATGGTACAGCTAAAATGGTTCATTCAACGGCGACATTCACCGTCGACACAGATTGTTCCATAGATCTTCCTCAGACATTTTCTCTCAAATACTCCAAGAGCTGACTCATCTGCTTGCGGAGAAATTTTCTTTCATCCATTGTCACAACATGACCTAACCAACGTAGTCGCTGTAGCTCGAAACGTCTGACTATGTCGATGTCCGAGAATACATGGTACACAACACATCGACGTCGATATTTACCATCGACGCATATAGGCCCATAGATCTGTTTGTGCGAGTACCCTAGCTTCAGATCCATACAACAGCACGGGTAGTATCAGTATCTTGTAGACTGTGAGTTTAGTCTGGCGAGAGGTGGTATTGGAATTTCTTACTCACCATAGTAGCATCTGTTGGGCAAAACTATTCTTCTCCGGATTTCAAAGCTGATGTTGTTAGTTTTGCATATGGCGGTACCGAGGTATATAAAGTCATTCACTACCTCGAAGCTGTAGTTTTCAAGTTCCACAGCTTGGTCTTCTTGCCATTTACTGCCAGCCCAACGAGTCCTTCTCAATTAGTTTCAAACGTGACTTACCGCTTGCAATGTTCTGCCCACTACGATGTCATCGGCGAGCAACATATGATGTTTGGTGTACAAATTGCCATTTCTGTTCACATTTGCCTCTCGTATGACCTTTTCAAGCAGGATGTTAAGAAGATCACACGACAAACTGTCACCTTGTCTGAATCCTCGTTCAGTACTAAAGTTCTTCGAGAGGTGCTTTCCGACTTTAATTGCTGACTTTGTGGCAATTAACGTTATCCTGCATAGTCGTATTCATTTTGCAGAAATGCCGAACGCAGACATGGCTTCAAACACCTCTGAACGAATGCCGATTTGTTTTTCGTGGGCCTTTTCCAGGATTTGGCGCAGAGTGAAAATCTTGTGGATTTGCCAGGCCTGAAGCCGCATTGGTATGGTATTGGTATTCTCGATTTTACGATTATGTTGGATAGGTCATATTGTGACAATTGAGGATGGTCCAGCTCAAAAGGCATATAAAAGCGAGCCAACTGATTGTTCTCGCAAAACAGGGTAGGCCACGAATTCGATGAAAAAGTCCTGTGAAAGACAATATTTTGAAACCTGGTCTTTCAAATGGGAAGAGCAGCACACAAGACCGACTCACCAGGAAAATTTTTTTTAAACTCGGCTTATGAAACAAATGATCGGTCTCCGATATCACTGTGATATGCCAACATTATTCCGGGTACAACTAATTCTCATCGATTCTCTTAGTTTTTTATACTTAGATTTCGCTGTAACATGTAGATGTTCTTAGGTTGCCAGCGAAAAGTCTTCATTCGGAATTTCGTGAAATATCCATCAATGATTCTTGTCTTATAATTTGTAATCACATTCCCATTAATAACCGTTTTGTCGTTTATAACGACAGTAAACGGACCCTCCAAATTGGTCGCATTATGCGATAGTTGTTATAAACGATATGATATGAACCTTGAATTCTGTCCTTATAACCGAAAGAGGCGCCCAAGGTAGAGTAAGTATTATAGCATTTTTTTAGTTAATTGGCTGGAGAATTTTGGCAGAAAAATGTCGTTATTTTATGTGTCAATTTCAAAGTGGGGTGTAAAGTAATTGCTACATGAATATGGACTACTAAGGTGGCGCCCAACACAGGCATTCGATTATAAACTCTGCCCTTTAAAAATGATATCAACAAAAATATATTGATAACTAAGCTAACATTGTCTGATCTAAATAGCTGATCAAGTGGACCTTTATCACCGACTTCGATGTCTTAAAGCAGCTGATCTCAAAAAAGATCTATTGGTGGATCAGGTAATCAGCAAAACGTCTTCATATTTCATCTCGTATAATTTGTAATCACATTCCATTTAATATGCCGTTTGTAATAGGGTTCGACAGACCTATCATTAATGTGAAAATGCTGGTAGTATCTATTAGCCGTTGTGCTTTATATGTCTATATCAAAGTGGCGCCCAAAGTGGGGTAATGATTATTGCATTTTATATAATGTATTGGCTGGATACTTTTGGTAGAACAATGTTGTTATTTCATGTGTCTATTTCAAAGTAACGTGTAAAGTAATTAATATTGTTATATAAATATGGACTACTTAAGTGGCGCCCAATAAAGGGCTGCGATTATAAACTCTGCCTTTTAAAAATGGTATCAACAAAAACATAGTTTGTGGACCTTTAGTCATCGACTTTGATGTCTAATATCAGCTGATCTGATTTATCTAATATATGAATCCTTTGTGTAGATTCCTGCCATGCTTTATTTCTATACTGTAATTTTGTTATGCTTAATTTTTGTCTTTTTTTAAGATGGCGCCCAACGCGGAGTGATATTGTTAGATAATAGCATACAACATATCGCAGATGCTTCTAATAAGTTTAGTCTTTGTGTTGATTCCTCTAATGTTTCATGTCTATTCTGTCATTTTGTTATGCTTTTTTTATTTGGCGCCCAATGTATGTTTAAGTGGCGCCCAACGTGGGGTAAATTTATTTCACATAAACATAAAATATATCGCGGATGCTTCTAATAAGCGTAGTCTTTGTGTGGTGGTTCCTCCAATTTTTCATTTCTATTCAATTTCAAGTGGCGCCCAATGTATGTCTGATGATTTTTTAGATTTTTTATATTTTAGATTTTTATATATTGTGTCCCTGCTTGTTATTATAGGTGGCATAAGACATTAGACAATTATTAATAAAAACTATTAAACAAATATTTCCAATAATTGAAACAATATTAATGTGATCCTTCAACCATCAATGAATGCAGTTCCACGTTGGGCGCCATCAGTAGAATCTGTAATAACCAAGGACAATAGTAATGAAAAAAATTAAAACCCTTAACAAATTGCCATAAAATTTCTGTATGTTTGTATTGAAAATCAACGTCCCACGTTGGGCGCCATTTAGAAAATAGGGACAAAAGATTTTTTTGCAACACGCATTAAGGCGTGGATTTGTTAAACTATTTTTCCAAGGCACATTAAGGCCTTAAAGCGTGAATTTTGTAAAGAATTTTTCTAACACATTAAGGCCTTAAGGCGTGGATTTTTAAAGAATTTTTCCAACACATATTAAGCATTAAGGCGTGGATTTTTAAAGAATTTTTCCAACACACATTAAGGCCTTAAGGCGTTAATTTTTTAACGAATTTTTCCAAGGCACAGAAATTAGGATTTTTTTCTTATTGAGGTCTTAAGGCGTGGATTTTTTAAAGAAATTTTCAAAGGCTTTTGGAGGTCTTAAGGCGTGGATTTTTTAAAGAAATTTCCAAAGGCTTTTGGAGATCTTAAGGCGTGGATTTTTTAAAGAAATTTTCAAAGGCTTTTGGAGGTCTTAAGGCGTGGATTTTTTAAAGAAGAAATTTTCAAAGGCTTTTGGAGGTCTTAAGGCGTGGATTTTTTAAAGAAATTTTCAAAGGCTTTTAGAGGTCTTAAGGCGTGGATTTGTTAAAGAAATTTTCAAAGGCTTTTGGAGGTCTTAAGGTGTGGATTTTTTAAAGAAATTTTCAAAGGCTTTTGGAGGTCTTATGGTGTGGATTTTTTAAAGAAATTTTCAAAGGCTTTTGGAGGTCTTAAGGCGTGGTTTTTTTAAAGAAATTTTCAAAGGCTTTTGGAGGTCTTAAGGCGTGGATTTTTTAAAGAAATTTTCAAAGGCTTTTGGAGGTCTTTTTTATTTAAAATTCTCCTTATTCAAAAACTTTTCAACTAGACCTCGTACAATTATTAGAAATCTATCTATGAATAAGTGTGTGTGTGTTTGCAAGTTTATAATTGTTTGTGTGCATTGGTCCTGGATTTTTTAAAGAAATTTTCCAAGGCATATCGAGGTCTTAAGGCGTGGATTTTTTAAAGAAATTTTCCAAGGCATATCGAGGTCTTAAGGCGTGGATTTTTTAAAGAAATTTTCCCAAGGCATATCGAGGTCTTAAGGCGTGGATTTTTTAAAGAAATTTTCCAAGGCATATCGAGGTCTTAAGGCGTGGATTTTTAAAGAAATTTTCCAAGGCATATCGAGGTCTTAAGGCGTGGATTTTTAAAGAAATTTTCAAAGGCTTTTCGAGGTCTTAAGGTGTGGATTTTTTAAAGAAATTTTCAAAGGCTTTTCGAGGTCTTAAGGTGTGGATTTTTTTAAGAAATTTTCAAAGGCTTTTGGAGGTCTTAAGGCGTGGATTTTTTTAAGAACATTTCAAAGGCTTTTGGAGGTCTTAAGGCGTGGATTTTTTAAAGAAAATTTCCAAGGCGTATTGAGATATTTTTTATTTAAAATTCCCCTTATTCAAAAACTTTTCAACTAGACCTCGTACAAATTATTAGAAATCTATCTACGAATAAGTGTGTGTGTGTGTGTTTGCGAGTTTATAATTGTTTGTGTGCATTGGTCCTGTAGTTGGATTAATCAACGAATAAACCAAACAATCGACCGACCGCCCGTCCAACCCCTCTAATTTTCTGCCTGTTTCTTGATTGCATGACACAGGCGGTGGCGGCTCGGGCGGCTTCGGCTCAGCCAGTAATTGTAATGCAAACAAAAACAACAAACAAAGCAACAACACAAAAAGGGAAAATGGCAAATAAAAACAATTTAATGAATCGTGTTAGCCACTGTGTGGTATGATGGTGGATGGGTGGGTGCTAGTGGTGCTGATAGAGATGTCAGGATGTTGTACGGACAGACGGATGGATGAATAGATAGATGGTGGTATTGGTATTGATAATCTGCTTCTTTTCCTTGTTGTTGTTGATTATGTTTATTTGGTAATGTCCTTTGCTATGTTTATTATCATTTCTCACAACATAATAATAATAGAACGACATCCTCATCTTGTTATGGAAATCGTGTTGTAAGGGAAAAGTTAATTTCAATTTTGTTGAGAGAGAGAGGGGGAGAATGGAGACAGAAACCAGCAGCCCTTTACCACCCACCACCCCCTCACCCAACCAGCAGCTCTTGAATTGAAGTGTTAAAATTAAGTGTAACTAAAACACCATTAAATAAGCATACAAAAGAATTACATGGTGTAAAACCGCCCACCCATTGAATGTTGGGCGCCATCCCTCTCTTGCCAGACAACATAATTTATGAATTATGAACAGTTTTTGTTCATTAACAAAAAAAAAAAAAAGAAGGAACATAAAAAATGAAATCTGTTAACTTCCAAGCAATTATACTCCACCCGCAGCTAAGGGGGAATGGGAAGAAGATGAACTACGACAGACATATATCCGTCGGATTGTCTGATAGCTGCGTCAAAAGTCATGTTCTAAAAATAATCGCAACAAAACGACGACCAACACCACCACCAAAGGACCATAAAAACAAATAAATAAGTTTTACACACACATAAACAAGTAGTACATATGTATGTATGTGTGTGGGAGTTTCGTTAATGTTTATCCTTCTTCCTTCTGTCCTTTATAGCATACCTTAACCAATAGTTCCGTATTATAAATTAATGAATACTATTATGAAAATTGTTTGCTGTTCGAAAAATTTACCAAATAAATGTCCATGTTTTAGTGGGGGCAGGGGGGCCAGGGTGACAGCATTACATTTTTGATTACAGATTTAATCTGCGGATTTATTTTTAATCATCTCTCTTCTCTTTTCTTTATCTCCCTTTGTCTTTTAGATTTAAAAGCCGATGCCTATCAAAGTGATCGACAAAAACAGCGGCGGATGCGTACCACATTTAGTTCAGCCCAAATCAAAGAGCTGGAGAAAATATTTCAAGAGACACACTATCCCGACATCTATACCCGTGAAGAAATTGCAACGAAAATTGATTTGACCGAGGCTAGGGTGCAGGTAAGTCAAAGGCCACAAATACCAGGCACTTTTAAACCCTAAAGGCGTGAAAAATTTGAATAATTTTTCCAAGGCATATCCAGGTCTTAAGGCGTGGATTTTTTTAAAGAATTTTTCCAAGGCATATCGAGGTCTTAAGGTGAGGATTTTTTAAAGAAATTTTTCCCATGGCATATCGAGGTCTTAAGGCGTATTAAGGCCTCAAGGCGTGGATTTTTTTAAAGAATTTTTTCAAGGCATATCGAGGTCTTAAGGCGTGGATTTTTTACAGAAATTTTCAAAGTCTGATTAAGGTCTTAAGGCGTGGATTTTTTTAAAGAAATTTTCAAAGTATGATTGAGGTCTTAAGGCGTGGATTTTTTAAAGAACATTTTCAAAGTCTGATTGAGGTCTTAAGGCGTGGATTTTTTAAAGAACATTTTCAAAGTCTGATTGAGGTCTTAAGGCGTGGATTTTTTAAAGAACATTTTCAAAGTCTGATTGAGGTCTTAAGGCGTGGATTTTTTAAAGAAATTTTCCCAAGGCTTATTGAGGTCTTAAGGCGTGGATTTTTAAAGAAATTTTTCAAAGTCTGATTGAGGTCTTAAGGCGTGGATTTTTTAAAGAAATTTTCAAAGTCTGATTGAGGTCTTAAGGCGTGGATTTTTTAAAGAAAATTTTCAAGGCATATCGAAATCTTAAGGCGTGGATTTTTTAAAGAAATTTTCAAATTCAGATTGAGGTCTTAAGGCGTGGATTTTTTAAAGAAAATTTCAAATTCAGATTGAGGTCTTAAGGCGTGGATTTTTTAAAGAAAATTTCAAATTCAGATTGAGGTCTTAAGGCGTGGATTTTTTAAAGAAAATTTCAAATTCAGATTGAGGTCTTAAGGCGTGGATTTTTTAAAGAAATTTTCAAAGTCTGATTGAGGTCTTAAGGCGTGGATTTTTTAAAGAAAATTTCAAAGGCTTATTGAGGTCTTAAGGCGTGGATTTTTTAAAGAAATTTTCAAAGTCTGATTGAGGTCTTAAGGCGTGAATTTAAAAAAAATCAAAGGAATATTAAAGTCTTCAATTTTTTATTACAATTTATATATTGGGAAAATGTTGGGCGCCACTTAAAAGGATGTGTCTATTGACTTCGCAATAATGTTTGTCTTTTCCAGGCGTGGATTTTTTTCGAATTATAAATTTTCAAAACTATAAAGATTTGGGCGCCATTTTTATTATATTGATTTTATTATTTAAATAAAAAAATCAAATTTCTTCAATTTCCTAATTGCAATATTTAATATTCTAATAAAAAGTTACAAAAAAAATCTCCTGCATCGGCTTAAGAAATTTGTCATTTCCATAATAATTCCGATCTCTCTCCCTCTCTCTCTCTGATGTTTATGCCTATTTAAATTGACTTTGTTTACAAATTGTCTACCTTTCGTCAATAAATGTAAATCCATACCCCGGTTTCAAATTAATTAAATATGCTAATAAATAAAATCACACGCACAGACACACACACAAACAAACATTTTGCCAAATGTTCGGATTATTATTCGTCAAAAAGGGAGCAAATGTTCAAATGCCATGTTAAAACCGCTTGTTTGATGTTTCAATTCCGAAAAAACAACAAAATCAAAAGGAATAAATGATTACTTTGCACATCAGTATATCAAAGATATTTATATTATATATATATATATATATATATACATATATATATACACGTATGTTCAGACACACAAAACATATATTTGTGTGTGAATGTACTGTATGTAAATATTTTATGGGGAGGTGGGAAACATTTTTTGTGCATATATATATTTGACATTTGAAAATGTTTTTCGGTAAATGACATTTATTTTTTTTTTATTATTAAAAAATAGTTAGGAAATATTTTTTTTTTGATTTTTTTACGTATACAAAGGTCTATCAGTTTTACATAGAAACCACGATCGGGTAAAATATAAGGTCAATTTGGATATAATGCATCATTTTTATTGGCCTGCCTTCCGACTAGCGAGTATTAATAGCAAAACATCTACTTATGCGATGCTAGAGCTTACGTTCTGAATCCTATATTTAACCCACAAGAGCGTATAGATGGCGCCCAACAAAAAATATTAAAAAAATCATCAAATCGGAAGACGAACTCAGAAACTTGTGGCATTATATCCTACCTTCTTATTTCTATCTCTGGAGTACCAAAGCCTACAGATGGCGCCCAATAGAAAATATATGTATTACACTAGACGTATATAGGCGTAATGGATATAATTGCAATGGCGCCCAACATCATTGTTGTGGTGAATTGCATAAACTCATATGTAAAACTCTTCACTATAAACCCGTTCCCGTACAATCAAGTAAAATATCATGTCAAATTGAGCGAACCTTCTTAATTCTATATTTAGCCCACCACAGCGTAAAAATGGCGCCCAACAGAAAAGTGTAGAAAATGTCAAATGGAAAGCCGTACCCAGACCTACCGTACCTAAATCCTTACTCTAGACCACCAAAAAATATATATAAAATATAACGAATTGAAAGGTTAGGGTACCTAGACACATAAGGGACGAAACGTCCTACCTTCTAAATCCTAACTCTAGACCAACAGAGGCCACAGATGGCGCCCAACAAAAAATATATATAAAATATACGACGAATTAACACACCTAAATGACGCACAAATTTTTTGTTTAATTATATATCTGGAGCACCACAGCCTACAGATGGCGCCCAACAAAAATATATATAATATATGACGAATTGAACAGTTAGGGTACGCAGACACCTAGGAGGCGCAACATCCTACCTTCTAAATCCTAACACTAGACCAACAGAGGCCACAGATGGCGCCCAACAAAAAAATATATAAAATATACGACGAATCGAAAAGGGTATCCACACACCTAAATGACGCAACGTTCTACCTAATTTTTTTAATTCTATCTCCAGACCACCACAGCCTACAGATGACGCCCAACAGAAAAATTTAGAAAATTCCGAATTAAAAGCCGAATCCTATATTTAGCCCACCATAGCGTAAATATGGCGCCCAACAGAAAAGTGTAGAAAATTCCGAATTAAAAGTCGTACCCAGACACCTAGGAGGCGCAACGTTTTACCTTCTAAATCCTAACTCTCGACCATCAGAGGCCACAGATAGCGCCCAACAACAGTATAACCAGACACCTAAGTGAAGCAACGTTCTACCTTCTAAACTCTACCTCTAGACCAAAAAGTCCAAAAAATATGTATTTAAGTGGCGCAACGTCCTGCCTCTTTAATCCTATATCTAGACCACCAGAGCCCAAAGATGTCGCCCAACTAATAAAATATAAAATACGACGATTTGAAAAGGGTACCCAGACACCTATGTGGTGCAACGTCCTACCTTCTAAATCCTTTCTCTGGAGCACTACAGCCTACAGATGGCGCCCAACCAAAAAAAATACGACGAATTAAAAAATGTACACAGACACCTAAGTGACGCAGCGTCCTATCAAATTATTTTTAATACTCTAAACCACCACAAAAAAAATACGACGAATTAGAAAAATGTACCCACTCCTAAGTGCCGCAACGTCCTACCAATTGTTTTTAATACTCTAAATCACCAGATCCCACATTTGGCGCCCAACAGAAAAATATAGAAAATGCCGAACATAAAGACGGCATAACGACACCTAAGGGCACAACGTCCTACCTCCTAAATCCTATCACTGGAGCACCAGAGCCAACAGATGGTGCCTGCCTACAAAAAAATATATAAAATACGACGCATTGAAAGGGGTACACAGACACCTAAGTGGAGCAACGTCCTCTTTAATCCTAACTCTGGAGCACCAAAGCCCACTGAAAAAATACGACAAATCGAAAAAGGGTACATAGACTCCTTGGGAGCGCAACGTCCTACCTTAGACCAACAAGACATACAGATGACGCCCAACAAAAAATATTTCAAATACGTCGAAAAAGCGCACTCAGACTGCTAAGTAAAGCAACGTCCTGTCTCTTTAATATTATTTCTAGACCACCAGAGCCCACAAATGGCGCCCAACAAAAAAATATATAAAATATGACGATGGCGCCCAACAAAAACAAATATATAAAATACGACAAATTGAAAGGGGTACCAAGACACCTACTTCTAGACCACCAAAGCCCACAGATGGCGCCCAACAGAAAGAAAATATTATTTTACCAGCTGCTAATGATGCTGTGACGTACATAATTACTGTGGCGCCCAACATAATTTCTAGGTTACCATTGCGATTTTAATTGTCACTAAAGATACTGAAACGTCCAGCATACTTGAGAATCCAGCATACTGAGAATAAATAATTAGAGTACTTCTAAACCGTCAAAACCCACAGATGGCGCCCAACAGAAAGAAATATTATTTTGGCAGATAAAATAAACGCCTTGGCGGATATAATTACTGTGGCGCCCAACATAATTTCTGGGATTGCCATTGGGATCATAATTGTCAGTTGGAAGCATATATAATTGTTATAGGATGCATCCACAGCTTGAGGATAGTGCGACGTCCAGTATACTTGTTCGGTAACTGAGAATAAATAATTAGAGTACTTCTAAACCTACAAAGCCCACAGATGGCGTACAACCGAAAGAAATATTATTTTACCAGCTGGTAATGAATGACTTGGCGGATATAATTACTTTGGCGCCCAACATCATTTCTGAGTTTTCATTGGGATTAGAATTTTCTACTGGAAGCTTATATAATTGTTATAGGATGCATTCACGGCTTGAGGATAGTGAGACGACGTCCATTATACTTGTTCGGTAACTGAAAATAAATAATTCGTCCGCCAATACAATTGGCGGATATAATTACTGTGGCGCCCAACATAATTTCTGGGATTATAATTGTCTACTGAAAGCATATATTATAGTTATACACAGCTTGAGGATAGTGACACGTTCAGTATACTGGTTCGGTAACTGCGAATAAATAATACCGTGATGAATATTGGCGGTCCGGAATAAGACAGGATCCACATACTCCGCCGTTGCGTATATAATTACAATGGCGCCCAACAGAAAACTCATTTAAGAAATTCCTAATTGAAAGGCATAACAAGGCACATACATGGTTTAATGTTCTATCTACTTAATCCTATATCGAGACAATCAAAACGTGAAGATGGCGCCACAGAGATTGAGGGTAGTGGTATGCGAATGCGAATAAATAAGTAGAAAGAGTATTTAAGGAAATCAACGTGGCGAATATTGGCGGCCCTGAATTAGTCGACTCCAAGTACTCCACCGTAGCGTATATAATTACAATGGCGCCCAACACAACAATTTATAAAAATCCCTAATTGAAAGGTGTACCAAGACACTTAAGCGGCTTACTGTCCTACCCACGTAAACCTATATCGACGAGACCACCAAAGTGTAAAGATGGCGCCCAACAGAAAAACTTATAAAAATTCCTAATTGAAAAAGCGTACCAAGACCCTTAAGTGGCCTAATGCCCTATCTTCTTAATCCAATAACTAGACCAACAAAGTGTAAAGATGGCGCCGAACAGAAAAAAATGAGCAAGGAGGGTTTTAGAGGAAACTAGACCACCAGAACCCACATATGGCGCCCAACATAAACACTTAAGTAGCCTAATGTCCTATATACTTAATCCATCAAACCGTGAAAATGGCGCCCAACATGAAAAAATGTTTAAAAATCCTAATTGAAAGGCGTACCAAGACACTTAATGGCCTAATGTCCTATTTTCTAAATCAAATATCCAGACGACCAAATCGTAAAGATTGTGCCCAACGACACAAGTTATAAAATTTCCTAATTGAAAGTCGTACCAAGACATTACAATGGCAAACGGTCCTATCTATTTAACCCTATATCGAGACCAACAAAGCGTTAAAATTCCGCCCAACTTAAAAAGGGAATGTATATAATTTTTCTGGAAGCATAGATGATTGTTAACGGAATCGTTCACATGTTGAGAATAGTGGAACTTCAAGTAAACTTGATGGGTAACAGAAGGAAGGTTTCAGAGGAAATGAACAAGGATCAATGATCCCTTTGAAGCACAATGTGACGGTCCTGTTCGATAACTAAAGAGGAATTCCTACGAATTAGAAAACAACTTCAGATAGTGACGAAGTACGAGAGAGATTATTTGAACTTTAGGGATGTCCTATCCAAAACTCACGTAAACTCCTAGTCGACAGAATTCCCACCTCGCGTGCTTTACCTAGGTGGCGACTCGGGATAACCACAGAATTAGAACAAATCCCATGGCAGTTTTCGGTCTTCTCTTTAGTTCTTAGACGTCATAATTTTAGCACACTCTTATCTCATTTTTTTGACATATATATTTCCTCCTCTTCCTATTTTATTCTGCAAAAAAAAAAAAAATAGTGAAAATCGCCTGCAAATCGAGCAAATCTAATTTCCATCACTTAAATCTATACAAATCTCAAAAAAAAGTACATTAAAGCTTCCGCACACGTGTTGGATCTGATGTCCTGATGCTGGAAAATATACTAAATGAATTAAAAACGCAACAATTACTCACTCATCGTAACTCACAGCAACGCGCCCAGATCTCTAGGGAATTTCCAATGTTTGTTCCGCATTGAGATGAACGGTGGCATTGCTGCTAAATGAAAGAGGAAAATATTATTGCATTCGGTCACTTTGAAGTTTTTCAAGACGGGGAAAACAAAAGTCCTAACATCCTTATGGGGAAATAATGAGAGTGTGTGGAATGGTGTGTGTGAATTTAGATATTGTTCGATTGCGGATGATAAGGTAAATATGAGGGTTGTTTTGAAGTTTCTTGTCTAATGTTTTTTTTCTCATAATTATAGAGCTGTCATTTTGTAAAAGATTTGAAACTTATTTGAAATGCTGTCAGTTTTTCGGGGAGATCAATAAAAACAACAGACAGTATTTCAAAGTTAGAGATGGGTGGGTATAATTTTCACTTTAGAGAGAGAGAGAGAAACTATTTTAGTTTGAAAAAAAATGTCCTCGGAACCCATAAGCCTTGTATTTGCTTGATAGTTTATATAGAAGTTACTGGGGAAAATAAAAAAAAATCTTTTGAAAAGTTAAAATTTCTTGTTCCAAAAACTACAAACGCCTTTCCCGGAATCCCTTTGAATTTAGGCACCCCTAAGTAAGATTTCCAGGCGCGTCGGTCTTGTGCGTAGCTCTTGTAATTTGAAAGACCTAGTTCCGAGATGTTGTCTTTCACTTGATCTTTCCATCGGATTTGTGGCCTTCCCCTTCTTCGTGAACCATCAGTTGACTCGCTTTTATATACCTTTTGAGTGGGGGAATCCTCATCCATTCTCACAACATGACCTAGCCAACGTAGTTGCTTCGGCTCGATACGTCTGACTATGTCGATGTCCGAAAATAGATGGTACACTACTCATGGTTCATTCGACGGCAATATGCACCGTCGACACAGATCGGTCCGTAGATCTTCCCCATCTTCTAAAACACTCCAAAAGCGGCATCGTCTGCTTGCGCATGAACCCATGCTTCAGATCCATACAACATCACGGGTAGTATCAGCGTCTTGTAGAGTGAGAGTTTGGTCTGGCGAGAGGTGGAATTATTTTGTGAATTGCTTACTCAGACTCAGATCATTTACATCGTTCCTCAAATCTGTAGTTTTCAAGTTCCACAGTTCATCTGAGTCTACTGGACGTCTTGCGCATTGATACCATCAGCTTCTTCTTGCCATTTACTGCCAGTTCCACTTTGGCAGACTCCTTCTCAATTTGTTCAAAGGTCGATGTCGTCGGCATAGGCGAGTAACATATGCTGTTTGGTGTACAGGGTACCAATTCTGTTCACATTTGCAGGATGTTAAAAGGGTCACACGACAAACTGTCACCTTATCTGATTCCTCGTTCGATATTGGAATGCTCGGAGAGGTCCTTTCCGACGTTAACTGCTGACCTTGTGCCAGTTAAAGTTATCCTACATAGCCTTATTAATTTTGAAGGAATTCCGAACGCCCACATGGCTTTAAAAACCTCTGAGCGGATTGGACTGTTGAATGGGGCTTTATAGTCGACGAATAGGTGGAATATACCGATGTGTTTTTCCATGATTTGGCCTATAGTGGATTTCCCAGATCTGAAGCCGCATTGATACGATCCAATAAAATCATTGACCATTGGCTTCAGTCGTTCCCACGCTGGATAGCACTTTATTTGCGATGGGAAGGAGACTAATTCCTATATAGTTGGTACATATCGTCTTGTGAACTGGGCACAGGGCCATTGACCATGCATTCCTCTAGCCAAATTGTAATAATCAGCCTCTGACCACCGGTCTTTAATTCTTCAGCACCTGCTACTTTATTATTCTTCCACCGATTAATTGATATTCTGACCTCCGCTTGGTTAGGTGGTATACAATCGATACCGTTACTATTTAATTGTATAGCACTTTATATACGATGGGAAGTAGACTAATTCCTCTATAGTTGGTACATATCGTCTTGTCTCCTTTTTTCTTCACTGGACACCGGATGCTGAGGTTCCAATTATTAGGCATGCATTCCTCTAGCCGAATTGTACTAATCAGCATTAATTGCCGATTAATTGCTATTCTGACCTCATCTTGGTTAGGTGGTATACAATCTATGCCGTGACTATTTGATACCAGAAACTTTGCAAAATGGCCCTTTAAGATCCTCAATATGCTGTCTGTATCTCACCAGGTTTCCTTCTTCATCTCTACAAGAGAATGTGCCCGCATCAAAGCAGTCGGTTTGTTGTTTTACTCGATGGAAAATTTTCCGATTTCAGTTTTGACGAGTTCATGATGCAATAATAATGTGATGTATAAAAACAAAACCGTTTGTTTTTGTCACGATCATCTGTCAAATTTTTGCTTATAATATTTCACATGGCTGGCAACACTGCACATCGAATTCAAGTAGAAATTACCAACTTTGACTGTTACTCGAGGCATCAGCTGGGCTAAATGGACTACCTATTCATTGTAGCATGGACGTGTTTGAAATTGATATGAAGTATGTCAATCAGCTGATATCTGTTTAGACTGTGTTTACACGTCCAAAATAATCAATATTTAAATAGCTTTTACCCGATTATAAATTTTATAATTTTGGTATATTCTCGTCTAACATGCGTTTAGTGTATGCTTTCCAATTCACGACTCTATTTGTAAATTGAGGAACTAATATTAAAATTATTAAAAGTTATTAGTCAGCTGATATTTATTTACGTATTCATGGATGGATTCACACTCTTATAGTACGTTTACATTGTACCGGTGGGTTTCAATTGTCAATTCCATTGTATACATGCCAAATAAAACCTCATAGAATAGGTTAACCCGGTAAAAAGTTCTAATGTAAATGCCGTTTTAGTAGTCTAACCGCTCGAAAGGTATATTTACACCCAGCAGTTTTGGCGAACTCATTTGTTTGACATATATACAAAGAAAATGACAACTTAGACGACAATAAAATGTCAATTTCTCATAAAACACGTTCAGTGTAAATACGCCCTTAATCACTTTAACTCGATTATCCATCTTATTAATTTTTGATATTCTCTTTTTTTAGGTATTAAATCACTACTACTACATTTTTTATTATAATTAATTTCATATATTCTCTTCCTTTCCTTTCAGGTTTGGTTCCAAAATCGTCGTGCCAAATTTCGAAAACAAGAAAGACATTCAATACATATCAATCGTACAACGTCTTCGTATTGAGATTATCATTATTATTATATACCCATCCTTCACAACTCCAGTCCCCCCAAAAAAAAAACTTATACATATACATACACTATACGATTACTTAATAAATATAAGTTTACGATTTTACTGTATTTTAGAAATTTAAGTGAAAAAAGAAAAACGAATAAAAAATACATTCATTTACAATGTATTAATAAATGTAATAATAATTCATTTTATATTTATGTCTTTTATTAATAATTTTCTGAAGGTAAGTAATTATTTAGAAATTATACACAATTTGTTCACAATAGAATGTAATTTGACAGCACGAGTGAAATCATCTGATCTTACTATTGAGGCCATGATTACATCCATTAAGCAATAATAAGGGTGATGTAAATCGTATAGTCAGCTGCGCTAAATGGAGTACCTATTTATTTTGACATGTTTACATTCAAGGGAATGATGCATGATGCAATAATAAGGTGATGTATACCAACAAAAACCTTTGTTTTTGTCTCGATTATCTGTCAAAATTGTCCATATAATATTTCAAATGGTTGGCAACACTGCACATCGAATTCAAGTAGAAATTACCCACTTTGACAGTTAATCAAGACATCAGCTGCACTAAATGGACTACCTATTCATTGTGCCATGGGAATGATGCTAATGTTGCACCTCGAATTCAAACAGAAACTATGCACTTTGACAGACTGCTGTTTTCTGACGTATTATACAATTAAAAACTAAAATATAAAATTAAAGATATTCATATAAAGATATTCATAAGATAAAATTTATAATCTATTTATCATAAGATTGTTTGCAAATATTTCTTATAGGTTTACATGTACAATTATATATCCAATCGATTTTTGTAATACTGAAATATACCCTAACTTTCCTTTGATCAGCTGTTTTTTATACCCTCCACCATTGTATGGAGGGGATATTAATTTTGTCATTCCGTTTGTAACTCATCGAAATATTCATTTCCGACCCTATAAAGTATATATATATATATATATATATGTTGTAATCACGCTATCTTCTGAAGGAATTGAGATAGGATGCTGAAATTTTGCATAGGGTTGTCTTTTGTCTGCAGGCAGGTCAAGTTCGAAGATAGGATATTTCGGTCCACGTTTAGGCATAGCTCCTATATAACGGTACCCCTAATAATTCGGTATTTTGCGGTTCTTGAGCGTGTTTATCATCCGAATTCGCTACAATTTGGTACATTGGGTTCCTATTGGGTACTAAATGTCTCCGCAAAAAATTATGAATATAGGTCCACTTTTTCTGGTAGCCCCCATATAACGGTATCTCCTAATTTTCAGTATTTTGGGGGTTTTGATCATATTTTTCTACCGAATTGGTTGTAATTTAGTATTTTGAGTTCTTAATAGGTACCAAATCTCTTCACAAAAAATTATGAATATAGGTTCATTTTTGTTTTGGATATCCCCCATATAAGGGTACCCCCAATTTTCGGTATTTTGGGTTTCTTGAGCGCGTTTTTCTACCGGATGCGTTGGAATTTGGTATTTTGTAGTCGTATATGTTAAAAAATCTCCCTACCAAAAATTATTAATATTCGCCGCCTTTTTTGGGGTAGTCCCCACATAATCCCCTTTTTATATTAAAATAGTTATCTGATTTGTTCCGCGTTGAGTATACACCCTAATTTGCCATAAGGCTGAGGGTATAATTATTCATTAAAACTTTCGGAAAGTTGTATCATGGTTTACATAATCGGTTTGTAGAAATGTCGGAATGAGTCCACTTTCTGGTATTTTCCCTATATTACCATTTCAAGTACCTGTCAGTATATCTATAGTGGAGGGTATCCAAAGTTCGGCCCGGCCGAACTTAATGCCTTTTCACTTGTTTTTTATCAAGCCAATTGTCAACAATTTGGACTTTGTTTGTTGTGCTAGTCTCCCTGGATTACATTATAAATAGGCATTGTCTTTGATCATATAAATGACAATCAGCTGATGTTTGTTTGTATACAAGAAAAATATAGTAATTGGAGTGCACTTTGAAATGGACAGGAAATACTCTGCATTTATGATATAAACGTTATACTTTTGTATCATTTAAATCGCAATCAAATTATGTTTTATCATTATGTCAATATTCGGTGTAAATACGCCCCAATACTGCTCTGTCAACGACAACAATCGAAGTCAATGGCAGCTAGTTGTCAGAAACCGTTCTCCTTAACCCTATTATTTATTAACACAAATAGGGATACTTAGTCATATGCAAAAGTCGACTTTTAAGCGGTGTACACACTACCACTTTTGAATGGCACTCTTGCCAAACTTTTGCTTACTTGATAGTGTGGCCTGTCATGTTTGTCATTCATCAGGTAACCACAAAAATATTCAAGGTTGTTGGACAGTCAGTAATCGATAAAAAAAAACAGCTGTCACTCAAAAGTGCTAGTGTATACACAGCTTTAGACTTTTCATTTTTGCCTTTGACTAAAAAGCCGACTTTTTGATCTATGTTGAAAATCGAGTAAAATTTGATTTTTTTTATGTGAATTTTTGCCAATGGATAAAAAAAAAGTTCTGTAATGTGTATTCTTTTAGCAATTTGGGGGTTGTGATAAAAACCCAAGTATTTATGAAGAAAATCGAAAGTTGACTTTGTGATTTTCTCAAAGATCAAAAGTCGACTTTGACTTTTCATAACAATATATCGATTAATCGAGTAGTCGAAAGTCGATCTACATAACCCTATTATTTATTAAACAAAGATACATAAAAAACAAATGGATTGATATTTTCGTGTTAAAACCCCGTAACTATAAACAAAATACAATTCACAACAAACAAACACAAAAAACGTTAAATTCAAAACAATTATTGTTGTAAATTTCTGTTGTTGTTGCTGTTTATTTTTCTCAACCAAAAATTGTATTCGTAAGGTAAAGAGAAGAGAGATGTGTTCCAGTTTTATTTTAGAGTAGTTCATTCGTTGTTACTGCTGGTGGCTGGCTGGCTGCCTGCTGCTGCATGATTGTTGTTTTTGTTGTACAAACCAAAAAAAAAAAAGAACAGAAAGAAATAAGCGACATATGTGTATGGTGGAAAAAGTGATGCAAAATAATAAGTAAATCTTTCGTCTTTGTTGTATGTAGCATTGTGTGTGTGTCATTATTGTGTGGCGTAAATATCAATTTATATGGAGAAAGTAATCATAGAATTTGACATTGTAAAAATAAACAATACGCGATGACAAGTGGTAGTGGTCATTGGGCCGCAATGTGTAATTATGGCAAATAGTTCAGATTGTTGTTGTATATTGGGCCAAAACCCCAGAATAAATATCATTCATTGTTGTCATTGAGTGCGAGTGGCAACGGCGGCAGCAGCAGAGGCGGCCGTAGTACTTTGTTTCGTGGTTACGCTCATTCATGATTACAACGTCGACTGCGGCCTAGTAGTGGCGCAGCTGAGGCGGCCACAGCAGCAGCAGCGAACAACAATTTATCATTTTACATCGATTTTTTTTTTCGTTGGAACCACGAAAAAAATTGGGGAATATGTGATTGGAATATTAATCAAAAATTAATTAACAGGACTGTTCGTGCATACCTCTCACTCACACGCTCTCTCTCAATGTTTTTTGTCTTCTGTCTCTCCATCTCTTGCAGTTAGTAAATATTAATGCGAGATGTTTTCGAATGGTCTTCCTTGCAATTTACCGTTTCCCAGTTGTTTGGGCATATCAAAAGATAGTGGAAATGATGAACTACTGCCCTCCAATACTGGTAATCGAGAACCGGTAATTTTGAATGTATACGATATGGTAAGCGAATTTTTGAAATAAATATTAAAAAAGAAAATATTGACCAGTTTTTTTTTTCTTTACAGTATTGGATAAACGAGTACACAACATCAATAGGTTTGGGTGTTTTTCATTCGGGTGTTGAAGTTTTTGGCACCGAATTCGCCTATGGCGGTCATCCATTTTCATTTACCGGCGTATTTGAAATAACGCCCAGAGATCACGATGAACTCGGCGATCAATTTCAATTTAGACAAAGTATACAAATAGGATGTACAGATTTTACGTATCAGGAAGTTCGTCGTATTGTGGAGGTTAGTCGAAATTTATTTTTAATGGAAGAATTTAATTTAAAAATTGTTTTTTTTTTTAGGAATTGGGCAATCAATTTCGTGGTGACCGTTATCATTTAATGAATAATAATTGCAATCATTTTTCCAGTGCACTTACTCAGGTATGTGGAAGAAAACATATGGAAAAATTGGTTATCAAGGGTCTTTGAAGAGACCAAAGTTTTTTTAAAGACCATATGGTCTATATAGAGGCCAAAGCCCATATCGTCTATATAGAAAGCAAAGGTCTTTACAAAGACCATTTGGTCTATATAGAGACCAAAAGTCTTTATAAAGTCCATATGGTCTATATAGAGACCAAGGGTCTTTATAAAGACCATATGGCCTATATAGAGACCAACGGTCTTTATAATGACCATATGGCCTATATAGAGACCAAAGGTCTTTATACAGTACCATTTGGTCTGTGTGGTGACCAGATCTCTTTACACAGACCATTTGGTCTACATAGGCCCCAAAGGTCTTTATAAAGACCATATAGTCTATATAGAGACTAAAGGTCTTTATAAAGACCATATATAGAGACCAAAGTCTTTATAAAGACCATATGGTCTATATAGAGACCAAAGGTCTTTATAAAGACCATATGGTCTATATAGAGACCAAAGGTCTTTATAAAGACCATATGGTCTATATAGAGACCAAAGGTCTTTATAAAGACCATATGGTCTATATAGAGACTAAAGGTCTTTATAAACACCAATTGGTCTGCATAGAGACCAAAGGTCTTTATAAAGACCATATGGTCTATATAGAGACCAAAAGATTTCATAAAGACCATATGGTCTACATAGAGACCAAAGGTGTTTATAAACACCATATGGTCTATATAGAGACCAAAGGTCTTTATAAAGCCCCCATTGGTATATATAGAGACCAAAGGTCTTTATAAAAACAAATTGGTATGTATAGAGACCAAAGGTCTTTATAATAACCATATGGTATATATAGAGACCAAATATCTCTATTGGTCTATATTGAGGCCACAGATATTTTATAATGACTATAATTAATCTGTGACATCTTTACAAACTATTCTCCCAAAAAGTTGTATTTTTATTTAATTGTTTCCATATTTCTCCTCATAGATCCTTTGCGGCCAAGAAATTCCCAGTTGGGTAAATCGTTTAGCCCATTTCAGTTCATGTGTACCTTTCTTACAAAGATGCTTGCCAAAGTAGGTGTTACTATATGAATTTGCCCCCCACAATTTATAGTATAAATATCATTCCTTCTATATTTCAGGGAATGGTTAACTCCCAATGCCTTACAACAGAGCATAACTGCTATTCAGGAACGTGATGATTCCGAAAATAGCCCCCTTTGAGAAATGGCCTGTCAGGGCCATACAACAACATCGTAATCGTAACAATGCACCAATTTGTACTATATACATACTTACAAAAAAATCAACAACAACAAAAAACATACACACAAAACATATTACAACCATACATATATTTCATAAAACAAAAACATTTTAATTTTTTATTATTATTATAATTATTATATATTATTATAAATATTTTTTCATTTTGTCTTTGTCTTATTTACAAAAAAAATCAAACAAAATAAATTAAAAATATAAAAATTACAAAAAACGAAATCGCGAGATAACAAGCAACAAAACAAACTCATACAATTTTAGTGAAAAAAAAATAATTATTATAATTACAACAAACAACAAATTTGAAATGATTAAAATGAAAACTAATTATATATATAAATAATTAATAAACGAAAAACGATATAATGATAATAGAATATATTCTAATATTTAAGAAAGTTAATAGAAAACATTTTGTTTTATTTCTTTGGGGGTATTTTTTGTATTTGGTCTTTTAATTGAGGGGAGTATTTTTTATAAAAATCCGCTTTTCAACTTAACCTGGAGTAGACCATATAATGAAGTTTTTGGAATCACTCATGGCCCTTTGGGCTAGGTTCTCATTTATGAAATTGACTTGAATATTAGGTTCACATCCGGTATATTCTGCCCCTGCAAGGCAAGTGTTGGGCACAACTTGAAGTCGGAATGAACTTGGAAGCCGACTAAAAATATGATGACAAGTGGAGTACGTAAAAATAGTCAAGATAACACGATATTGAATTTTGAAAAATTAAATATTATGCACATATTTGGACTAACGGTTTAACTAGTTTTGTTCGATATTTTGAAATCATTTTTTTAATCGCAAAGGAGAGCTAGGTTTAATTTGAAAAAAAAACAGAACTGTCAAGATGGTAAACGGTTATTTTTTAATGTTGTTATTATTTTTTTTAATAATTTAATTGCATTTAAATATATTATTATTGCATTTTATTTTATTTTGTTATTCTTTTATCCCCTTATTAAACAAGCTAACACTGTGTGTCAACTAGTCTACAGCACCATCATTGTGTTATATTATAACAAACTCTGAACCACCCTGTTATTTGCAAGCACATTTGTTTTGACTTATAGCAACCCTGTTATTTTTGCAAACTACACATCTCTATTCTCCATCCCACCTCATTCGTAAACAATTCGATTCTCATTTAGTCTCTATCCCACCCCTTTCGACCTTGATTTTAATTTTTTTTATTCCCTTATAAAACAAGCAACCGCTGTGTGTCACCTTGTCTACATCATCATTATGTTACATTATAACAATCTCTGAACCACCCTGTTCTTTGCCAAGCAACATTGTTTTGACTAGTAGCAACCCTGTTATTTTCGCAAACTACACATCTCATCTCTATTCTCCATCCCACCTCATTCGTAAACAATTCAGTTCTCCTTTAGTCTCCCTTCCACCAATCGTAAACAATTCGGTTCTCCTTTAGTCTCCCTCCCACATCATTCGTAAACTTTCGGTTATCCGACATTTTATCTTCTCCTTTCATTCGTTAGCAGGTGGTTTTTCTTCAGACGATGACACGAGAAAAGAAATAGAAAGAATTAAAATAAAAAAGAAATTTTTTTAAAATTGCAAATATTGCCTCGTTATATTACATTACATTATAACAATCTTTGAACCACCCTGTTCTTTGCCAAGCAACATTGCTTTGACTAACAGCAACCCTGTTATTTTCGCAAACACACGTCTCAGCAAACAACACTGTGTGCATGAAAAAATAAAAGTAATTAAATAAATATTAATAATAAATAAATATAAAATATTAAATTAATAAACAAATAAAATAAATGTACCGCGAAAATGGCGCACAGTGAAAATTTCCAATTAAATACTTTTCGAAGTTATGTTACAATATTGGCCGATAGCAAGGCGACGGATGATAAAAAATTGCGTGCGGCCCAGGAGCTAAGTGAACATTTCGAGGTGGTTGTGCAGAGTTCATCGTATCCATCGTTTTTGGAGCATTCGCTGAAGGCGTTTATGCACTTTTTGCAGGATGGTGAGCCACAGTTTATACAGGAATATCAGGCACATCAGGTAAAGTAGAGGATTCCCGCCTCACTCCTACCCCCACCCCCTTGCGCTTGGTGTGTATTGTAAAGATTTCCTGATTTTTTGTTTTCTTGCCGCTTTTTTTCTGCAGGTGCGAAAATTAATTCTGGAAATGATCCATCGCCTGCCCATTAGTGAAAATCTACGTCAACATGTGAAATCTATAATTTCGCTGATGTTAAACATCCTACAAATTGATAATGAGGAAAATGTTTTGGTCTGCCTGCGCATCATCATTGAATTGCACAAAAATTTTCGACCATCGTTTAATAATGAGGTGGGTAGAAGTAATATTGCATACTGGAGGCTCTGATGCGAATTGTTAAAACAAGCAGCTCCAGAGGTGCCCTCCTTGCAAAAATAGATTTTTTTCTTGCGTACCTAAAATACTTCCTAAAGAAAATGGGTCTCAAATTACATTAAAACCAATGTCAGGCCTAAAATTTGGTTTTTTATTTGAGTTTTCATTAAATTATTTTTTCTTTATCCTTCCTACAGGTCCAACAATTCCTGGCCTTGGTCAAAAAAATCTACACCGAGCTGCCCAATCATATGAATAAAATTTTCGAACCCACACAACAAATCAAAATTAAAGATCTCAAAGAGTTAAATATGGAACAGTTGCTGTCCGAAACATATGTCATTAAGACAATACATTTGGAAAATCCCACAGATCCGGTGACCTTTCAAATGGTAAGACTATTTTTCAAAAAAAAAAAATTATTTATTGAATATTCTCCTTTATAAATTCCTTACAGTATAATCTACTACCCCGTGGCATGTTATCGCTAAGGGTCTTACAAGAATTACCCATTATTGTGGTATTAATGTATCAAATCTATAAGAATGCCGTACACCAAGAAGTCTCAGAATTTATACCATTAATTATGACAACCATTAATCTGCAACCCTCAACAGTACACAGGTGATTATATTTTAGATTTTTTTTAATGATTTATTTTAATCCCTTTCCCCTTTGCCTGTTTGTTTCAGAAGTTCCCAGTTTTTCAATAAGGAAATATTCATTGATTTTATGGGAGCCCAAATTAAGACCTTGTCCTTTTTGGCCTACATTGTACGACTGTTTCAAGAGAACATTATGAATCATTCGGCTTCGGTGACAAGTGGTATATTAAGCCTCATGCATTTGTGTCCCAAAGAAGCGGCCCATTTGAGAAAGGAATTGCTGATTGCAGCAAGGCACATATTTGCCACGGATTTGAGACAAAGTAAAAATACACTCCTTTTTGTTAATTTATTTTTTAATAATTTATTTTAATTCATTACAGAATTTATACCCTCAATTGAACGTCTGTTCGATGAGGATTTATTAATTGGCAAGGGTGTCACCTTGGACTCCATACGCCCATTGGCCTATTCCACATTGGCTGATTTGGCCCATCATGTACGACAAAGTTTAAGTTTGGATGTTTTGGAAAAAGCCATTAAATTATTTTCAAAAAATGTTCATGATGAGTCCTTGGCCACTGGCATACAGACAATGTCATGTAAACTATTACTTAATTTGGTGGATTGTGTTCGGCAACACAGTGAAGTAGATCCACACAAGGCAAGAAGTCTATTGACCACTTTGTTAAAGGTTTTCGTTTATAAATTTCAAACAATTGCCAAAATAACATTGCCTACCATTACACAGAGATTGTGAGTATATTTTGGGGGCAGTTTTCTTTTAATTTATTTTAAATATAAAAAATAAATATATTTTTTTAAATACAGGAAAGCTCAATCATCCTCATCCACATCCCCGGCCTCGAATGCTACAGGTTTGGATAACAAAGATCCACCAGCCATTATGGTAATAATTTTGAATTCAAATCACTTTGCATATATTCACATAAATTTCTTTATTTTTTTTAATCCTCCAGGACAGCGCCGCCGACTCAATTGCCAAAAATCAATTGACCGGCAATCAAATGTTGTATTCCCTGAACATAGTTGAATATCGCAGCTTGGTCAAAACCTTAGTGGGTGGTGTCAAAACCATTACCTGGGGTTTTGTTAGCTCCAAGGTAAGTTGATATATTGGCAGATATGTCCACATAGAAAACTGGAGATACATTGGAATACATTGTGGCTTTAAATTTTATAACAATAGAAGCTACTTCTAAATGATCTAATATGCATTCTAATTAACATATTCTCCTGATGTAGAAGTACTCAGCAAGATAGTCCGGCTATAGATGATCTTGACATAGGTTTTTTTTTGTCTAAAAAATACTTGTTAAACTATTTTTTACCAATTTTTATATTGGTATCTCTTTATTCTAATCCAAAAATATAATTTTTTTATTTCAGTCTCCCTCAGTGGATGTTACCAAAATAAAGCAGGATAAAATCTTTCAACCCTATGAGGTTAGCATCTATATTGATTTGGTACATTGGGCCATGGAGGCCTTAGATATTTATTCCATAAATGCCTCAAATCAATTGAAACCCTCTGGTGGGGTGCCAAGGACCAAGGAGGAGAAGGAGGTTTTGGAACATTTTAGTGGTATTGTAAGTATTTTTCAAAATTTGGATGATTCCCATTTTTCCAACATTTTATTTTTTTCTTTCAGTTCCTTATGATGCATCCACAAAATTTCCAAGAAGTCTTTGCCACAACAATTGATTTTATGGTCGAACGTATACACAAAAATCCTTCGCTGCAAATTGTGGCGAATTCCTTCCTAGCCAATCCACAAACATCACCCCTATTCGCCACTGTCCTTGTCGAATATCTCTTGGGTAAAATGCATGAAATGGGTACAAATGTCGAAAGATCAAATCTTTATTTACGTCTATTTAAATTGGTATTTGGAAGTGTTAGTTTATTTCCGGTGGAAAATGAACAAATGCTTAAACCTCATCTACACAGTATTGTTAATCAATCAATGGAATTGGCTTTGACGGCCGAGGAGCCTTATAATTATTTCCTTCTCCTAAGAGCTCTATTTCGTTCGATTGGTGGCGGTTCCCATGATCTATTGTATCAGGAATTTTTACCTTTATTACCAAATCTATTGGAGGGTTTAAATCGTCTACAAAGTGGTTTTCACAAACAGCATATGAAAGATCTTTTTGTGGAGTTGTGTTTGACAGTGCCCGTTAGATTGTCCTCATTGCTGCCCTATTTGCCCATGTTAATGGATCCTTTGGTGTCGGCTCTAAATGGTTCAGCGACTTTGGTTAGTCAGGTGAGTTATAAACAATTTCTATAATAAATAATATATTTTAATAATTAAGTTATTTTTTTCCTAGGGCCTTCGCACCTTGGAATTATGTGTGGATAATTTACAACCTGATTTCCTGTATGATCACATACAACCCGTACGAGCCGCCTTGATGCAAGCCTTGTGGAAAACTTTACGCAATCAAGATAATGCCGCCTTGGTGGCATTCCGCGTCTTGGGTAAATTCGGCGGTGGTAATCGTAAAATGATGACCGAACCACAATGTATCCAGTACACCAACAGTGAAATACAACCCACCTCCATTGTGGCCTATTTCCAAGAACATGAAAAACCCATAGACTTCCCCATTGACAAAGCAATTGAAACGGCCTTTAATGCCCTTAGTTCCAATGCCACGGATTCTTTTTACCGCCGTCAAAGTTGGGAGGTGATACGTTGCTATTTGGCAGCATCCATAAATCTCGATGATGAAAAACACACTCTCCAGAAATTCTTTTTACATCCCAGCTTCTTGGAAAACAATATCGTCAATGTACCGGTAAATCAAAATAAAATCGAAGATTATCAGGCAAGGAAAACACTACAAAATGCCTTGACGGGAATGTTTGTGGCCTCGGCAACAAAAGATTTAAGAGAATTTGTTTTCCCCATTATGGTGGCAATTGCCAGACACTTTACCATGATTGCCATTGCCCAGCAGGCCGGACCATTTCCGGTTAAACAATATTATTCGTTGAATGGCATTGATCCCTTGGTTTTGGTTGATGCCTTAGCCATTTGTATGGGCCACGAAGAGAAGGAATTGTGTAAGCCAGGACAATTATGTATTGGTTTGATATTGGATACGGCAGCAAATATTTTGGGTAGCAAGGAGCGAGCCTGCCGTTTGCCATTAATGCAGTATTTGGCGGAAAAAATGACTGCCTTATGTTATGAACGGCCTTGGTATGCCAAGGTGGGCGGTTGCAAGGCCATACAATTTTTGTATCAACATTTTTCACCACGTTCTTTGTACCAACACCTGTTCTCCTTTGTCAAGGCTTTTATGTTTGTTTTAATGGATTTGGAGGGCGAAGTGTCGAATGGAGCAATTTACATTGCCAAGACCAATTTGAGATCATTACTGGATCTTTGTATGGCACCCAAGGAACATGAAACAAGTGAAGAGATAACAGCCATCCGAACCAAGGCCACATATGATGTGGTACATGAGCTGTGTAGGCAGGTGACAAGTCCAAATGCTTTGGTACGGCTGGAATCCATGGCATCTTTGAAATATATTGCCCAATTACAAAATCGTACGGTATCTGAGGTCATGGATCCCCACAAAGAGGTATTGGCTGATATTATACCACCGAAAAAACATTTGCTAAGACATCAACCGGTTAATGCCCAAATTGGTTTAATGGATGGAAATACATTTTGTACCACCTTGGAGCCTAGACTGTTTACCATTGACCTGAGCAACAGCTATCATAAATTATTTTTCCATGAATTACTAACTTTATCCGAGGCGGAGGATTCTACACTCATGAAATTGGATTGTTATAAAAATGTTACGAATTTGGTACCGCTAAGGATTAGTGCTTTAAAGGCTCTGGCTGCTTGCCACTATATTACCGATAGCCAACATAAAGATAAAATCATAAATATCCTTTTCAAATTAATGGATCACAAGAAACCCGAACTGCAGGAGGCGGCCTTTAAATGTATGAAGAGATTTAATGCCGGCATACAAATTGATAAAAAAGAAATACACAATTGTATACGCCCACTTCTGATGATTTTGGGAGATTATCGTAATCTGACTTTGACAGCCACCAAGAGGCTATCGTATTTTACACAACTATTTCCACATATGTTCAATGAGAAACTGAGTGAACAAATCTTGGAGTTGTGCCGCAATCTTTTGGAAATGTCCATACAGATTTGTAAACAAGGACAACAGGGTGGTAATTTCTTTGCTGCCATTCGAGGTGGGGAATATGAGCAGAAGGTGGTTTGTCTCATTGAAATGTTCCACCAAATTACCGCTGCCACTCCGAAATATATTGAGAATCTTTGTCAATTGGTATTGCAAACGGAAAAGAATTTAATGATTGAATCCTCTTCACCTTATCGAGCTCCGTTACTGAAATTCCTATTACGTTTTCCCAATCAAACTGTGGACTATTTTCTCTCCGATGTTTACATTGTGGATGCCCAATGGAATCGATTTTTCATTTATCTACTAAAACACAAAGATGGTAAACCATTCCATGCTGCCCTCAAGACACCAAAATGTATTAAGGCCCTGATACGTTTAATCAGCTGTGGTCAAATCGATGCCAGCATTATGAATGATGAACAAAAACAAGAAGTCCAGGAACAGGCCATTAAAATTGTCTACACTGTCATGGAATGTGATGATCAATGGATTGCTGTGCAAACGGATCTAATTAATTGCCTAAAACAATTGTGGCAATATAACTTGAGCAACAGCTGCCAGGAGAATGTCATTAGCTATAAATGGCATTTGGTGGGAAAAATCCTGCTGAAATATTTCTCCCACAATACCAATGAAATTGAATTACTTTTCCAACTATCACGGGCATTGTGTTTGCATTTTATACCCGACTTCTATTTCCTGCGCGACTTTCTACAGAATACAGTGGCCCAAAGTTACACGGTGTATTGGAAACGCCAAGCCTTCTTTTATTTTATTGAGAATTTCAATAATGCCTCCTTATCTGAAGAGTTGAAGGCCAAAATAATTACCTCCATATTGATACCTTGCTTTGTGGCCAGTTTTGATAAGGGAGAGGGCAACAAATTAATTGGTGCACCACCCACACAGTTCCAGGAAGATGAAACAAATATTGTTTCTGTTTTCATCAACAGCAAGGTGTTTGATCCTGAAAAGCCTTATGCCAAGGATGATGCAGTACGCATTGCCTTGCTACAATTTGCCTGCCTGCTGGTGGAAAGGGCCTCGCAGCACATACACGATGGTGATGCCAATAATCGCATACAAGGCAATAAGCTTAGACGTCTCATGACCTTTGCCTGGCCCTGCTTGCTAAGTAAAAATTCCGTAGATCCCACAGCACGTTATCATGGGCATTTGCTATTGGCCCACATTATTGCCCGACTGGCCATACACAAGAAAATCGTACTCCAAGTATTCCATTCTCTACTCAAAGGCCATGCCTTAGAGGCCCGTCCTGTGGTAAGACAAGCTTTGGATGTTCTTACCCCAGCCATGCCTCTCCGCATGGAAGATGGCAATACCATGTTAACCCATTGGACCAAGAAAATCATTGTCGAAGAGGGTCATTCAATGCAGCAGCTATTTCACATTCTACAATTAATTGTACGCCACTACAAAGTCTATTTCCCAGTACGTCATCAATTGGTTACTCATTTGGTAAATTATATGCAACGTTTGGGTTTTCCACCCAATGCCTCATTGGAACATAAAAAACTATCGGTCGAACTGGCCGATGTCATTATCAAATGGGAATTACAACGCATCAAAGAGGATGAAACCGAGAGTAAACTAAATGCCGATGATGAAATGGATGATAAGACGGCAGTGAAACGGAATGCGGGAGATGATTTTGTCGAATCGCATCGCAAGAAATTGAACACAGATGGCAGTGCTGCTGTTGTCGCCAGGGCAGGTAAGGAGGCTCACAAAATTAAATATTTTATTTTTTAAAAGCAATTCTACTTTTCTTTTAGGCACCTCTGAGGCCTCCATAAGCTCCAAAATGGATGAGAGCAGCCGTTCAATTGGCAAGGTCCACTGTGACACGGTCTTGAATTTCCTTATACGCCTGGCATGCCAAGTCAATGATAATCAACCGAGTATTTTGAATTCGGGTGATAATCTATCAAGGAGGTAAGCAACCAAAAAATTTACGCACCGAACTTCAGAGGCCCATACCACAGAATAAAGAGACTTCTCTGAAAGGATAGTTATATTTTTTGTTAGCAGGACATCAAGAGCTTTACATTGAGGTCACAAGCCACATGCCGTCGAGATAAAACTATTGTGATCCGGCGGTTCTAGGTGTGTATGCCTGCCTTGGCATCTGTTACAAGTGCATCAATTTCAAATCCGAACGTTGACGAACCGGCAATACTTTTGGCAAACGAGCAGGTCCGGACTGACGAAAATCAGTCTCTGGCTGACAGGACTGTAGTTCTGGGAGGGGACGACCTACACGGGACTCTAAATGCTATCCGCCATAGTCTAGAGGAGCAAAGTAAACAAAATCTTCGACCAGTTACACAGACTGATACCGGAAGAGCAATTTGTGGATATGCTTTTGGAGGAACTGCTACTGAATCTCACCCTAACATTTGATGATCTGGACACCACGGTGATCCCCGCCAAGTAGTCTACACAGGGGGATTGTTGTAGCATTAACGAAGGAAGGACCCTGTTGACCGACCGACTTCAAGTCTGACTACAACAGGTGCTGTGTCAGCACTTGCCGACAATAAACTTAAGAGGCAATCTGCGACGGAGGCGATGATGTCCGACGATGGGGAATCTGTCGAGACCCCAGCAACGGACAGCGGCTCAAATGCTGGGAAGGCCCGAGAAGTAGCTGATGCGAAACACTACAAACGTGCTGTTTCGTATCTCCGCAAATTCGTGGGGCGAGACGGAGAGGGCGCTTCACCTCATCAAGGGCAAGATGAGATTCGTAAGGAAGTTCGAAAGAATCTATCCGCACGCTCTCCATAGTGAACTGCAGATGGGCAAGATGAGATTCGTAAGGACGAAAGAATCTTCTTTTATCCGTATAAAAGTAGTGGAATCGGTGTAGCCCACTGTCTCTGACAAAGCTGTTAAGCCGACTTCTGATCTGAAACCTAGCTCGAAGCCTAACCTTAGTCAAAAGGCAAAGGAAAAGGCTACTGAGAACATCCCAAACAAAATGTCACCCATAAGGGTGATCAACGTGTTGAGGGCTCTGTCTCAAAGCCCCATTCTACGCCTAGCGATAAAGGTGAAGCTAAAGCTTTGTTTGGATCCATCAGTGCTCGGAATAGGAAGAAGGAAAGTTCGGCAAGGAACCATCGTCTCCTGGGAGAGCAAATGCCGCCCCCACAGAGCAAATCTGTGAAGCGCATCTGCTTTTCAGAAGGTCCGCAACCTTCACCCATGAAGACGATGACTTCGTGTCTGGCTGACCAATCTACCTCATATGCAGCTGTCGCTGGACAACAAACGGCGGAGAAAAAGCCTAGACAGAGAAGGTAGTAGCCAGAGACAGCGCAAGCCATATGACAGACCAACCAAGGTAGCTGCTGACGAAGAAGACCTTCAAGTGGCAATCATTGACAAATCGATCCTCATGGCAGGATTAGTGATAGTCATTGGTTGCTCTTTGAAGAATCCCTTCTTTTTTTAAGCTCGGTTTATGGAACAAATGTTCTGTCACAAGGCAGCTAAGTAATCAGGCCCTTATAGCTGTCAGGGGTAAAAATTTCAAAACCATACGCGACCGGGTCTTAAGCTGGATTTTATATCTTTTTATTTTATATCTATTTCAGATGTATAATCCTGTTGAAAACTGCCATGCGTCCCGATGTCTGGCCTCAACCATTTGAGCTGAAATTAAATTGGATGGATAAGATTTTCACCACAATTGAATCTCCCCACACAAATATTAATAACATTTGTACAGCCTTGGACTTTTTAACCTTTTTGAGTACGATTATGAAACCCGAACAGCTACTGGCCATTATTAGGCCCATACAAAAAGGCCTCTCAGCCTGTATTATACATCAAAATACGAAAATTGTACGCCTAATGCATGGTTTGATAACTCGCCTTATGACCATCTTTCCACCCGATGCCCAACATAAAAATGAAGATTTAGATATTCTGTATACGGCCATAAGTAAAATGATTGCGGACAATTTAAATTTCTACGAGAAGAGTCAACAACCAAATCCTTCATCGCTATTTGGCACTCTAATGATCCTCAAGGCATGTTGTGTTAACAATCCCGATTATATCGATCGTTTAATGGTACAATTTATAAGAGTGCTGAATCGTTTGACCAAGGATCACATTGCCATGCAAAATAATACCCAGGCCATGAATCCCTCTGTGGAGGGTAATCATTTGTCTTTGGAGCTGTTGATATTATCCTTGGATATGATTAAAAATCGTATTGTCATCATGAGTGTGGAGGTTAGGAAGCTGCTGATTGGTAGCATAATTGTCAGCCTTATTGAAAAGAGTATGGATGCGAAGATCATTAAGTGTATCATTAAAATGCTTGACGATTGGGTAAGGGTAAAGGATCAAAATATTGTGGTGCAAATACCATCGATAAGGGAGAAATCGGTATTGCTTGTGAAGCTAATGCAATGTGTGGAGAAAAAGTTTTCCGATGAAAGTGAACTGCACATACAATTTTTGGAAATGATAAACTATATTTATCGTGATGAACATTTGAAACAATCGGAATTGAGTGCCAAATTGGAGGGTGCCTTCTTAACTGGCCTGCGTAGTCAAAATCCCACAATACGTGCCAAGTTCTTTGAAATTATCGATGCCTCAATGCGTAGACGTCTGCATGATCGTTTGTTGTATATCATTTGTTCGCAGGCCTGGGATTCAATTGGTACACATTATTGGATAAAGCAGTGTATTGAATTATTGGTCCTGACCGCCAATACCATGACCGCAATACAAAATTCAAATGATATGCACAAGATACCAAGTATCACTTCGATTATCAACATGGCCGATAATGAGGAGAAAAGTCAATTTGTCATCTACACCTCATCGTCGCAATCCGATTGCATGGATATGCCACAGAGTGTTGACGATAAGGATGAAGAATTTGATGTGGATGTTAATTTGGAATTTATTAACTCACAAAATGAACAACCCGATACTGAGAGGTTATTACCAGCAAGAAAAATGAAAATCTGCAAACTAATAAATCGTCAAATTGAATTTTTGGAAATCAATCGTAAAATACGCACCGATCAATTGCTGGTGGCCACATCACAATTATGTCACATGGACACCACTTTAGCGGAATCTGTATGGTTGGCAATTTTCCCCAGAATCTGGAATATTTTCAATGCCGATCAACAGCAAACAATTATCAAAGAAGTTATACCCTTCTTGGCATCCGGCACAAATATCATACAAAAAGATTGTTCACCCAGTGCCATCAACACTTTTGTTGAGGGTCTAACACACTGCAACCCTAAAATATATATACCACCCAATGTCTGCACATACCTGGGTAAGGCCCACAATCTATGGCATCGCATGACTTTGGTGCTCGAAGAAATGGCCGCCAAAGCCAATCCGAGTAATCAAACCAATTTTATGGACTACTGTGATCAGCAACAACATGACTACAATGGCAATCAAGCCACGGTCCATGACTCGCTATCACTCATGTATTCCGCCATGCATGAAGAAGATTTATGGGCGGGGCTTTGGATGAAATATGCCCAATATGCTGAGACCAACTTAGCCATTGCCTATGAACAAATGGGTTTCTTCGAAGAAGCTCAAGGGGCCTACGACTTAGTAATGTCTAAATTTAAAGAGGACCTCACCAATGGCCAGTGTAATTCCCACATGAACAGTGAAATTGCCCTATGGGAAAATCATTGGATCCGCTGTGCCAAGGAATTAAATCAATGGGATATCCTGCTAGATTATGCCCAAACTAATCGCGAACAACATGAAATACTTATTATGGAAAGCGCCTGGCGGGTGCCCGATTGGAATCTAATGAAAAAAGCTCTACTGAAAATTGAACAAGCCTATTCCAAACAATATGGCTATAAGGTTCATTTATATAAAGGCTTCTTGGCCATTCTACATCCTGAAGATCGCCAATTGGCTAGTGTTGAAAAATATGTGGAAATCGCTTCCGGCCTATGCATTCGCGAATGGCGTCGTTTACCCCACATTGTATCACACATACACTTACAATATCTACAGGCCGCCCAGCAAATAATCGAACTACACGAAGCCAGTCAAATACATCAGGGATTATTGCAATCCCGCAATACCTCTCTGCATGACATGAAGGCCATTGTCAAGACATGGAGAAATCGTTTACCGGTCATTGCCGATGATCTATCACATTGGTCGGATATATTTACATGGCGTCAACATCATTATCAAATTATAACACAACATTTGGAACAGCAACCGGATCAGGGCAATACCATGTTGGGAGTGCATGCCTCGGCACAGGCCATCATTTATTTTGGTAAAATTGCCAGGAAGCATAATTTGACGGGTGTTTGCCAGGAGACACTGTCGAGGATTTATACAATACCCTCGGTGCCGATTGTCGATTGTTTCCAGGTGAGTGAAGGACAAATAATTTCAGGAAAGGGATAGGGAGAGCGATAGAGGAAGTCTTTTCATAGGCGAACGATAGAGGGAGTCCTTTTGTAGGCGAGCAATAGAGGGAGTCTTTATAAAGATGGACGAGGAAGTTCGAATATAAAGAGCGATAGAGAGATTCTTTTTATACACGATAGGGGAAATCTTCTTTTTATACACGAGCGATAGACGAAGTCTGTTTTATAGGCGAGGTAGGGAAGCCATAGAGGGAGTCTTTTAATAGGCGAGAGATAGAGGGAGTCTTTTTACAGACGAATGATAGAGAGATTATTTTAATAGGCGAGCGATAGACGGAGTCTTTTTAAAGACGAGCGATGGAGGGAGTCTTTTTATAGACGAGCGATAAATGGAGTCTTTTCATAGGCGAGGTATAGAAGGAGTCTTTTTATAGGCGAGGGGTAGAGGGATTCTTTTTATAGACGAGCGATAGAATGAGTCTTTTTATAGACGAGCTATAGAGGGAGTCTTTTTATAGGCGAGGTATAGAGGGAGTCTTTTTATAGACGAGCGATAGAGGGAGTCTTTATATAGAGGAGCGATAGAGGAAGTATTTTCAAAGGCGAGCGATAGAGGAAGTATTTTCAAAGGCGAGCGATAAAGGGAGTCTTTATAGACGAGCGATAGAGGGAGTCTTTATAGGCGAGCGATATTTATATAGACGAGCGATAGAGGGAGTTTTTTGGACGAGTGATAAAGGGAGTCTTCTCAAAGGCGAGCGATTGGGGGTCTTTTCACAGGTGAGGGATAGAGGGAGTCTTTTCATAGGCAAGCGATAGAGGTTGTCTTTATAGACGAGTTATAGAGGGAGTCCTTTTAAAGGCGAGGTATAGAGGGAGTCTCTTTGGACGATCGATAGAGGGAGTCTTTTTGGACGAGTGATAGAGGAAGTCTTTTTATAGGCGAGCGATAGATGAAGTATTTTCATAGGCGAACGATAGAGGAAGTCTTTTAATAGGCGAGCGAAAGAGGGAGTCTTTTTCATAGACGAGCGAAAGAGGGAGTCTTTTTCATAGACGAGCGATAGAGGGAGTCTTTGTAGACGAGCGATAGAGAGAGACATTATAGAGGAGAATTTCAAATTTCGAGTTCTCAGAGGATAAAAAAAACTCGTAGGATTTTCAGAATATTTTTTTGTTATAAATTGAAAATAGTATCCCAACCCTCTTCCAATAAACAAAATTTTATTTTATCGCTTTTCAGAAAATACGCCAACAGGTGAAATGCTACATACAAACAGCCTCCTTGGCGGGACGCAATGATCTAAACGAAGCCCTCGAAGTTATTGAATCGACAAATCTAAAATATTTCACAGCTGAAATGAATGCAGAATTTTATGCGCTGAAAGGTTTACTTTTGGCCAAAATTGGACGTACCGATGAAGCGGCCAAGGCATTTAGTGCTGCTGTACAGCTACATGATGGTCTGACCAAAGCCTGGGCAATGTGGGGTGATTTTATGGAACATTTATTCTTGCGCGATAAACAAATCTCTTTGGGTGTTAGTGCATTGACATGCTACCTGCATGCCTGTCGTCATCAGAGTGAAAGTAAAACCAGGAAATATTTGGCTAAAGTTTTGTGGTTCTTATCGTATGACAGCAATAACACCTTGATGGGTACTTTGGAGAAATATGTTGTCGGGGTGCCACCATCGTACTGGTTGCCGTGGATACCACAGCTGCTGTGTTGTCTGGTACAATATGAGAGTAATGTTATATTGAATCTACTGAGTCATGTGAGTTGGAAACATGGATCTGGATTGGTAGAGGGAGGGATAACTAAAATGTTTTTTCTGTTTTTTTTTGTCAGGTGGGTCGCTTATATCCCCAGGCCGTGTATTTCCCCATACGTACCCTATATCTAACATTGAAAATCGAGCAACGTGAAAAGCACAAGACTGCTGAACAGGCCTCTGGTAGGCCTCATAATCATGTAAGTGAATATCAGTTTTTTACTTATTTGAAAATCTTAAATCCGGGTTAAAACTTTTGAGTCATAATTTTTCCGACTTTATCTCTCTCCTTTCAGCCCAATTTGGAAAACAATATGAATCAAGTATTCACCAACACCTCTGGACAATCTGGTTCAAATTCCGTTAATCCCATCAAAGCCACTCCACCAATGTGGCGTTGTTCGAAGGTGATGCACGTACAACGTGAGATACACCCAACCATTCTAAGCTCTCTGGAGGGTATTGTTGATCAAATGGTTTGGTTTAGAGAATCATGGACCGAAGAAGTTTTACGCCAGCTGCGACAAGGTCTTATTAAATGTTACGCCATTGCTTTTGAGACACGCAGCACAGTGAATGAGGCCACCATCACACCGCACACTTTACACTTTGTCAAAAAATTAGGTTCCACTTTTGGTATCGGCATCGAAAACATTCCCGGTTCTGTCGCCTCGTCAGCCTCAAATTCTGCCGCCTCAGAATCATTGGCCCGACGTGCTCAAGTAACCTTCCAAGATCCTGCCTTCCAAATGATGAAAGAACAATTTACACGAGATTTTGATTTCTCCAAACCGGATGCCATGAAGCTGCACAATTTAATTACAAAACTCAAAACCTGGATCAAGGCTTTGGAGAATAAAGTCAAGAAGTTACCCACCTCATTCCTTATCGAAGATAAATGCCGTTTCCTTTCGAATTTCAGTCAAAAAACTGCTGAAGTTGAATTACCCGGAGAATTTCTCATACCCTCCTCTTCGCATTATCACATACGCATCTCCCGCTTTATGCCACGTGTTGAAATTGTACAAAAGAATAACACAGCAGCCAGACGCCTGCACATACGCGGCACAAATGGTAAAATCTATCCATATTTGGTTGTCATCGATACAGGATTGGGTGATGCTCGCCGCGAAGAAAGAGTTCTACAACTCCTACGAATGCTCAATTACTATTTGGAAAAACAAAAAGAAACCACACGACGTTTCTTGAATATTACCGTTCCCCGAGTGGTACCCATTTCACCGCAAATGCGTTTGGCCGAAGATAACCCAGCTAGCATTTCGTTATATGAAATCTATAAAAGCACCTGTGCCAAAATGGATGTTGAACATGATTTGCCAATTATGAAATATTATGAACGTCTCTCCGAGGTGCAATCGCAGGGTGCTCAAATAACCCATGCCATCTTGAGAGATATTTTCCAAGAAATTCAAAACAAAATGGTACCCAAAACGCTGTTCAAACAATGGGCCGTCAAGACATTTGTATCGGCAACTGATTTTTGGCAATTCCGTAAAATGGTGAGTCAAATCATTTTTTCTATTCTTTTATAATTAAGAGGAAATGTAGAGAGCTCTTAAAAGAAGGAGAGGGATTAAGACCTTTTAAAGACAGGGAATGAAGAGGAAAAAAAGTATTTTTTAGGAAAGCGATATGGATTCGCTATAGACGATTTAAAAATAGTCTTTATAGAAGATCGTTAGGGAGTATTTATAGACGAGGTAAAAGAGTCTTAACAGACAAGCTGAAGGGGGGTTTTTAAAGACGATCCATAGACGGAGAGACAACCGATAGAGGGAGACAACCGATAGAGGGATTTTTTTCAGACGATTTGAAGGTAGTTTTTATAGACGAGCCATAGAGGGAGTCTTTATAAACGAGACAAAGAAGGAGTCTTTATAGGCGAGCGATAGAGGGAGTCTTTATAGACGAGCGATAGAGGGAGTCTTTATAGACGAGCGATAGAGGGAGTCTTTATAGACGAGCGATAGAGGGAGTCTTTTTATAGACGAGCGATAGAGGGAGTCTTTTTACAGACGAGCGATAGAGGGAGTTTTTTTATAGACGAGCGATGGAGGGAGTCTTTATAGACGAGTGATAAAGGGAGTATTTTTATAGACGAGCGATAGAGAGAGTCTTTTTAAAGACATGTGAAAGAGGGAGTCATTTCATAGACGAGCGATAGAGAGAGTCTTTATAGACGAGTGATAGAGGGAGTCTTTTTATAGACGAGTGATGGAGTAGAGGGAGTCTTTTCATAGACGAGCGATAGAGGGAATCTTTTTATAGACTAGCGATAGAGGGAGTCTTTTTATAGACGAGCGATAGAGGGAGTCTTTATAGACGAGCGATAGAGGGAGTATTTTTCTAGGCGAGCGATAGTTCGAGTCTTTTTATAGACGAGCGATAGGGGGAGTCTTTATAGACGAACGATAGGTGGAGTCTTTTCATAGGCAAGGGATAGAGGGAGTCTTTTCATCGGCAGAGGGAGTCTTTATAGAGCGATTGGGGTAATCTTTTAATGGACAAGCGATAGAAAATAGCGGTAGAGGAGACTTTATAAACCAACGACAGGGAATTTCAGATTCTTAGAGGATAAAATACTTATAGTAGTTCCATATTTAGGCTTAGTTTCTACACATAGGCAATTTAAAGGTTCTCTGACCTGATCTCAATTTTTTTTAATCTATGTTCTCAGAATAAAAATGACCTACTGATAGAAAATTTGCAATATTGGTATATGTTTCGACATAGCTCTTTTACAGTGGTCTCGTCCCATTATAGGTATTTGGAAGGTCTTTACCAGATTTTCAATCCTAAGTGGTTGACACTTAAAAAATCGGCTTTTTGAGCTATAAAAACTTGTTCATAGAAAATATTCAATATAGGTCCATATTATGACATAGCTCTCACATATGGAAACCGCAGCGGTATTTTAATGCCTCTGACACATTTTCTAATAAAAATAGGGTTCTCATAGGATTCAGGACCTCCTATCAGGAGGTTATGACATAGCTCTCATATATGGAAACCGCAGCGGTTTTTTAATGCCCCTGACACATTTTCTAATAAAAATAGGGTTCTCATAGGATTCAGGACCTGTTGACAGAAAATGTTTCATGTTGGTTCATGGTTTGTCATAACCCACATATAATATAAAGCTCCTGGCCAATTTTAGGTATTTCGAAGGATTTTGCTGCTATTAAAAAGACTTAGACTCATTTAGATCCCCTGGAAATTTGCTAAAATTTTGCATTACCGATTCACAGAGGATAAATAAAATTCTGGCAACAAATTTATAGGTCAATGTTATGAATTTAACCTCAAATACAGGACCCTGCTTAATTTTTTGCAATTGGATTGGTCTTGGAAGCATTTCCGTCTGATGTTGCTATTTCGTATTTCGGGTTTTTGGAGCGTAGAATAATGGAATTCTATACAGACTTATCAAAAATTATGGGAAAGAAGTTGATTTGAAGAAAATTAATACACTAAAATTCGGACATAACCTCAAAACAATAAACCATAATAATAAAAAGTAAAAAATTAGAATTAAAAATTATCGAAACATTTAATCCAGCTGCAAATTGACGAAAAAAGTAGACATTTAACAAAACTAGTGGGATTATAAAACCATAACAGAAAATAAATTATAACCTCAAATTCAACATAACCTTAAAATGCATTGAATTTTTTTTATATTAAAATAATAGAGGTAACATGAACAGGAATTTTTAAATTATTACTCATATTTAAAATTATTACTTAAAAAATTTCTGTTCTTTATGAAAAAAAAACATTTAACCTCAAATTCGAACATAACCTCAAAAAAAAAAAATTATAAAAAATGTTACTATGTTGAATGATATGCCTTTTTAAATAAAATAATATGGGAAAACGACTTTAAACTCATTTAATTTTTTCCTCATATTTTAAATTATTACTAAAAAAATGCTGTTTTTTTTAAAATAACTTCAAATTCGAACATAACCTCAAAAAATGTTATTATGTTGAATGATATGGCTTTTTCAATATTTCATTCTAATTTAAATCGAAATTTCTTCATATTTAAAATTGTTACTAAAAAATGCTGTTTTTATAAAAATAATCCGAACATAACCTCAAAAAAATTAAAAAAATTTTATGTTGAATGATATGCCTTTTTAAAAATGTAAATCTAATATAAATCCAATTTTCTTCTTTGTTTTTCTTTTCAGATGACATTACAAATGGCCTTGGCATTTATCTGTGAATATGCTTTGCATTTAACCCGCCTCAATACCGATATGATCTACATCCATCAAGATTCGGGCCTAATTAATGTTTCCTATTTCAAATTCGATATTAATGATGAAAAAGAAGAATTGGATCACAGTCGTCCGGTACCGTTCCGTTTAACACCCAATATTGCTGAATTTCTGACAAATATTGGCATTTCAGGACCCCTGTCGGCGGCAATTATTGCCACCGCTCGTTGTTTTGTCCATCCGAATTATAAATTATGTTCAATTTTGCGTACAATATTACGTGATGAAATCATAGCATTCCATAAGAAACGAATGCGTGACAATAAACCCATAGATACTATGGAAGATCCGGCAGCCGATGCTAATGCCAATGAAAATATGATACATTTGGTTAATAAATCGGTTAGTGCGATCCTAAGTCGCCTTAATACCATTTCATATTTCGATAATATTGAATCGAAGAAAATTTCGTTGTTGCTGCAACAGGCCACAAATCATGATAATTTGTGTCGCATGGATCCGGCATGGCATCCATGGTTATAGAGAGAGACATATTACAACATACAAAAAAAATATGCATACAGATTTTTTTTATTATTATTATTTTTAATATTATTAATTTTAAGACTTTTCATTGCATTGAAATAAAAAATGAAACAAAAAATAAGACAAAAAAAGAGGTCTTGAAAGTTTTGTTGTTGTAAAAAATTTGAAACTGTAAATGTATTCAGGTTTCGAATAATCCGTCGAAGGGCAAATATCATGAAACTACTTAGTAGTGGCCATAAAAGCCTACCTTCTTTTTTTTCTTTATTACAGATGTTGTTGTTGTTGTGGAATAAAAATTTAAATTTATAAATAAATGTTTAAGGTATGTGAGTGTGTTTGTAATTTGATTGCGTCTATGAAACAAAACTCACACTGAATATCATAGTGCATATATTACAAACATACAAAGCCAAGCAACATAATGTTGGTTGCTGGCGTTCCATATGTATGTATGTACGCTTGCTTGTGTGTAGTGTTGCTAAATTTTACTTCCCAAAAAAAAGCTTTTTCTTTTTTTTTTTTTTTTTTTTTTTTTTTTTTTTTTTTTTTTTTTTTTTTTTTATTTTTTTCTACCAATGATGAAACAAAAACAAGTTTTGACCACCTTCACTTTAGCATAAAAAAACTGACAGACAGACACACAATTTATATACAGCATAGTTTTCAATCTGTGAGATGGTTGTTGTAGTTTCTTATTTTAAGTTTTTTGTTGTTGTTGTTATTGGGGGTTTGTGTTTTTCTTCGCACGGGTTTTTTTTTCTTTTTTGATTACTCATAAGCCATGGCAGAGTAAGCAACCTTATCAACGAAGAGCTATTGTGCTATATCATGGGTCAAATGACTCTAGCCCCCAATCCCAACCCCCCACTCCCCCACTTCCAAGCCACCATTCACCACTCTATTCAAACATTTGAAATGTGTTGCGCTTGCGCACCAGCTTTTTTTTATTTCTTTCAAAAGTGTTTTGTATGTGTGAATGCTTTTTGTTGTTGTATTTTTTTTTATTTTACAATAACAGCTTTGACGCGTTGCTCTAACTCTTCTTCAATGACAATCTTCCATCACCGACGACAACAACAACCCATAACTGCTATGCCGTGTGTCGACTGTGACGACTTTTGTTTGGTTATTTCGAATAACAAAAAAAACTAACACTTTGCACGTTTGACTCGAGGTTAATATGTATGGCGTCTTAAGCTCCCCTCTCTACCCAAAACCCCCATACCCTTATGTTTCAAATTTTATTGCTCTCTTTTCATAAAATTTGCTTTGCTATGTTTTTTGTTTCTGGTTTATGAAAAATTTTGCAAATATTTTTTGGTTTTTGGAAGAGATTGTTTTTTTCATAATTTTCACCCCCAGCATTTCTACTTTCACCCAATACCATCATCAGTATATTCTAAAATTTCTATAGAACGAGTTTTGTTAACGGAATTTTTAAAAAAATTTATTTTTAAAAAACAAAAATATGTTTATTAAAAATTATCATATAGTATTATTTGTCTATTATTTATGTTCGTATTTTAATGTCAGTGTATCGGAGTTCCGTAATATTACATTAGCAGATCGGCATGATCCATATCAACAACATCATCAGTATCATCATGATACGGCAAGCTCCAATTCCGCCCATAATGTTGGTAATAAAATAAATTTATATTCGGTACGTTGGTTACATTTACCCAGCACCGTTGGAAATTTATCATTGGCCATGAGCCGTTCACAGAGTAAATCGATGATACAAAAGGCCATACAATTTATATATTACAAGTGGGTATAAACAAACAAACAAAAAAAAAAAAAACAAAATTTTTTTATTAAAAAAATAAATAAATAAACAATTCTAGAAAATAAGACAAATCAGCTGATTGACTGAAATTATTTAATTTAGAAATTTCATACAAATAAACTGAAATATATATATATATATATATATTATTATCTAAAAATACTAATTTTTAATAACATATTAATATAACCTCAAAAATTAGAGGTTTTTAAATATTAACAAATTTTAATGACATATGAACATAACCTCTAAAATGATAAAATTTCAAAAGTAACCAAATCAGAAATTTCATACAAATAAACTGAAATTTATATTATTATCTGAAAATACTAATTTTTAATAGCATATGAATATAACCTCCAAAATTAGAGGTTTTTAAATAATAACAAATTTTAATGACATATGAACATAACCTCAAAAATGATAAAATTTCAAAAGTAACCAAATCAACTATTTCTTACGAACTATATAATTACAAAATTAAAATGATTTGATATCGAATTCAAATTTAATAAAAAAATATATTGATTGTAATCTCAAATAGAAATTTAAAAATTCTACAAAAAATAGCCGAATCAGCTGACTGATTAAAATTTTTTAATTCAGAAATGTTACACAAATCAAACAGATAAACTTAAATTTCTAAATTAAATTATTTATTATAATTATTAATATTAAATTATTATACCAAATTTTAACCACATATGAACATAACCTCAAAAATGATAAAATTTCAAAAGTAACCAAATCAGAAATTTCATACAAATAAACTGAAATTTATATAGTATTATCTGAAAATACTAATTTTTAATAGCATATGAATATAACCTCCAAAATTAGAGGTTTTTAAATATTAACAAATTTTAATGACATATGAACATAACCTCAAAAATGATAAAATTTCAAAAGTAACCAAATCAACTATTTCTTATGAAATATGTAATTACATAATTAAAATTTTCAGATATCGAATTCAAATTTAATGTAAAATATATCGATAGTAACCTCAAGTAGAAATTTAAAAATTCTAGAAAAATAGCCAAATCTGCTGACTGATTAAAATTTTTTAATTCAGAAATGTTACACAAATCAAACAGATAAACTTAAATTTCTAAATTAAATTAATTATTATAATTATTAATATTAAATTATTTACCAAATTTTAACCACATATGAACATAACCTCAAAAATGATAAAATTTCAAAAGTAACCAAATCAGAAATTTCATACAAATAAACTGAAATTTATATTATTATCTGAAAATACTAATTTTTAATAGCATATGAATATAACCTCCAAAATTAGAGGTTTTTAAATATTAACAAATTTTAATGACATATGAACATAACCTCAAAAATGATAAAATTTCAAAAGTAACCAAATCAACTATTTCTTATGAAATATGTAATTACATAATTAAAATTTTCAGATATCGAATTCAAATTTAATGTAAAATATATCGATAGTAACCTCAAGTAGAAATTTAAAAATTCTAGAAAAATAGCCAAATCAGCTGACTGACTGAAATTTTATAATTCTGTAATGTTACACAAATCTAACAAATAAACTGAAATTCCTAAATTAAATTATTAATTATTATAATTATTAATTGATATTAAATTATTATTATTATACCAAATTTTAACAACATCTGAACATAACCTCAAACATAAAATTTTAAATATAACCAAATCAACTATTTCTTATGAAATATGTAATTACATAATTAAAATTTTCAGATATCGAATTCAAATTTAATATAAAATATATCGATTGTAATCTCAAACAGAAATTTAAATATTCTAGAAAAAAAGCCGAATCAGCTGACTGATTAAAATTTTTTAATTCAACAAATGTAACACAAATCAAACAATTAAACTGAAATTTCTAAATTATTATAAATTAAATTAATTATTATAATAATTAATTAATATTAAATTATTAATATTATTATTATACCAAATTTTAACAACATACGAACATAACCTCAAAAATTATAAATTTTCAAATGATTACAAAATTAAAACGATTTGATATCGAGTTCAAATTTAATATTTAATATATTGATTGTAACCCTAAATAGAAATTTAACAAGTGAAGAAAGCGTCAAGTTCGGCCTGGTCGAACTTTGGATACCCTCCATCATAGGTATACTGAAAGGTACTTAAAATGAAAATATATGGAACATGCAAAAAAGTGGACCTATACCGACAGTTCTACAAACCGATTAATGTAAACAATTATGTAATGATTTTTGAATCGGTATTCTTCATAAAATCTGAAAACCCCAAAACGTGGACCGATATTGATTACGCATGGTAGAGTGAATCATGTGTATATAAAATCCTCAAACTACTGACCTATATGGGACTATGCCTTAAAGGGGGACCAAAATTGATTACATTGCTAGGAATTAGCGAATATTTGGAGTTATCATTATATGAGGGACTATGCCTAACTAATGACCGAAATGTCTCAATTTCGAACCCAATATTTTAATTTCGTATCTCAATTCTTTCCTTCGAGAGGTATCATTGTATGGGAGAGATGCCTAAATGCTGGCCCATATATTTCATCATCCTCAGGTTCGCGTTGTTGTTTATCACGATATCCTTAGATGGCGGAATGATTACAACATATGGCTAAATCGTCTTAGAACTCCATACGTTGTAGGATAAAAACTGAGAATTTCGAGTAAAGAGTATCACCCATAGTATGGTGGAATACAGGTATATTTGGACAACCCCAACACATGGAACAAATCAGATAACCATTTTAATATATATAAAAGGGTGTTATATGGGGACTACCCCTAAAAGGGGGCGAATATTAATAATTTTTGGGAGGGAGGTTGTTACCATATACGACTACAAAAAAAAAAACCAAATCACAAAGAATTTGGTTGAAAAACGCGTTCAAGAACCCCAAAATACTGAAAATTGGGGGTACCCTAATATGTGGGATACCCCAAAAAATGGACCTATATTTATAATTTTTAGTGGAGAGATTTGTTACCCAATAAGAACTCGAAGTACTAAATTACAGCCAAAACTCCCAAAATACCAAAAATTTGGGGGTACCGTTATATGGGGACTACCAGAAAAAGTGGACCTATATTTGTAATTTTTAGTGGAGTAATTTTGTACCCAATAAGAACCCAATGTACAAAATTTCAGCAAATTCAGTTATAAAACGCGCCGAAGAATCCAAAAATACCGAAAATCGGGGGTACCCTTATATGAGGGCTATCCGAAAAATTGGACGTATATTAATAATTTTCAGTAGGGAAAATTGGTTTTGTCTATAGTAATCAAATCATCTTCCAAGGCTTCAAGAAGTTTTTTCTTATCTCCTCCCACACCTTCCCTTACTTAAGCCGAGCTTAAAAAAGATTTTCAAGCGCTTCGGTCCTTTTTTTTGAAATACCATATTCGGCTATGTTTTCCAATTTGAAAGACCATATTCGGCTATGTTGCCTTCCACTTGGTCTTTCCGTCTTATTCGTGGCCTTCCCCTTCTGCGTATACCATCAGCTAGTTCGCTTTTATATGCCTTCTAAGCTGGTGCATCTTCATCCATTCTCACAACATGACCTACCCTACGTAGTTGCAGCAGCTCAATACGTCTTACAATGTCGATGTCCGAGAATAGGTGGTACAACTCATGGTTCATTTGACAGCCATATTCACCGTCCACGCAGATCAGCCCATAGATCTCTCGGAGAATTTTTCTCTCAAACACTCCAAGAGCTGGCTCATCTGCTTGCGCAAGTACCCATGCTTCAGATCACTATAAAAGCACGGGTAGTATCAGCGTCTTGTAGAGTGTGACTTTGGTCTGGCGGGAGGTGGCCTTGTTTCTAAACTGCTTACCTAGATCATAGTAGCATCCATCAAAATCCTTCTCCGAATTTCAAAACTGATGTCATTCGTTTTGTTCATGGCGGTACCGAGGTATATAAAATCTTTGACTACCTCAAAGCTGTAGTTCTCAAGTTCCACACTTGGTCCGAGTCTACTGGACGTCTTGCGCGTTGATACCATCAGCTTGGTCTTCTCGCCGTTTACTGCCAGACCCACTTTGGCAGACACCTTCTCAATTTGTTCAAAGGTGGCTGTTACCGCACACAATGTTCCACCCATTATATCGATGTCATCGGCGTAGGCGAGTAACATGTGTTGTTTGGTGTACAGAGTGTCATTTCTGTTCACTTTTGCCTCTCGTATGACCTTTTCCTGCAGGATTTTAAAAAGATCACACGACAAACTGTCACATTGTCTGAATCCTCGTTCGGTATTAAAGGGCTCCGAGAGGTCCTTTCCGACTTTAACTGCTGATCTTGTGCCTGTTAAAGTTATCCTGCATAGCCGTATTAATTTTGCAGGAATGCCGAACGTAGGCATGGCTTTAAATACCTCTGAACGGATAGGGCTGTCGAATGCGGCTTTATAGTCGACGAATAGTTGGAAATTGTCGATATATTTTTCGTTGGTCTTTTCCACAAGGTAATGGTCCGAATCGATATTTGCTCCTCGGATCGATCGAACGTCTAATACACTGGATGAATGCCTTCCGTCTATCACAACATGATCGTTTTGATTTCTCGTTGTTCGATCGGGAGAAATCCAAGTGGCCTTGTGTATATCGAGATGCTTGAATCTGGTGCTGCTAACTACCATGTTTTTTGCTGCCGGAGCATGGGCGCAAAATGGGACTGATGCAGCAGAACTTCGCTTTTATACGGATTATAGCAATTCGCCCATCTACTGGAGTGAATCTGGAGATGAGGTCTTTTATTCTCCTGTTAACCATAAATCCGCAGCCAAATTCATATCTCGTTGTACAACCAAAATTCAAATTGTACCAAATATAGTACCAATTTATTGTACTTCTCGTATACATGAGTACACGTTTTCAAAACCATCACCTCGTATCGGCCCCACTTTTCAACCTTAATTCACATTTCAAATGTTTCCAAGTTTTTAGCGCTATCCGTTCACATGCTACGGAATTGTACCAAATTTAGTACCGTTTCGTACTGTTCGGTTAGTTATAGTTCGAATTTCCATGAGTACACGTTTTTAAAACCTCATAGTACTTTTCGTGTCGTTCTAGTACGAATTTCCAAAAACCCAGCCTTTTCTGTCACCTTTGGACCAACAGTGACCCTCACCCAAAATTTCAAGATTCTAGCTCAAGCCGTTTCGTCTGGGCGTTGATGAATCGTTGAATCGTCAATCAGTCAATCACTTTACTCAAGATGAAGGAGTGGACCGATAAGTCCGATCTTAAAACATGGATTCAGTTTAATTCTTGGGCTTTTTTATGATTCATAATTTTTTTTTTAATTTTTTTGTTTAGAAATGGACATTTATTAGCCAAATTATCACCAGGCGATGAGGAGTCCCAAGAAGATATGACATATGTGGCCCAGAAATGCGGGGGCAAGGAAAAAACTGCATTTATATATCATGGCTGGACAGAGAGTTGCAGTACCGATTGGGTTGGCAAGCTAAGGGAACGTGAGTAGTAAATTCAAAGATCGAACATTTCTCATCGAACATCGAACATTTCTTAATTCCCTTCAGTTCATCTGAACATACATAGAGCTCCTGGCAACCTATATAAATCTCTATAAGTAACATTAACACCTACAATAAATGTCATCTATAGATCTTTTCAATAACTATACGGACTCCTATAGAGCTCCTCCACAAATATATGAACCTATATAGACCTCCCCACCACCTATGCAGACTTTTATAGAACCTGTCGCCACCTATACGGACCTCCATAAAGCATCTTCCCACCTATACGTATCTATACTACCTCCAGAGCACCTATACGGACCTCTACAGAACTCCTCACCACCTACAAATGCATCCATAAAGCTCCAGACCACCTATACGGACCTCTATAGAACTTCTCGCCAACTATGTATAAATGCCTCCATAGACATTTTAACACCTATACAGAGCTCTATAGAGCTCCACACCATCTATACGGATCTCTATGGATCTCCTCACAACCTATACAGACCTCTATAGAGCTTCACACCACCTATACGGACCTCTATGGAGCTCCTCATCACCTATACGAACCTCTTTAGAGCTCCTTACTAGCTATACCGACCTCTACAGCGCACCTCACCACCTATACGGACCTCTATAGAGCTCCTCACCACCTATACGACCTTTATAGAGCTCCTCACCATCTATACGGACCGCTATGGATCTCCTCACCACCTATACAGACCTCTATAGAGCTCCTCACCACCTATACGGACCTCTATAGAGCTCCTCACCACCTATACGGACCTCTATAGAGCTCCTCACCACCTATACGGACCTCTATAGAGCTCCTCACCACCTATACGGACCTCTATAGAGCTCCAGACCACCTCACCTATAGAGCTCCTCACCACCTATACGGACCTCTGTGGATCTCCTCACCACCTATACGGACCTCTTTAGAGCTAATTAATAGATATACCGACCTCTACAAAGCACCTCACCACCTATACGGACCTCTATAGAATTTCTCAAAACCTACAAATACCTCCATAGGCCTTTTCAAGGCCTATACGAACCTCTATAGACCTTCTCACCACATATACGGACCTCTATAGAGCTCCTCACAACCTATACAGACCTCTATAGAATTTATCACCACCTACAAATGCCTCCATATCCTTTTCTACACCTATACAGACCTCCTATGGAGCTCCTCACCACATATACGGACCTGATCCTAAAGACTTAAAGAAATAGTAGTAGATTATTTTTTTTTTGGCGCCCAACGTATATACCTTCCTACAGTTACGAATATAGATTTCCCAACAGTTACGAATTTTTTCCATTCACAATTACAAATTTTCTCAACTTTTTTCTCCATTTTATCTACACTCGAAATTCCTTATATCCTATTTACACGTCAATGATTTCTTTTGCAATTCAAAATCATAATTTTTTGCTACTTTTTTAGGTTTAACATTTTATCGCGGTGGCTGTATAATTTGTGTTGACTACAGCAGTTGGTCCAAGAAACCCTATTTGGATTTGGTGCAAAAATTCGATATTATAAGTCAAATATTATATGATGAGATATTAGAACTAATTCGCCGAGGTGTGAATCCCTCAAATGGTTATATGTTTGGTTTTAGTTATGGCGGTCAGCTGGCATCGAAAATAGGAAGGATGTTGATCCACTACAATGATTATACATTCAAGCAAATTGATAGTAAGTTTAGAGGTCACAGTATTTTATGTGATTTATTTGGCATCATTTACATGAAACATACATATTTTAAATAAAACACGTCATTTAGATTGTCAGTTTAAAGATAGTTTGTCAATAAGGCTATTGATTCAGACGAACATCTGTCAAATTGTATCTAGTAAAATTTGACAGATGGTTGGCAACTATGCACTTTGACAGTTAATCGAATAATCAGCTGCGCTAAATGGACTATCTTTCAAAGATTAAATCTCTTGTAAATATGTCAAAATAAATCACAACAAACTTATCAATTAGCCATGTGTAAACCTATCAAATTTCTTCTCCTACTCTCTTAGTGTGCGACATTGCTGGGCCGGGTTTTGATTTCCTTTCCTATGCCACACACAGTGAAGCGGCGGAAAATGTTGCCTGTTATTATGCCAGCCTGGATAAGGGTACACAATTTCGTAGCTGTCATCAGAATATACTGTTGGGTCACTGTGGCTATACCCAACCGGCGATTTTAAGTCAACCCTATTTCAGCAGCCATGGCCTGAGTGTACAAATCTACATAAATGCCTTTGATTATCCATTTTATGCCTCAAGCCGGCTGCCACCCTGGTGTTTGGCTGGAAATCCGGTATTGAATTTGCCGGAAGGTTTTAAAATTGGCTATAATGGTGACATTGGAGGGTAAGTGGATATATAGACCAGATTTACACTAGGTAATTTTCAGTTACTTCAATGTAAATCAGGAGATATATGTATATTTTTCAAAAATGTTCTGAATTTATGTTCATATTTTTTTTTTTCAGCCATATCCAAGGTGATATATTTGTACCCACAAGTCTAAATTATCCCTATAATTTGTCAAAACGTCAATTGAAGGCCTATGAAGAATATTATAATGGATGATAATAGAAAGAAATATGAAAAATAAAAATTTAAAGAAAAAACTTTGTATTTTTATTAATAAAATATTTTGAAGGACCCGCAATATTCAATATTTTTATTCTAAGCGAGTATTTAAAAAAAAATCTTTTTTTTAAAAATCCACGCCTGTTGATAGTCTCCAAAAAAAAGAATATTTTTAAATAATCCTGATGCGATCTCTTGAGCCACTTTATCGCGTTCGTTCGTACTAATTTTCAAATTATGGTCATGAAGGATGCTCGTGGGGTCTATTAGGCTGATATAAAAATATAACGCCATCAGTACATATTTGTTGGCGCCCAACGTAGTTCGCTTTAAGGCATTAGAAACATTTCTGGGCCGTTTTTCTTTTATTTTTTTTCGATTATTTATAATCAAATGTTTTAATCTAAATTCTAGGTTAACGAAATGAGATAAATGCATGCACCAATACGGACCTCTATAAAACTTCTCACCACCTGCAAAGCCACCATAGACCTCTAGACCACCTATACGGACCTCTACAGAACTTTTCATCACCTACAAATGCCTCCATAGACATTTTCAACACCTATACGGACCTCTATAGGCTCCTCACCATCTATACGGACCTTTTTGGATCTCCTCACCACCTATACAGTCCTCTATAGAGCTCTTCAGCACCTATACGGACCTCTATGGATCTCCTCACCACCTATACGGACCTCTACAAAACTTTTCACCACCTACAAATGCCTCAATAGAAATTTTCAACACCTATACGGAGCACTATAGAGCTCCTCACCACCCACAAATACCACAATACCTCCATAGACCTTTTCAACACTTATACAGACCTCTATAGATCTCCTCAGTACATATACGGACCGGATCCTAAAGAATTGAAGAAATAGTAGTAGATTATTTTTTTGGCGCCCAACGTATATAGCTTTTTATTGTATTCTATAGTTATTTAATGGTATCTGGATTCGAACCTGAGCTGAGTCAGCCTGCTACAAAAATAATATAAGCATAGTTTCTTGCTGGCATTCGAACGGATCGAACGAAGAAAATTTAGCAGAATCTTTTTTTATGGCGCCCAACGTATGTAGCGTATATAACTTAATTATGCTGATGGTGTCAGGATTCGAACCGACCTGAGCTGAGTCACCGCGGTTTTGTTGTGGTGGAACCAGGTGTAACGTAACAAATGCTGGTATTCGAACTGATCCTATAGACTGGAAGAAATACCTTCATAGACCTTTTCAATATCCCTCCTCACCACATATATAGCTTTTTATTGAATTTCCATATTTATTTAATAGTGCTGGTATTCCAACCGATCTTAGACTGAGACAGCCTAATTTAGTAGATTCTTTTTTTGGCACCCAACGTATATAGTTTTTTTATTGTATTCTGAACCTGGTTTAGTAGGTTTTATAACAAATGCTACAAAAATAATATAAATAAACGATTTTCGAGGAAAATAAAATAAACGGTAGAATCTTTTTTGGCCCCAACGTTTCGAAGAAAGTGTACTAGATTTTTTTTGGCGCCCAACGTATGTAGCTTTTTTCTATGTTATATATCTATTTAATTAGGTCTTTTCTACCACTGATGCTGTCAGGATTCGAACTGACCTGAAGTGAGTGAATCTACATTAGGCGTCTCGTAACAAATGCTACAAAAAAAACTCATCGATTCTTGCAGCATCTTATAGGCTGAATTAGACAAATAAAATAAACGACGGTTTCGAAAAAAAATAGCAGATTCATTTTTTTGGCGCCCAACCTATGTGTGCATTTTATTCTATTCAATATTTATTCAGTTATTGAATTGAATTGTTGAAATATCGTCAATTCTGAGGCTAAAATCGGAAGTGAAAAATCATCGAAATGCCGATAAATAGGCAAAAATTGCAGCCCTGGAGCTGAGTCATCCAGGTTTAGTTGTTTTAGAGTCACAGTGGATCTACATTAGACGTCTCGTAACAAATGCTACAAAAATGACTCAGCGATTCTTGCAGGATCTTAGATAATAAGACGGGTTCGATGAAAAGGTAGCAGATTCATTTTTTTTTGGCGCCCATAATTTTTTTCTATTTAATATTGAATTGAATTGTTGAAATATCGTCAATTCTGCGGCTAAAATCGACATTTCCAATTTTTAGAGTAAAAAATCGTCAAAATCCTCACCCCCTTTACCGACCTTTATAGAGCTCCAGACCAACTATACGGACCTCCATAGAAGTTCTCACCACCTACAAATGTCTCCATAGAGCTCCTCACCACCTATAAGACCTCTAAAGAACTCCTCACCACATATACGGACCTCTATAGACCTCCTCATCACATATACGGACATATATATATATATATAGCTCCCCACCACCTATACAGACCTCTGTAGAGCTCTAGACCACCTATACGGACCTCTATAGAACTTCTCACGACCAACATATTCCTGAATAGACCTTTTTGACAACTATACGGACCTCTATAGACCTCACCACATATACGGAACTCTATAAACTTCCTAATTACCAAAGGATCTTATAGGCTGAATAACAAAAACAAAATAAATGGGTTCGATGAAAAAGTATCAGATTCACTTTTTTGGCGCCCAACGTATGTAGCATTTTTTATATTCAATTTTTATTCTGTTATTGAAATTTTGTTGAAATAAAAAAAAAGGAAAAAATTTAAGGCTAAAATCGTAAAATCGGCATTTCCTACTTTGAGAGTGAAAAATCGTCAAATGGAAAATGGATCTTATAATCAGGCCAAAAAAAAAAAAAATAATGAGCCATGACCTGATTACAAAAAAAGTCGAAATGACAGCTGCCAAAAAAATTATAGGAAGTCATATACAAGTTATTTTTTATAGATCATCATCTATCAATGAAAAAAAAAGAAATTAAAAATTCCATGAATAAACATGCTTTTGTTTTTTTTTTTCAATAACATAGAAATATGAATCTTTATTTTTTTTTCTCGAAATATCTCTAAATTATTTTTATTTGTTTAGGGAAATGTATAGAGTTTGAGGTTTTTTTCCTACACTAATAGTTGGTTGGCAAGAAGCTAAGCCTGGCTATCTCCCTCTCTTTCTGTGACTCGTGCTTATAAACGTCATATATTGTGGCTTTTACGCTCGTGAATGAATGTCCTTGAAAATGTTTTCAAGCTAAATCAAAACTTCTTAAAGCACAAAAGCATTGGAAATGCCAAAGCAATGGAGCCATGAGTTTTGTTTTTGGTGGGGGGCTAATGTTATGGTAGAGGTGGAAGGGGTATGATTTTTTATTTATTTTTTTTTTATTGTTGTATGTGAAAGTCTTTTTTATGGTTATTTTTTGTTGTTGTAGCCAACAAGCTGTGATTACAAAATCGTAGTTTTAGTTTTTTTTTTCTTTTTGTTATTATTGTACAATTTCAAATGGGAAACACTGTGTTCTCTCTTTTTTGTTTGGCTTTGTTTGGTATTTCCTTGTATTGCAACTCTTCTTTTTGAAGAGATGGGGAGAGAGTGTGAGATGAGATGTCATTTCTTATGTGATTCACATATGGCCGTATGAGAATGAGAGGCGAAAGCTTTCATGTAAATTTTTAGCTGGGAGAGTATGCGCAACCAACCAGTTAGCCATCATTCATTAATGCCACATCTGGCAAAACCCTGCACGCGTGCTCTCTCGCGAAAGTAAATAACAGCATACTCTCAGGCACATTGAAATGAAATAACTGTGAAAACCCATTGACACACACACGCACACACCGACAACGCAACGCAAATTTGCCCGAGCCTGCATTAATGTGTCGTTTTGTTGTGTATTGTGGATCTTTCTCTTTGTGTGTGTTTTCCTTTGTTTTGGAGCTTTTGCAAGAGAGTAGAGCTCCCCATGCATTATTACTCAATAGCCAGCCAGCCATTCACACGAAAGTTGTAACTGTGTCTCTGCCGCCGATGATGATGATGGCCACAAAACAAAACGAATCAAAATTCTCTGCACACAATTCATACGGGGAGCAAAGCACGGCAGAGTACAGCATGTTAACGGAGTGAGTGTTGTTGAGAGTGGATTATTTTGGAAAAGAACGGAGAAAATATAAAACGTATCTAGTACAACAATTGCATTGAAATATCAGCAACAACGGCACACTCCACAAAACAAAAAGAGATGGTGTTGATCACCAGCAGCAACAACAACAACAAAAATGTGTGAGACCAAACAAAGCTAAGCATGAAGTTTTTACTACTGCTGTCTCCGCTGCAGTTGCCTCTGCTGCTGCTTCTGCTGGTCGTGGTGTTTTAGACCACAAAATATGTTTACTTAAAAGTTTCGGCACAGTAAGAAAAGTGATATTTAACCAAGCAGTCTCGCGGAAAACCTGTTGGGTGTTGGAAAGTCTTATTTCTTCTCCGTCGTTGTCGTTCGTCTTCTTCTTCTTCTACAACTACTGCTGATGATCGTGGAGACTATGATTTGGACTACATGAATTGGATTTTAAGTTTTCAGCAGAAGAAAAAGCAAACCAGAAAAAAAAACAAAAAGACATTGTCCGTTGTCGTCGCTGGTAATAGTAATCGGAAAAAAGAGCTGACTGGCTGGCTGGTGTATGGCGTATGGAATTTACAACGCGCGCGGCTCATAGTGCAGTGTGAGACAATCAACAACAACAAGGAAAAACACTACTAAGCTAAAAAAATATAAAAAAAGATAGCCAAGCAAATAGCAAACAGCTCCCCCATGTTGTTTCACAATAATTGGAAATAAGAAGAAGAAGCAAAAAAATAAAAAATTACAAAAAAGTGCGCTCAAGAAGAAGAAGAAAATTAAAGAAAAAAACGTTCTAAAATAATTGAACTTAATTAAAATAATTAATAATAAAAAAGAGAAGGATTTGAAAACTGCAATTGCAAAAAAGAGAGAAAAAACAACAACAAGAAAAAAGTGAATGTGTGGTTATTTGTTGTTGTTGTAATGTTAATATTCATAATGAAGTTAATGATTAAAATGATTCGAGATCAGCAACAACAACGAGCATTTAATAAGAAAAAGTGAAAGAAGGAAAGAAAAACAAAATGCAATAACAAAAAAAATTAATATTAAAAAAAAAACAAACAAAAAGTGTGCCACACATAAAAAACCAAGACAAAAAGGAATAACAAAAACAACAACAAATTACAAAAAAATAATTTTAAAAAAATATTTTTTACAAAAAATTAACAAAAAAAATATTAAAAAAAAGTTACAAACAAAAAATTTTAATATCCCAAAAAAACATCTACGCATTTTTTTAAAAAACCCCTTTGGACAATTGTTAACCCATCTCCCTCTCACAAAACTTCATCGTGATCATTCCCCCTTTACAAAAACTTGACAACTACTACGTGTTTCTTTTTTTTGATATTTTTCTTATTTTATTTGGAATTGGACAACAACAGCAAAACCATTGTAAATGAAAGAGGTAAGTACTGTGTTTTATTGTTGTAAGTGTTGTTGTTGCTGTAGTGTTTTCAAAAAAAAAAGTGAATAATTTTCTTTTATGTAGGTCGTGTATAAACGATCACAACTACTACATACTAACTGCCATGCACAACAACACAGCAACGCCAAACGTCAGCCAGCGTCGACGGCATTGTCTTACTATTACATCTCTTGCGTTAGGCATGCATGCATGCATGAATGTTTGCTTCATTGCTTGCTTGGCCCCATAATACAAAGCACACACACACACGTACGCACACAAACAAACAGGCAGGCCTAACATACCAGCTGGATAGATATTTGGCTGGCTGACTGGCTGGAAGTAATGGCTATGCATAAAACAACAATAATAAGAAAAACAAAAATAAAAAAACATGAAAATCTATACAAAAAAAGAGCATACATATGTGAAAGAGAGAGAGAGCAAAGGAATACACAAAACTTAATAAGAAATCCAAACAAAAACAACTAAAAGATATTTTACATGAAATTGTGTAGTGGCATATTAAACAAAACAACAACAACAAAAAACTTTACAAGCAAACAGCAACAACAACAATAATAATAAATAAAAAAAGTATCCGCAATAAGAAAAACGCACACACGAACACCAACATACATACATCCATACAACAGAAACTTACAAACTCAACATTCAAGTGATCACTTTTCAGTCTTCTTCGTCTGTTTGCACACACACACACAATATACATACAACAAAAAACAACCCAACAACAACAAAACCCATAACTACGACCTTCACTTAAAGTTTCTTCTTTTTCGAAAAAAATTTAAATTTTATATTTCTTCAACTGCGTATAATAATATTTTGTTGTATTTTTTTCAAAACATACAATAGTTTCTTTTATGTTGCTTGTCTACTCACTCTTCTTTTTTTCATAGAGAAGCAACATCAACATAACTTGTGCGATAAATATTACCACTACTTTTTTTCTACTTCTTCTTCATCATCATTGCCTTCAAAGTTTCACAAAACCAGCAACAACAACAACAAAACATGACAAAACTTACGAAATGTTTTCTGTTTCTTTTATTGTTGTTGTTGATATTGTTGCTGTTATTGCTGTTTTTTTTTTATTGCTGCTTTATGGGTATTGTGTACATTTTTTTTTTTTTTGGTTAATGCAATCCTCCATATCTCTCTCTGTCCCATACTTACACAGTTTATGTTTTGGTTGCTCACTCTCTCTCTCACGTTGTGTAAAAACAAAACACGAAAAACACCAAATAACAGTGTATGCAAGTTATTGAGCATGATCTCACAAGCTCTCTCATTGTATACAAAATAAAACAAGACGGGGAAATATGGTTGCCATTTATGTGGGAATTTTATCATATCGTTTGAAGGGAGATTAAATCTATGAAGTGAAGTATTCCCGTAGACGGACTATTTTTAAATTAAAGGAAAATAAAAAGTAAAGTAAGAAATTGATATTAATAAAATAGTAAATTGTTAATATCAAAGCATATTATTATATACAGTGTCCGACAAATCAATGGAAACGTTTTTAAAAAATTATTTTTTTATAATTTTTCTTAAAAATTTAAAAAAAAAATAACTAACATGAGAATATTTTCCCCCCAAATTTATAAAGAATAGTAAAAGTAACAAATTTTGTAGTCTCGATTAAACTTTTAATGTTCTGAAAGAAAACACATGTAAACTAAAATTAATAGACAAGCTATTCAAAGCAAATGTTTTTTTTTTTCGAAGAACAGCTTCGAATGTTTTTATATTAAATTGTTGTTTAATAAATTATTGGCAAAAATTTACAAAATAAAAATTAGTGAGGACTTAATAAGGGCTTCGACTCGTTATACCCTACAAAAGTAAGTTGCCAGGGTATTATAACTTTGTGCAGCCCCAAAAGTTTGTACCGCGAAATATTGGTCCTAGATCCACCTTTAAGTATACCGATCGTCATATCTCGAATAGATGAGTCTATCTAAACATGTGTTTCCGATCGTCATATCTCGACTAGATGAGTCTATCTAGACATGTGTGTCCGTCCGTGTGTCCATTATAATTTGTAAACACGATACAGGACCAATCTTCAGTTATGGACCAATCTTCACTAAATTTTGCATGTAGGATGGGTGGATTTGCCCAATTAAGGCCCCTATTGATTGAAATGGACCAAATACTTAATTTTTGTCGTTTTTTCTGGTTATTCCAGACGCTGCAATTATGGCCCAAATGCTGCAATTATGGCCCAAACACTCCATGGCATGGAGAAGGTGATCGGGCTAAAGAATAAGCATGCCTGTTTTGATAAAGATCGGTCAATATTTAGCGGGTCAAATGGACCCTGACTTTTGTGTGAAAAATTACATAATTTGTATTCTAATTATATAATTTTTTAATTATGCCACGAACAAATTTCAGGAGAATAAAAATTAATTAAATTTATTATTGAAATCAACGCAAAAAGTATTTATTTTTGTTATTTTCTTAGTTTTAATTTTTTTACGTCAGTCTTTTCTCTGAATAAATCCTTATAGCCTGATGGACCGCTTAAACAACATTGATCAACTGAAGGATTTGTTTCTCCTTTAGTTGAGCCTAATGATCGACTCACTTAAAAATCATTCAAATGTTCATCTCACAGGCAAAATTCAAACAAAATAAGAGTTATTTCAGCTGAGCACGGTTAGGGTTTTGAACCAAGGTTTCCCGACGTCTTGGCGTTCTGAGGCATCAAAAGACTTAAGAAGGTTGCGCAAAAAGCATGTGTGTACCATGGAATCAATTGTAGGTGTGTGTATTAATTTTCCATCTCTACAACAAAAATCTGCTTTGGAAAGGGCTGTTTCTAGAATGAAGACAAACGTCGAATCCAGCGAAATAAATAAAAGTTATCAAAATACGACCTTTGTAAGGCCACATAGCCAGATATGCCTGATGAGCCGCATAACCAACGGCGAAAAACGTCGCATAATTGTGGGTACGTAGGTTCTTCTCCTGGCTTTCCTTTTCATTGCAAAACTTCGATCATTAATCTCAACTCGAAAATTGACTTAAAAATCATTTAAATAATCATCACCTTTACAGGCAAAACTCAAAGAAAAAATATTAAAAAATTGAGGATTTTTTTTCGCCGTCCACTAATTTATTTTTTAAACGAAATCCCTTTTTTGTCATCTTTTTAACAATATTATCTAAATACAAATTATCAAAATCTGTTCCACATAGCCCAATATGCATGCAATCTTCAAATTATTGAAATTGCATTCGATTTTTCCTTTATAACTTTTAAAATTGTTCCCAGTTTTTTTTTTAGTACAAGTGAAAATTAATTATAATTTATTACCTGGCGATGATGGTCTGAATCTGCAAGAATCTCTAATAATCGAAATTGTAATCTATTTCTCTTTATAAATTTTAAAAAATTTCCCAGTTTTAATTATAATTCATTACCTGGCGACGATGGTCTGACATCTGTCACATTTAAATACGCGCCATTTTAGTTATCAACAAAAACCTAAATATCTTTCATTTCCAAATTCAATACCCTTGCAAATAAATTTAAAACGGTCTTAGAACTTTTTGCCGTGTTAACTTCTATGAGGATTTAAATGACTTTTATGTAATGAAATTGACAATTTAGATCTACTGGATTTAATAAATCCGGTACACTGTAAACGTACTATAATTCATAAAACTAAAACATTTTTTTACATTCCTCACCAATTACCTTCAAAATGTCTATATATTTTTTGTGGATTTTCTAATAGACACTTTCAGAAATTCTACTCTGTTTGCATTTGAGCTAATTATTTTATATTTTATTAAGTATTGGCAACCCTAATCTCTCAACAATGTGATAGAGAGGAGATACAGACCCAAACCAAAAAAAACAATGAGTTTTCTTATTCTTCTTCTTTGGCGATGTGAAGCTTTTTGTGAAAGGCAGACTTTTTTGTTTTCATTAATTTTTGTTGTTGCTGTTAATTAATCTCTTTCCCCCTTTTGTGTCTTTAGTTAAGATTCTTTAGTTACATACATACTTCACTTAATGAAAATTAAAAAAAAAAAAACAATAAAAAATTGATCATATGCTTGTTTGCTTGCTTCTTTTACTGACAAAACTTTCAAATTAAATGCTTGGTTTGGTTTTTTTTACAAAACATTTACTTTGACACAGACTATTACCACATAGTAATATAACGCGACCATTATTGTTTTGGAGAATGCAACAAAATGAAATGTAACATTTTCCATTTCATTTCGTTTGTTATTTCGAAAGTAAGCAGCAGAGCAACATGATCAGGCGGGCCTAGCCGCCTTTCACAACACAAAGAAATTTGGTTACCTTTCGCTTTTGTTGTGTGTTGTGCGTGTGTGTGTTTTGTAAACCTGATGTTAAGCCCAGCTTTCCCTCTCTATATACCCCTCACCACCCATCTCTGTGCTCACTCTCTTTTTTATTGGTTGCAGATGTAGCATACTGACAGTTCAGAGCAGTCAACGGACATTGGCAACGCCGCCACCACAACCTTAGTCAACAAGTCTTTCTTTGCTCTTTTCCCTTTGTGAAGCAACAAAAACCACAACAACAACGACAAACAACTGGAGTCCAACCAGAAAAAAAATGGAAAGTAAATGTTAAGTGAATGGGAAAATACACATACACACACTCACACACCCATGCACATTCAAGGGGTCACATGCAATCATGAAAAATACCATATCACAAAAAAAAGCCAGCCCAGACGTAAAAACAACAATAAATGTTAATACAAATTGTTGTTGTTGTAGAAAAAAGAAAAGTATTACAAAATGAAATTGTTGTTGTTTTTGTTGTTGCTTTTGATATTACAACAATGTTTCAATTTCCATTGTTGTTGCTATTTCTTAATTTTAACTCGACAGTCCGGCGGCGTCTGCTTTGCCTTTAACTTCACATGAAGAGTTGCTTCTTCTGCTTCTTCTTCTTTTTATACAGCGTTTACACAGAGCATATTAATGACATACTTGCAAACCCACACACAAGAGAAACTTACAAAAGTTAATACAACAACAACACCATACAAATGGTGGGTATGTCAAACCACCAGTCAGTCAGCCAACCAGCAGCAACAACAACAACAAAAACACCATACAAAACAATAAAAGAGAGCTGCAAAAACCTAACCAAACCTAACATTTCGACATTCAAGCAGCCAAGCAAACCAACCAGGCAGCCAGTCATCATCATCGTTTTCGACAGAAAACAACAACAGCAACAACAATGACGATCACCACCATTCATTGTCTGCTGCGACTGTTATTATTGTTGTTGTTGTTCTTGAGTGTACCCCCATGGCCCACCTAAACGTTTTTGTTGTTGGTTAAGTTAAAGTTTTTTTTGTTTTCTGTTTTCGTTCGTTGGCTGTGTGTATGTATGGGTGTGTGTGTGTGGCAACACTTCACTTTTTATTGCCGTTGTTATTGTTGTTGTTTTTGTATTGTATGTGGGCCACAGCCGGAAAACATTTCACTCTCAGCTCCGTTGTGTATATTAACTTCATGGTCCACATATACAAATACAAACTCTCACACACACAGAGCATAGCATTTAGCAACCGCCAAGCAAAAGCTAACATGCAAGGAAAGGTTTTTCATCATCAACAGCAACAACACCACCACCATTAACACTAGCTAACAAAAAGAAAACGTCACGACGAAACTTGTTTTAACGTAATAAATTATGAAGTTGTGTGGATTTTTGTTGTTGTGTTTTTTTTTTTTGGGTAATTATTTTGTCATAGGGTTAAGCAGGGCTCTAAAATGAAAACAATATAACTAACAAAAAAAAAAAAAAGAAACGCCTTAATGAAATTTTTTGGAGAAATAATTTTTTTTGGAAAATTTAAATTGGGGGAATATCTATTTTAATGGTATGCACTCACACACACACACTCTCACATCACCCCATCTCTTCATCATGATCGCCGCCGTCTATGTCTGTGCCTCCGTCTTCGTCATCATTATTATTTAAACTCACTGACCTTGAAACACTTTCTAAAACAAATCAGTTTCATAATTTCCGTATTTTTTTTTTTTTTTTTTGTTTGTATAACTTTTTATTTCTTTTCGTTGGTGGTGTTGTTGTTGTTGCAGTCAAAACCTTATGACCATATCACAAAAAGAAAAAGCGAATAATGCACACATCAAAAAAAAAAAAGTGAAATGAAGATTTTTTTCTCATGAAACGGAGATTTCCTAATCTTTACGCTTTCTTCACTTTTGAAATTAACGCGGCGCCCACCCACAACACTAGGGTGTTATAGGGAGAGATTATCATTACAAATAGGGTTCACCAAATCGAAAATTGACTTTTATTAATAATGGGAGAAATAAAAATGAACTCATGACAGTATATAACGGCGTACACACTGTCATTTTTGGAATGACAGTTTGGTCCAAATTTTGAAATGATTTTTCTCATGAAATTTAAGATTGTGTAAAATTTTAATCTTATGTGCCAAATTATGGTAGTATAGAATCGTCATTAACATTACAAATTCGAATATGGACTTATATTAATGATGGACAAATACAAATTAATCTCCAACATTATAAAGTGATGTACACACTATCAGTTGTGAATGACAGTTTGAATCAAATTTTGAAATGAATGTTTTTTTCTCATAAAATTTGATATTGTGTAGAATTTGAAGGTTTCATTTTGAAATTTACGGCGCCCACCCACATATTATGTGCCAAATCTGGATGGTGGACAAATACAAATTAATCCATGACATTAAAAAGTGACGTACACACTATCAGTTGTGAATTACATTTTGGCCCGCATGTTGTTCCTTTGATAGGGTAACCCTTCATGTCTGTTTTCATCGGGCATTCAAAAAACCATTCTAAGTTCATGGACAGTAATCGATAAAAAAGCTGACAGTTTGATATTTATGTGAATTTTGCCTGTAAGATTTTTTTGATGATCATTTGAATGAATGTTTTTCCTTTTCATTGTAAAACTTCGAGAAAAAACTCTCTTAAAATTCATTCAAACGATCATGATCAGCCCTTTACAGGCGAAATTCAAGTAAATACAAATTATTTCAGCCGAGCACGGCTAGGCCTTGAACCTAGGTTCCCAGAGCAACAAAAAAGTTGCCAGACCAGACCTTTGCGTTCTGAGCCATCAACCCACTTCCAAAGGTTCCGCAAAAAAACATGTGTATACCATGGAAGTAATTGTAGATGTGTGGATTAATTATCCATCGCTACAACAAAAATATGCTTTTAAAAGGACTGTTCCCCAAGAGTGAAGACAAATGTCAAACCTTGACAAAAATGGTTGGGCGCCACTTCTTGTGAAACCAACCTCTTCCACCTGTTATATTGAGCGCCACATTGTGAAAAGAATCATATTCACGGATTCTTTGTCAAACCACTATCTTTCCATGTCATTAGAAACTCAATGCCGGAGCTTATTCTGAGGCTATGGATTTTGTTTCTAAAAAAAGAAAAAAATATATGTTATGTTGGGCGCCATATTGTCAAAGCACATACTTTTTTATGTATAAATTCTTTACGAAAAAAAATATTTGTTTGACGAATGGTTGGGCGCCACTTTGTGAAAACACGCTCTTCCACCTGATTCCATGTCCTCCATGTTTTTAGAAACTACATGAATTATTTAGTTATAATTTAGTCTTAGGATATGGACATTTTTCAACACAAACAAAAATGTCCCTTATGTTGGCCGCCACATTTTGAACGGAATATGAAATTTTTGGGGTCCACTTTGTGAAACCAGTCTTGCACGATCTCCATGTCATTAGAAACTCTATTCTGAGGCTATGCTATTTTTTCCATTCAAATAAAAAATGTCTGTTATGTTGGGCACCACTTTGTAAAACCCCATAAACGCCTTGATCCTCATATTAACTGGGCGCTATTTTGTGAAGCCACACACATTACACTCTTTCCATGGTTTTAGTAACTCAATGATGGAGCTTAGTCTAAGGTTGTGGGTATTTTTCTACACAAACAAAAATGTGTGTTATGTTGGGCGCCACTTTGTAAAACCACATAGAGTGTGTGATTTCGAAGGTAAATCTATCGATTAATCTGCTTAATCTGAATGATTTTATCTTCATCCTGTATATAAATTGATAGGAAACATTTACACCTGAAGCATGGACCATGTCTTTGGGGCGGATGTTCAAGAAACCAGACAGCATATTTAAACAATGGAAAGTCTGTCCATAAAAGCAGACGACTTATTTGGTGTGTGGGCACTGGGTTTATATCAAATGACCTCCAAACCATTTTGGTTAATGGTCTATTTACGTGGATGGAAAATTTATGGGCTCTGACTGTTTACAGATTATCTACTTTCGTTGGTGTATGTCCACAGAAATAACTGGTCTTGGGGAACTATATTTGTTGCTAAACGACTACGGTTTCTTAAGCCAGTTGGTAGATTTATCTTTATTTTTATTAAATAGTGCTGTGTCATTCCGGATAGAACTAGTATAAAGAAACTATTACGCAAAGAGAACGATCGTTACTTAGTCCGGTTTTTTCGTTTATCTAGCTCTGACGTCGTTCTCATTCTTCATCTAGATCTTTCCAGAGTACCAATGACTGATTGAGCTAAAAGGAATTATGGAACTAAGTGGAAGACCTATTTAAAGAGATGGGTCATTCCCTAACGAACTACTTTAAATGAACTATTCCGCAAAAGGAACGATCGCTACTAGTTCCGATTCTTGCATTTATCCAGTTAATTGTGCTGCTGTCGTTCATTTTTGCTCCCGTTCGCCCAGTTCATTTTACTTTCGATGGTTATCTAGACCATTCAGTTCCTTTTGATCCCATCGTTCATTTAGATTTTTTTTCATATTCCAATGAATGATTGAGCTAAAAGGAACGGTGAAACTAAATGTTGGGTTCCACATAGTCGAACCACATATGTTTTCCACGTTTTTATCCAATGTCATTAAAACCTATTCTTGTCAGATGAATAGGTTTTAATCGTTGGGCGCCAATTTGTGAAAGCACCTCTTCTACCTGATTCCATGTTCCCGCATGTTAATAGAAATTAAATATTAAAAGTTAGTCTGAAACAATGGACATTTTTCTACACAAAAAAAAAAAAAATGTTGGGCGCCACATTATGAAATCATACATGCTGCATGGTGACATCCAATGTTGAAGGTAAATCTATCGATTACACTGCTTATGTGATCTGTGAACCTGAAGAATGGAGCATGTACAAATGTGGGGGACGGGCGCATGACTTATACCACGATTTGCGCAAGGAAGAAGTTCTAGAATTGGGTCGTTCCACAACGAACTACATTAAATTGACTATTCCGCAAAAGGGGACGATCGGTACTTGGTCCGGTTCTTGCATTTATCTAGTTCTATTTGCTGATGTCGTTAATTTTTGGTAGCATTCGCCGAGTTCCTTTTGATTCCATCTTTCATCTAGATCTTTCCGTTCACCTAGATCGTTCCATTTAGCTCATGCGTTCATTGAGCATGATCTAAATGGAAGACTTAGTTAAAGAGATGGGTCATTTCCTAACGAAATATTTCATATGAACATTCCGCAAAAGGAACGATCGGTATTAGGTTCGATGCCGTTCATTTTTGACCTCGTTCATCTAGTTTCCTTTTGCGAAGCGAATCGAAACAGATTGAACCATTTCAGTAATTGTATTACCGAAGAATAGCTAGACACCCAGTTCACGAAATCGGTCGCCTTATCCAGTAGATGGTCTATATCAGCGATCTACTCCAGTTAGTGAATGGTCCAGTTCTCCCTTTTGATCCCATCGTTCATCTAGAGTTTCCCGCTCATTGGCCGAATGATGTTCACCAAAGAACTATGGAACTAAAAGGAACTATAGAACTAAATGAAAGAGTTTCCCGCTCATTGACAGAATGATATGACGTTCACCAGTAGTTCGTTGGTTCATGGGAACTAAAAGGAACTTTGAAACTATATGGAAGACAAAGTTCCTTTTATGGAGTAAAATGAAATAGGATCGAACTGCAGATTCAGAAAGTGTTTACTTTCGTTGATGCAAGGCCTCGGTAAACCATTGTCGTGAAGACCTATACGCCTTTACAACTGATCATTTCTGTCGATAACCTGTCTGCGCAATCGATGAACATGCTATCTATGAAAGTGAACGTTGACTACAATTCCACTAATGGAATTTTCATATGGGCCATAATCTCCCGGATTAGAATTTCCACATTGTCCATATCTATACCTAATGTCATTATTCCTTGATCCATATATAAATCGTCTTCAAAGGAAACATATTTACATGACGAATAGTTGGGCGCCACTTTGTGAAACCACACTCTTCCCAATGGGTTACATGTTTCTCATATTTTTAGAAAGCAAATGAATTAGTTAGTTAGAAGTTAGTCTGAGGCTATGTCTCTTATGTTGGGCGCCACATTGTGAAATGAAACATATTCAGCTATGATTTTTTGGGGACAAATTGGCTTAGTTAGTCCAAAAGTGGCTTAGTTGAAAGTCTTCTGCCTACATCAATAAATTAGTTAGTGAGAAGTTAGTCTAAGGCTATGTCTCTTATGTTGGGCGCCACATTGTGAAATGGAACATATTCAGCTATGAATTTGTTGGGGAACAAATTGGCTTAGGCCAAAATTGGCTTAGTTGAAGGTCTGCCTACATCAATAGAGAAGATCAGTTATTTTTTATTAAAAAATTACACCATATACAAAAAATTCCCATAAAAATAATAGTAACAGTATCTCTTCAAAAATTTCCACTAATAAAATATTTCACAATCGGTTAACAAAAAATGACAACAGTGAACGACATTCCCGCCGCAGACTAGTGTTACAGATACAATACTTTTTTTTATAACTTCCCGTTGTTATTGTTATTCTACGCTTCTCTCTGTATGCGTGAACGTGTGTGTGTGCGTGTTTACCTTGGTAAGCTAAAAATAACTTTTAAAAAAACTATGTAAACGATGAATTCTCACTTTCATTTTCAAAAAAAGAAACACAACAGCAACAAAAACTCAGTAAACCAGTGTAGCCAACGAACCATCCGACCAGCCATCCATCCATCCATCCGACCATTCAATTCATGGGGGATTACTTAATAACCCCAAGCCCCAATGCTTGTGTGTGTGTGCGCGCGCTCGTTTGTGTCTGAATATTCAATAAAAATTTCAAAGCATTTTTTGTATGTGAATACATCTCTGTGTTTGTGTGTGTGCGCGCGTCTTTCTTGTTATTGTATTGGTGTGTGCTAAATTTCATATCATAGTTTTCGTTTTCATTTTTCGTTTCTTTTTCTTGGATTGTCTTCTGTTGTTGCTGCTGCTTTTGCTTTTTTTGTACTTGAGTTTTTAGAGCGCAGCCGTGAGTGTGGCTGTGTATAGCTCACATTGGTTGGCTGGTCCGTCCGTCCTCCGTCTGCCAGTGAGTGTTGTGTGAGCAGTGAATGTGAATTTGTTGGGGCTGCCTTTACGCATACGTAATACATCGTTGCCGTCACCGTCGTCAACTTTAACCACACAGCCAGCCACTTAATTGTTGTAAAGCTTTTTCGGTTCGGCTTCGTGAAAGGAATACTGAGAAGCCTCAGCAAAAATAAAAAAGTTAATGCAGCTGACAGACAGAAAGAAGAAGTTGAGATAAAAGTAAACGGAAGAATCTGAGTTTTGTTGTTTTTTCTTCACCAATCCAAAAAAAAGCTTTCATTTCCAAAAAAGAGCTGAATTACACACAAAGAGATTGTGGAACATGGAGAGACAAGAAAAAAGCTACTCACATGAGTTTCACAGAAACAAAGAAAGAGAGAGGCAGCGAGTGTGAGAAGGCCTTTGCTCATGCGCATGTAAATTTGTATCTATCTCTGAGTAAATTCGATGGCTTGTGTGTGTCATTTATTCTTTGCTTTTGTGTTTTTTGTTGTTTCTTTTTTTCTGTTGTGCTGTGGAAGAAGTTGATTAACCGTAAACTCTCAAGAACGCTTTCAATTTCATTAGTACCCACAATGTTCGGTTTTTTTTTTGTTTTTTTGGATTGTGGGTTTATTGCAGCAACACACGTACACAAAACAGGATCCATTGGCCAATATTATATATGTGTGTATGAGATATTCGTTGGTTCGTCATATTGTTCTACCTGCTTCACTTCTTTGTTGTCTTCATGGCCGGAGGTTTTTTTTTGTGAAATGACTAAAAAGTCATTTTTGGGACCGAACCGTTTGAATTATGAGATCGATCAATAACCCTTTATTTTTTCGGAAGGTTCAAAATGATGAAGTATTTATCATGGGTATCCATTATCCACTTTATCTGGGTTAATGAGACTTCTATGATGAACCTTTTTTTGCAAATGCCTTATCTCTTATTTATTTTGCGGAAATTTTAATCCATATTATAGGTAATCCAATGTCGGAGGTTGTTCTCCCGATAAAAAGGCCTTAAATGAAATTCCTTAACCATTATTTGATATGGAATGACTTTTCCATGTCTTGGAGATCTATTCAACAGATGAACAGACCAATTTTCTCCATGGACGACCTATACTCGTCGAAGAACAGATTTTGGTCATTCTGCGGAGAACTAGCTCAAAGTAACTATTCCGCAAAGGATTGTAAGGTACTAGGTGGAGTACGGTCTTCTGTTTATCCATCATTTCATTTTGCTCCAGTCGTTCCTTTTTGCTTTTGTTGATCTACATTGCCCTTTTTTCGAAGCAAATCAAACTGTTTCAGGGTTGAAATATTGACCCCAACTCCTTTTAACCAAGCGAATCGAAAACGATCGAACCGTTTCAGGCCAATGGAAAGCCACTACACAAAATCGATGAACACCCAATCCACGAAATGTGGTGTCATATCCAGTAGATGGTTTATATCAGCAATCTATTGCCGTTAGGTAATGGTCTATCTAGTCGATGTAATACAAGTGAATGGTTTAGCCCCATTAAAGAACGGCCTAGTCAGTACAAGAAGGACAGTCAGTATAAGAAAGGACAGTCAGTATAAGAAAAAAAAAGACCGCTGTCGGCACGAGATTACCGAACTTCTTCGAAGAATGGCCAATGGAAAGCTACACCTCGAAGTCTGACGGCTTGTACAATAGATGGAAACCCAGTCCACGATAGGGGCGTATTATCCACTAAATGGTTTATATAAGCGAGCTATCCCCGTTAGTGAATGGCCTATCTAGTGGAACGGTCTATCCACGCACTTGTCTTTGTGTGTGTGTCAATGGGTTTTCAATTGGTTCAGTTGAATGTGTGTGAGAGAATAGTGATACTTACTCTCGCGAGAGTGCACGCGTGCGGTGGTTCGCCCGACTGTGCGTTAGTGAATGTCCTATCTAATCGATGTCCTGAAAGTGATCTGCTTACCAGCATTATTGAACGGTCTATCCATTGAACGAAAAGGCTCCAACTCTACAAAAGCTAACGACTTAAAACCATTAGTTAATGGCCTATCCATTAGGAACAGCCAGTCCACGAAAGCGGAAAGCTTATTCACTCAATAGAAACCAAGTCCACCGTTAGTGTATGGTCTATCTATTGAAGAACAGCCAGTCTTCAAAGGAAAGCCAATGGCTTAAAACCATTGGTGACTGACCTATCTATCGGGTATTCGTCCATGAATGTGTACAGCCTAACGAGTCTTTGAACTGAAAGTGAGGGCCTTATTACGGTTAGAGAACGGTCTATCCATTCAAAGCTAGCCAGCCCACAAAGGTGTACACCCAAGTCCATGAAAGCAGATGGCATATTTAGAAGTGGGAAAACCATTTCACATGACGGACAGCCTATCCTCTGTAGTGGATGGTCTATCATATCGATGGACAGCCTGTCACAAAGAGAGGACCTATCCCGTCGATGGACAATCAACCCACGAAAGAGGGCGTCTTATCCAGGTTATATCATCGGTACTACTATTCATGCCCATTATATAGTGAATGACCTAACACTGGAAGGTGGTTAATCCACAAAACTTAACGGCTTATTCATTCAAAGTACACCCATTCAAGGAAAGCAGACGGCATATTCAGCTGGTGGAAGGGCATTTTACACGACGGACAGCCTGTCCACTAAAGTGGATGGCTTATCCAGTCGATGGACAGCAAACCCACGAAAGAGGACATCTTATCCAGTAAGTGAATATCCTGTTAATATCAGCGGAACTTCTATCATTGACAATAGTCAGGTTGATGAATGAATTAACACCGGAGGATGGTTAATCCACATTACTGAACGACCTACCCAATTGACGAACAGCCTGTCCTTTAAAGTGGACGGCCTATCCAGTCGATGGGCAGTCAGCTCATATAAGCGGAATTATGCATGGTAATTGCCAGGTCTATTCACGACGGTGAAGGGTTTATCCTCCTTATTGAACGACCTATCCTATCGATGGACAGCCTGTCCATTAAAATGGACGGCATATCCAGTCGAGGGACAGTCATTTCATAACAGAGGAACTCCTATACACCTCTATGACTTAATTAAGCATGTCAAGATTGGGCATGTTTACATCGTTCTTTTTCAACGTTCTTTTTCGCCGTTCACAACATTGGTTAATAGTTTTTGTGTTTGTTTTATATAAAAAGTAATGTATGTTATGTTGGGCGCCACATTGTGAAACTATATTCTTCTCACGATATCTGTGGACTTGATAGGCCAGTCGATGGGGGGAGCCAGTTCATATATGCGGAACGGCCTATCTAAACGATGGTCAGCCTGCCCACTAAAATGGACATACCAGAGATGCTATGGATTTTTTTCTATACAAAAGAAAGTCACTTGTGTTGGGCGCCACATTGTGGAACCATAGCATTTTCAGGGAACTTTGAATGCATTTCAACTGGATATCGATGTCCAAAGCTACAAATATTTTAAAAGATTTTTTCCTTCTCAAGGAATTATTAGATCCTATTTTCATAATTTTTTCCACAGCTAAGAGAGGGTTAACATGATGAAATATTTCTACGATCCTCTTGAACACCTACAAATGAAAAAAGAAATAAAAAACGCAGCACACACTCTCTTCTTATTGCTGCAGCAACAACGTCAAGCAATAAAAGTGAATGTAGAACGTTGTTGTGGCTGCTGGCTGGTATGAAGGGTTATTCATCGTATTGACTAACTTATTGGCTTGTTGGCTGACTGTCTGACGGACTGACTGACTGGTTGGCTTGATTGCTTAACTTTTTTTGTATTTCTTTGTATGTATGTAAATACAAGAGTTGCTGTTAAGCTTGTGAACGAAAAAAAGCAACAACAGTAAAACGAGAAAAGAGATGTAAGCCATTTTTAGAAAGTAGTTTTGATCAAGTCTTCATAGTCGTCCGTCGTCGTCGTAGTCGCCATCGCCGACGTTTTTATTGTGGTAATAATTTCAAAATCCAAGGCCTTTTACTATAATAATATCAGAGTGTGTGTGTGTGTGCTTGTGTGTGAAACTCTTTTTTTTCGTTATTGCTAGTGTGAATGTATGGGAGAGTAGCTTGAAAATTAATCTTGGTTTTCTTCATTTTATTTTCAGTTTTTGTGTTTTTTTTTTTCGTTTGTGTGGTATTTCATTGTTGCTTATTTAATGTATTTTTCTTCTTGTTGTTTTTGTTGTTTCAGGTACCGAGAATGTTGATGTTGCAATACAGCAAACATGGCGAATGTATTCTTAAAGAAATTGGAGCCGCATTTCGTGGAGAACACCCCGCCGATCTGACAATTGTCTGCGAGAATAAAGTTAAATTGCATGCTCACAAGCTGGTCTTGGCAGCGGCAAGTCCGTTAATTAGGTAAACACACTCATACAATTTTTATTTTGCTTTTTTGTTGCTGCCAATCATACATACCTACACTTGGTCGATAAAGTTTGCGCACAAAAGTAATTCTTACTGGTAGAAAATATTAGAAAAAAAATAATGTTTGTTAGGTTGGGCGCCACTTTGTGGAACCATTGTTGATTCTGCCAACGGTCTATCTAGTCGATGGAAATCCAGTTCATAGAATCCCTTTTTTAGGTCTATTCACGCCTGTGACGGGTTTATCCTCGTCTGTGAACGAGCTATCCTATCGATGGACAGCCAGTCCACTAAAGTCGATGGCCTATCCAGTCGATGGACAAGCCAATTCATAATAGAGGAATCCCTACACACGATTATGAGTAGATTTTTTTTCTAGACCAAAAAAAAATAGTCTTTTATGTTGGGCGCCACTTTGTGTCCCACAAATGTTTCTGCCGATTTATGTTTATTTCTGCCGACGGCTTTTTTCTAGTCGATGGACATTCAGTTCATAGAATCACATTTTCAGGATAATTCACGCCTGTTAATGGTTTATCCTCGTCTGTGAACGGACTATCCTATCGATGGACAGCCTATCCACTAAAGTGGATGGCCTATCCAGTCGATGGAGAAGTCAATACATAACAGAGGAACCCCTATGCGCGATTATTAATGGCATTATTTTTTGCCATACAAAAAAAAAAAAAAAAATGCGTGTTATATTGGGCGCCACTTTGTATAACCGTATTCTTCTCAAGATTTAATTTGTCAGTCAATAATGGACAGCCATGCCCATTGTCGGGTCTAAACATGTCTGTGAATGGTTTATCCTCGCCTGTGAACGACCTATACTATCGATGGACAGCCTGTCCACTAAAATGGATGGCCTATCCAGTCGATGGACAAGTCTATTCATAACAGAGGAACTCCTATACATAGACTTTGTTCTAGACAGAAAAAAACAATATCTGTTATGTTGGGCGCCACTTTGTGAAATCATATGCTCATATGGTTTATTCTGCCGACGGCCTATCTATTCGAATCCCATTTTCAGGTCTATTCACATCTGTGAATGGTTTATCCTCGTCTGTGAACGGACTATCCTATCGATGGCCGGCCTGTCCACTGAAGTGGATGGCCTATCCAGTCGATGGACAAGTCAATTCATAACAGAGGAACTCCTATGCACGTTTATGAATAGACTTTATTTTAGACAGAAAAAAAACAATATCCTTTATGTTGGGCGCCACTTTATGAAATCATATTCTCATATGGTTTAATCTGCCGATGACCTATCTATTCGAATCCCATTTTCATATCTATTCACATATGTGAATGGTTTATCCTCGTCTGTGATCGACCTATCCCATCGATAGACAGCCTGTCCCGTAAAGTGGATGGCCTATCCAGTCGATGGACAAGTCAATTCATAACAGAGGAACCCCTATGCACGTTTATGAATAGAATTTTTTTTATCGACAAGGCAATAAAAAAATGTGCTATGTTGGGCGCCATTTTGTGAAATCATATTCGTATCTTCTTTCAACGGCTTTTGGTTTATCCTCGTTAGTGAACGGCCTATCTAATCGATGTGCAGCCTGAAAAAAATATTTATATCCGATGTACGCATACTTTATTGACCAAGTGTTAAATATGCACATACTTGCGCAACTTGGCACTTTACTTTTTAGAACTGTTTTTTTTTTCTTTTCGTCTTGAGTTTTGTTTTAATTTTCTGTTTTTTATTTTATTTTTTCCGTTTTTCTCTCCACCCCATTCTCCGTTCTTTCTCTCGAAGAAATCTTCTGGAAGATACACAGCTTTATGATTGCATGACAACAGTATATTTCCCGGATGTGAATGCAACGTATTTTAAATTCTTATTGGATTTCTTATACTCGGGCCAGACGTGCATAACATCGCGAGATGTCAACTATTTACATGACCTATTGTTGTTGTTGCAAATTAAATCGGACAATTGGAAGACCACGGATACAACACCCGTGGCAACACCAAATAGTGTGGTGGGCGGAAGTGGTGGAGGAGGAGGAAGTTCCGGTGGTGGAGGAGGCTTAGGTTTGGGCGGAGGTGGTAGTGGTGGCGGTCTCGGCAATACCACACCTCATCACATTCCCCACAACCTAAATAATCGCAAACTATCCGATTCCGATTGTGAAAGTCCCGATTGTGAAAAAAAGCTGAAAAGTGAAAATGGCAATGACATCAAAAAGAGTCCACCCTCATCATGTCACTCGGAAAAGAATGCTGCCTCGGAAGAAAACCATGACGATGATGATGACAATTTGAATATCGACAGTGACAGTACAGCGGATTTAATGAAAACCAAGGATAACCAAGAAGATATGGATAATCTGTCGGATGTTAATAGCATAGGTGGTGGTCTAAATCCGGTCAATCTCTCATTGGGTATACGCACAAAGTCCGAACACAGTATGAAAAATATATTCCGTGGCAAAAGCAGTTATTCTCCACCGGACTATGAGACCCTTAACATTATGGAAAGTGCCAAACGTAAAACTTTGTTCTCGGACTCGGCCAAGGATTGTTTGAAACCTCTCTCGGAACATGGCGACTTGAATAGTTCACCGGATAATTATGTTGTGACACCACATCGAAAACGTAGACCTGGTTTCCACTCCTCGCCCAGCCACAAACCGTTCGTTTCCTATCAACAAAATCTGCTCGATGAATTCCGTTCCGCCAAATCGGCCCTTTCACCCATGTCCGGCTACTTACCTGATAAAAATATGTTACTGCCACTGGATGATGGCGGGGTGATAAATCCGGCAGATATATTACCACAAAATCGTTTGGCCCTGGAAAAGAGTATAACCCGACATGACAGCAGCCCTGAAAAGACAGTACAATTACCACCACAGTTGGTCTATCAATGGCAATCTACCCACCACAACTCGAATCTATCATCGTTATCACATCTGCAACCGGGTCTTACATCCATAGCGGATATTAATTTAAGCCTGGACGGCTCCAGTAATCAAAATTCCTCCGGCAATTGTGGTGGTGGTGGTGGCGGCGGCGGCTCAGCGGGCAGTGGCGTTGGAGGAGGTGGCGGCGGCGGTGGCAACTCACAGAATTCGGTACGTGAATATCGCTGCGAATACTGTGGCAAACAATTCGGCATGTCATGGAACCTAAAGACCCATCTGCGGGTGCACACCGGTGAGAAGCCGTTCGCCTGCCGCCTCTGCATTGCGATGTTCAAACAAAAGGCCCATTTACTAAAACATTTGTGTTCAGTTCATAGAAATGTCATTACCACCAATGGCAGCGACAATGACACGCGATATTGTTGCTGCTTCTGTTCAATGTATTTCGAATCAGTACAAGAGTTGGTCCGGCATTTGTCGGGTCATCACAACAATTTATTGTTAGCTAAAAATTTACGCGATTAGTACTTGAATAATATTAAATATATAACTAAATAGATAAGCATAAGCAGAGTAATAATGTTTTGATCCTAAAAGTAAAAAAAAAATAATATTTATATACTTTTATATATAACTATATACATGCATAATATATACCACCCACCACCACCACAATCCACAAAAAATCAAAAGCAATCACCCTCCACATGTCCATGCATTACCACCTACCTTCCTACTTTCTTTCCTATTCGTCGACCCACATGCCCATACATATATATTTTTATTAAGACCCCTTTCCCCAGAAATGCAAATATGTTTTTTTTTTTTTGTATATGCCTTAACAATATATACATATATGTAAATATATATATGCCCCCATCAAACAACAACAAAAAAGAAAACCTATATATTCTATATATGTATATATTTCTTCTGAAGAAAAAAAAAGCTATGCATTTGTTGTTAATTTTTAACATTTCCATCTATATTTTTTTCTACTATTTTTTTGTATATTATTTTTTTTTAAATATATAAACTTTTTACGCATTGTCGTCGTCGTATACATGATTTTTTATTATTATTATATTATAATTATTTTTTTTTATTTTATACATATGTAATATATACAAAAAAAATATATGATTGAATTGTAATACAATTAAAAATTTTATGTTTTTTTAAAAATTCAAAACAACAAAAATACAGAATGATCATATTTTTACAGTTTTTTTGTTATACACAAATTGTTGTTTTATTTTTTAGTATTTTATATTTTATTAATGAAAATCTGGATTCAGAATTTTGAGGTAGTTTTACTGTAGGGGAAGCAAAGATACGATAGGACTAAAAAAATATTGGATAGATATATTGAGAAATCAGGAAAGAACTTGATTAAATTTTCTCTACAGGGTGACATGAAAAAACTACAATCAACTTCAAACTGCTGTCATTTCCAAGACAATTTTCCGACAGCTTTTAAAATTATTCCAGTGACAGTGTTTACAAGCGTTCATTTTGGTGTGAATTTTCCAAAAAAAAGTTATTCGTGATGGAATTCAATCGTGATAGTATATTTGGCTGAAAAATCCACATGTGGCTATCGTTAGAGTACTCCAGCATTTAAACGTGAATAAATCTTGTGTCTCGTACCATCGCTTGTTACGGTGATACTGGTAGCGTAGCCCGATGCCAAGGAAGTGGATGGAAGAAAACAGCAACATCAGCATAAATGATTTGAAAAGTAAAGAAACGACTTGATCGAAACCCGTGTCGCTGTGGCCGAAAAATGGCTCATGAGCTGAACATATCGCAATATGCCATTCGGCAAATATTGAAAGATCAGCTCGGGGTAAAAACCATTGAAAATCCTAAAAGTTCAAAAACTTACACCGCAGCAGAAAGAAAATGGACTCAAAAGAGTTAAAGAGTATATTCGCTTGGCCAAAAGTGGTAAACTGGCGAATTTTGGCTTTCTACGATGAGAAAACATTCGTTGTCCACCAGTTTGTAAACAAAAAAATGATTGTGTTTACTTGCCAAAGAGGTCAGATGAAAATGTGCACCTTCGATTGGCCATCAGAACTCAAGCGCCAGCCATGGTGATGGTTTGGGCCGCCATAACAGCCAATGGTCGCTCTCCGCTTGTATTAATCGACCGTGGCATCACGAAAATCTAAACTTATTCCAAAAGTTGATGCTATTCCGACATTTTTTGCTTTCATTCAATAAAACTAAAAAAATCCCACCCTATGAGGATTTTTTCACATATTTACAATGAAATTGACAATTTAAATCCAATACAATGTAAATATACCGTTAAGAGCCTTAAAATAGTGATTTTTTTTTTTTTAATAGAGCATGGGCTGAAGCTTTAAGTCATAAATTTATAGGGAGTATAAACTGCACAATTAGTATAAATCTCAAAATAACAAAAGTTTTTTTCCCGCTATCATACCACAAAGCAATTAGTGAAGATATGTCAATGCTATTATCAGTGTTGGCGTTTTGGATACTTCCAACCAACATAGATAAAAAAAAAAAAATTGGTCCGATGGTTGGCCATTTCTGTCTCCATTTTCATGCTAATAATTTAAGAGAATTCCGATTGAATTTTCAATGTTGTTCGGAAAATCCGATTTTGGTGTTTTTTTTCGTACATGTTGATCCGATTTTTTTTTTCGATAGGCTAAATAGAAATTTAAAGAAATAAACCGAGCTTTTATCACGACAAAAAAACTATACACTCAATCTTTCCATATGTTAAATCAAAATATTTACCTTCAAAAAATATGACAGGTGCTGAAAAATTTATTTTTTTTAAATTTATATTGAATATTGTAATAATTCGGGGTAATAGTACGTTTATCAAATAAATCGTCATAGAGAAGGTTAACCCAGAAAAAGTTGTAAATGTAAATGCGGTTTAACAGCAATCGAAAATAAAAACCACATAGAAATTTATTGGTAGAAAGGAATACTAATGTCACTCGAAAACTCAATTCAGAATGTAAACAATACCGATCCACATTTTTGCAGACTTAAATCACTGTTCTCAACTTATAATAGCCATTTCATTCATATGTCTGCTTTAGACTTCCTTGTATAATTATGCCCGGAAGATACCAAAGTAAAATTAAATATAATTATTTCCCTGCTAGAAAGCAGTGGTATTGCCATTTTTTTATTTATAGATTTGAAATGTGGCCCAGCCACTTTAAAACATTTCAATAGAGCACGCACAATCGAATAATTGTGTTGGTTCACAATATTTCCGTTATTAGACATTTAGAAATGCTAGCAAAATTCACAACAATTGGCCTGTTCACGTACTGCAAGAATCTACTACTTTTTACTACGTTAACGAATGATAGCGAAGAAAATAGTAAAATCTAGTAGATTCTTGCAGTACGGGAACAGACCAAATATGTTTGATAAATTACAATAATTGCATTTTTTTGGTAGTCACCCTGTTGTTTGAGCATCGTGACATGTATGCATGCCACGAAATTAAAAACAGCCAAAATACACCAAGTAGTTAGACAAACAGACAAAAAACGCCATAATGTTGTCACTCCCTATCTGTATCAAAACAAAAACAATCGGCATTTCCCGGCGTCTATTGGTATATGACATTATGACATTAGGTGGGCGCTTTTTTGTATAGCGATATATGTGTGTGTGCCTGTGTTTGACTATTGTTTATTTGATGACTTGTAGTAATAGCATTTTTACAAGTCACCCTGTTGTTTGCACATTGTGACATGCTTGTAATTACACCATGAACAAACAACAGGGTTACTAGTAAAATTAAAAACGGCCAAATAGAAGAGAAGTGCATAAAAAACGCCATATTGTTATCACTCTCTCTCACCGTATCAAAACAAAAACAATCGGCATTTGTCGACGACTATTGCCATATGACTTTACAATTTGGCATTTTATGATGTTCGCTCTTTCGTATGTGCGGGCGTTTTTAATTAGCGATATAAGTGTGTGTGCATGTGTTTGATTGTTGTTCATTTCTATGATGACTTGTAGTAATTGAATTTTACAAATCACCCTGTTGTTTGTACATTCCCTGTATGCCACACAATTAAAAGCCGTTAAAATATACAGTAAAGAGAAAGACGTAAGAAAAACACCATATTGTTATCACTCTCTCTCTCTCTCTCTGTATTAAAACAAAAACAATCGGTAATTGTCGGCGACTATTGCCGTATGATTTTACGATCCGCTATTTTTTTAATTTTCACTCTCTTCCGTAGGAGCGCGCGTTTTTGTATAGCAATATATGTGTGTGTGTGCCTTTGTTTGATTGCTGCTTAACTATTTGATGACTTGTATTAATTTAATTTTACAAGTCACCCTGTTGTTTGTACATTGTGACATGCCTTATATGCGACACAATTAAAAGCCGTTAAATTATACAGTGAAGAGAAAGACGTAAAAAACACCAAATTGTTATCACCCCCTCTCTGTGTAAAAAAAACAATCGGTAGTCGGTGACCATTGTCGTATGATTTTACTCACATTTTTGTATAGCGATATATGTGTGTGTGCCTGTTTTTGATTGCAGCTCATTTATTTGATTACTTGTAGTAATAACATTTTACAAGTCACCCTGTTGTTTATATATTGTGACATGCACGCATTGCACCATGAACAAACAACAGGGTTACTAATAAAATTAAAAACCGCCAAAGAGAAGTACATTAAAAACGACATTTCGTTATCACTCCCTCTCTGTATTAAAATATAAACAATCGGTATTGCCGTATGATTTTATGATCCACTATTTTTCGCTCTACCGTAAGTGCGCACGTTTTTGTATAGCAATATATGTGTGTGTCTGTGTTTGATTGCTGCTCATTTATTTGATGACTTTTTAGTAATTTAATTTACAAGTCACCCTGTTGTTTGTATATTGTGACAAGACTGTTTGCCACCAGCATTAAAAACCGTCAAAATACACTGAGAAGAGCAATATGCAAAAAACGCCATATTGTTATCACTCCCTCCCTTGCTAATACCACACTTAAAACAAAAACAATTCATTCAATAGAATGTGTCGGCATTTGTCGGCGGCGACGACGACTACGACAACTATTGCCATATGACTTTTTACGCTCAGTCATTTATTAAAAGCGTTGTGAAACGGTCGTACTGTTGAATTTCGCTCTTCCGTAGGTGCGTGTGTTATTTTGTTGTTTTTCTATTGAGATATATATATGTGTGTGTGTGCCTGATTGTTGTTTATATATTCTATGGCACTTTATTGGTGTTTCGAGAATTTAGCTAAGAATTCATTAACAATGTTGTTTTTTTACTCTTTCAAAAAACAAAATGTTTTAATGAATTTAAAAGGAATAGTGATGAAATTAAATGGAATATAGATGATTTTTATATAAAGAGAAAGTGGAAATAATGATGGTGATGTCATCAATAAAAAACAAAAAAACGAAAAACTACAACAAGTAAAATTGACACCAAAAACAATAACAAAACAACATATGGAAACCCTTTGTGGAGAAAATGTTCATAGAGAAGAACAAGGCGAAATACTATATACAAAAAAATTGGACTACATATTATATCCAAAATTAGATTGGATTTTTTTTCAAATAAGAAGTGGGGAGAGAAAGAGAAAAAAACTGAATTTCTTTTGAAGTGGCCATGATAATTTACTAGACAAGGCAGCAGCACACAGTCTCCTTGCATCTGATTCATCTTTTGATTGCCGCCGCCGCCACCGATGACGACGACATATAGTGGTCTTCTCACCTGCTGATTTGTTTGATTAACAAGGGGGAGGGGGCACAGATGAATTGTGTGATTAAATTTGAATCAAGGCGTTAATCATTTATGTTTAAATTTCCAAATTGTAGTCCAGAAAATACTTGAATTGAACTCAAGTAAATGAACTAATTTTTTCTGGGGAATTTTTGGTTATTTTTTAAGAGTGGGGTTTTTTTAATAACCCCCCTTTTATGGAGTTGTGTGTGGTTGACTAAATCCACGGTATAAATTCTTTAGGGGGTAATTTTAGATATGCTAATTTTTAAAAGTAGGGGAGAGGAATTAATTTTTTTATATAAAAAAATTTCAAAATGTTTTTTTGTGGCACTCCTAGTACAAAAAATTCTATTTCTATTCTAAATGCCGACAACGCCTCAATAACAAAATTTGTTGTTGTTGTTGCTACTGCCTTAATTTTGAGTCATCCCCATCTACCTCAACAAAGTACATTTTGTTGTTGTTGTTGTTGCTGCTGTAGAGTTCATTAAAAAAATATTCAAATTCTCAAACGCAAAAAATGGGTGAAGCAAAGCAAATGAAATGATTTGTTTATATTCTGCCTTTTGTTGTGTTGTACGTACGCGTTCTAAGTAAATAAATAAAAAAAGAGCTAGGCCGGTGGTTTGTAGGGTAGTGGGAGGTGGTACTGGGGGAATATTATATCGTTGATATACGTACTTTTGTTTACAATTGCAAACAATTTAAGGCCGCTTAAATTCTCTTGCCGCTCTTGTTGTTTTTGTATTGTTATCAATTTAAATTTATTTTTTTATTAAAAAATTGCGGAAATGTTAAGAAACAAGTTTTTTTCTATTTACCAAAGAAAAAATAAAAAAAAAAAATTTTGGATATTATTTGAAAAGACGAGTAGTAGGAGTCATTTGAACTGTGAGAAATAACGCCTAAAAATTCAAAAGAAAAACCAGTAAGGAAAGTAGTAAAGTCGGACGGGGCCGACTATATGATACCCTTCACCACTATGGATATATTAAACGGGACTATTAACATGAAATTGGATGAAATAAAATATGTGATATTTATCTAAATGTGAATCTACCTATATATCCATAAGTTATATAAATCGACTTCAATCAAATATAAATAGGTTATCTGTTGGGCTATGTCTGTACTTCTAGAAAACGCAACTACGTAATTCTATGCTCAATTTTGTACGTTGTGCAAAATTTGATGTCAACCTGACTAGCATGAATATATAGGGACTTTGGTGCACCATTTACATGAAATCGGACGAAACTATATCTAAATCTGGACCGATTTTCGCGAAACTGGGCAGACATCATTCTAGCCTCAATTCAGTACGTTATGCCAAATTTCATGCAAATCGAAAGATATATAAGGACTTTGGTACACCATTTACCTTAAATCGGAGGAAGATATATACGGGAGCTATATCTAAATCTGAACCGATTTTCACGAAACTTTGCACACATCATTCTAGACTTAATTCAGTGCGCTATGCCAAATTTCGTGCAAATCGAAAGATATATAGGGACTTTGGTACGCCATTTACCAAAAATCGGCCGAAACTATATATGGGAGCTATATCTAAATCTGAACCGATTTTCACGAAACTTGGCACACATCTTTTGTGGCTCAATTCAGTACGCTATGCCAAATTTCGTGCAAATCGAAAGATTTTCAGGGTCTAAAGTCCGTAAATCGGGCGAAACTATATATGGGAGCTATATATAAATCTGAACCGATTTTCACGAAACTTGGCACACATCTTTCGTGGCTCAATTCAGTACGCTATGCCAAATTTCGTGCAAATCGAAAGATTTTCAGGGTCTAAAGACCGTAAATCGGGCAAAAATATATATGGGAGCTATATCTAAATCTGAACCGATTTTTCCCAATTTCAATAGTGTTCGTCCTTGGGCCAAAAAAAATGCGACCTGTAATTTGCTCACAAAAATACATGAACGGATGGACAGGCGGGCATGCATAAATCGATTCAGAAAGTGATTCTATGCATATTCTCAAAAGGAACCATGGGTCTATCTCGATTATTTTTGCCTGTTACAAACATATGCACAAAGACATAATACCCTGTACCACAGTGTGGTGAAGGGTATAAAAACATGTGGAAATAAAAACAATGCTGTTTTTTGGACTGTTGAAAGATATATTATTCCAAAGAAAAAACACTTAAATCGTGATAATTACATATTAGGGTGGATCGTGGAATACGAAAATATATGATGAAAATACAAATATTACAAAAAAAAAATGTTACGCAAGGCGATTGGCAAATTTTCAAAAACACTTTGCCACTGGACACAAGATTTGCGTACATTTCGAAGGAAGATATTTTCGTTTCAATTTTGAATGTAGAATGTTGTCAAAATCAAATTTATGAAAAAATTGGAAACATATGACTGCATGATCTACCTTTTATAGTTATGCCATGAGAGCCACCGGACTTATACTTACCAAAAATTGACTGCAATAAAATCTTATATTCTTCACGAATACAAAATTCGAAAATTACATCCCTTTCGCTTGGAATGTTAGAATAGGGCCTTTAAAATACCTAAAATTAGTCGAGACCTCTAACATGGGAGCTATGATACTATATTGCAAATTTTAGGCGATCAAGTATTTTTACACTGCATTAATCTGGAATGCCATATAACAGGTTGGAAAATGCGGCGGGAGCCTCAAAAATAGTCAGAATGGTTGGCTCAAATCTCCATAACTCAAATGATAGACTTTCCAAAATGGTGCGATATGTGGCTGTATCTGTGGTGGATCAAAAGATGTGGTCCTTAAAATCCTACAAAAACTAACTAAATTCTTTCGCATAGCCGGTATAACCCAAAAGGTTTGAGATAAACCGTTCATATCACAACTAAATGGAAAGGTATTTTCATAAACTTTAAAATTAATTTTTTTTTGTAATTAGGTCCGTAGAACCGAACGTCCGGGTGAAAAAAAAACCTTATAAACGGGTATATATCCCCATAATTAGAGTAAAAACCAGTGAGCGGAGCAGTATAATCGGGCAGGGCCAACCTTACACAACTACCAACCATCTGACGATTTTTATTCCGAGCCTGGCAATATTTCGTGATAGTTACTAATATTCAGTACAGTTCTTCTATGTACTTGGCCATATTCTTCCCTTCACCATGGGTTGTGTTGTGATAATTGTAGGCTATATCGACTCGAATAGAAAAAAAAAACACACACAAAAATTTAAGTTTTCGATCCACTTCATCCCAAAATTATTATCTGATCATCACCGAAAACTATAGGCGGCATTGCCCTTGGCCCTCATGAAACATTTCAAAACGATCAGCGCTATATTTCCGACCTTTAGTGTGGTAATGGGTTACTAGATAATATCTGAATACGTAAGCACCTGTAAATATTTAAGTGTAACTCCCACACCCGAATACATACGACAATAAAATTGTGTATCAATTTAAAGGTCAACCACTCCTCTTGGATATACAATCAACTTCTTAGGTCTATGTCCTTCAGCAGTAAATATATACGCTATAGAATACACATTTTGTATTTTTTCATACAAAAGTCAGGTTTCATTTGATCCGCTAAATATTGACCGATCTATATGAAAACAGGCCCGATCCCCTTCTCCATGTAAAAATTCGTGATGTTTGGGCCATAATTGCGGCCTCTGGAGAGACCAGAAAATCAGACAAATATAAAGTTTTTGGTCCATTTCATTCCCTAAATATTAACCGATCTTGCGTGAAGATTGGTCCATAACTGTGGCCTGTATCGTGTTTACAAATTATAATGGGCAGACGGACGAACGAACACACATGTCTAGATCGACTCAGCTAGTCGAGATATGATGATCGGTATACTTAATGGTGGGTCTAGGACCAATATTTTGCGGCGTTACAAACTTTTGGGGCTGCACTAAGCTATAAAACCCTGACAACATAGTTGTGTAGGATATAAAAATCTACCTCTAGAAAAAAATTCAAAAATCGGATTGTTTTTACTAAACTAGAGTTGTTACTTTTTATCAAATCAGTTCCGTAGAACCGGGTACCCGGGTATCCAGGGTTAAATAACCGGGTAACCCGATATGTCTCCTAAGAAAAAGTATATCCCCATATATATGGTAAAAAACACCTACCTCTGGAAAAATATTTCAAAGAAATCGGGTCGTTTTTACTAAACTAGAGTTGTTCCTTTCAAACTTCTGTCGTGGGCCTTATATAGAAACTACTCTAAAAATTTACTTAAATTGCAAAATTTTCTTTTCAGAAGTTTTTCTTTTGTTATTTTCTGAGAAATGAAAATGCCTCTATACAGCCTCGAGAAGTACGGACAATGTCAACAAAAAGGGCTTAAATGGAAAAAAATTGTTTTAAGCTCTTTGTTCCTATATTTAAGTTCTATCGATAACTAGCAATTCATTCAAATGAAAATAGTGAGTTTCATTGAAATAGTCCATTGGTTTCTTTAAATGAATCATTCAATTGAACTGTTAGGCTTGCCAACTACACAAAAGTGAGCTTACAGAGAAAAATTTCTGTCAGAAGATTGGAGAATCCAAAATTGTAAATTACACCTAGTTCGATTGGAAAAAGTGGACTAGAACCTTCGTAATAAGGCAGAACCTTAATATGACGACTACCGGGTAAACGTAATAGTATATTTTATCCAAGGCACTTTGTATTTGAATCCAATCTTTAAACTCTTTAATTAAATTTTATATATCAAAAACTTGGCTCGCGTTGAGACATCCGTCGCGTTATATGTTGTCGAAAATACAACAACCAAAAGGAAACGGTAACACTAACGATTATCGTTTCTATGTGGTTGCATGGCCTATAAATAAGGTCACCAAGGGTAACCAGCTGATTATCGATACCTCTCAAGTTTGCTGTCAAAATCCATTATTGTGAATTGACTTCCATTATGAAAACGTAAACAAAGTCGAAATTTTACATTAGACTTGAGAAAAAACAGCTGTTTTCCGATTTCGATTTCTATCTTGGTGACCTTATTAATAGATCTTGTGTGGTTGTTGTATTGCTCAACGCGAGCATTCTACTTAGCCCTTAAGTCCTATCGATATCTAGCAATTCATTCTAATGAAATCAAATGAGTTTCATTGAAATAGTCCATTAGCTTCTTTAAGTGAATCATTGAATTGAACTACTAGGCTTGCCAACTACACAAAACTTGTGTCTAGCAGATGATACGTCAAAACGTGAGCTTGCAATGAAAATAACAAATTACTGCTACATAGGTTCGAGGGACCTCCATATATAGAAGATGTGATTTTTATTTTTTCTTAAGGGAATATATTTAAAAAATATTTTTCAGTCAACAAATTAGACTTAAGTTTTTTTTTTGATAAATATTTTTCAACCAACTCAAAATGCATCGAGAGTGGCATCCACCATCCGAAACATTTTTTTTAGAGCATCCCATTAGGCGTAGATTAAAGAAATATATATTTTTCATGATTCAGATTATAGTTTATTTTAAAAAGAATTTGTGACATACCGAACATATTTTCATAAAATTGAAATTGTAATTTTTTTTAAATATTAATTTTTATTTCTATGGGAATTTATTTTTATATTCCATTCACAAGAGTAATGGAATTTGAAAGAAATTAAACACATAGAAGTAGCCGCCGCAAATTAAATTTAATTGTATCACAAAAGTATTTTTTATTTTGTTTTGTGCACTTCAAAACGGGTTGATGCAAAAAAAACTTTTTATATTGTTTTGTGTGTGTGTAGTTTTTTTTATTGAATTTCGTCATTATGAAACATTAAATGTGTTTCTATGAACATGGCAATTAACAACAGTGAATGTATATTAGGTTGGGTATAATAAAAATATTTTTTTTCAGAATTTTTATTTTCAGGTAATTTGAAAATTTTAATTTTTAGTAAAAAAAATATAATTTTTAGCGAGTATATGCAAAGGAATTGACAATTTAAACCCACTGGCGATTTATCTGAATGCTCTAAAATATATATATTTTTTTAAATCAAGCCCTTTGTTCCTGTAAACTTTTCTCCGGGTTAACCTACTTTATGAGGATTTATTTGACATATATGCAATGGAATTGACCATTTAAACCCACTGAAAGCTCTAAATTCGCCCTTTTTATATCAAGCCCTTTGTTACTGTAAATAAGTTTTAATAATCTCTAGCAAATTTATTCAAATGAAAATATTAATTTCAATGAAAATAGTTCACTGGTTTCTTTAAATGAATCATTAAATTGAACTATTAGGCTTGCCAACTACGCGAAATTAGTGTCTGGCAGAAGAACTAAAAGTACATTTACATATACGATTTTAAATCGACTCGATTAACGAAATCCAGAAATAAAACCTAAAGGGCTAAACAGAATGCTCGCGTTGAGCCATCCGTAGCGTTATATGTTATCGAAAATACAACAACCACAAGGAAACGATATGCGTTTGTGTTATCGTTTCCTTGAATTACTATTAAAAAAGTACTGGAAAATACCAAATAATTCTATTAAGGGAACCCCACCCATTCTCGATTTTAATTTTTCAAGATTTTCAATGGGCTGGCAAATCAATACCAATGCTTGTAACTTTACACATATATAATTGAAGATTTAAAATAAAAGAAAAATAATTTACAAAAAAATTTTGTTGTTGTTTTGTTGTTGTTTTTTGTAATTAAAGAAAAGCCCTTATTTTTGATGGCGGGCATGATAACTCCTCACTGGAACATCGGAATCCGAAAATTCTAACGGTGTTAGAAAGAGTACATGTCTGGCTCTAGTATGAACTAGGATTATTGACTTCGCTCTAAAATTAACAAAATGGTGGACCTTTGAAAAATTATTTTTGGAAAATCGCCGATTTTTTACCAAAACCCAAGTTAAAAAATGAGGAAGATCTTCACCGATTGGCTTTATCCTAGTTCATACGATAGATATACACTCACAGAGAAACGTGCAAAAATTTGAAATCGATTGGGTTATTAGTTTTTGAGTTATCGTGCCCGCCATTCGCAAAAAAATGTTTAGAGAAAAACGCGTTTAAAGTTTGAGAAGCCCTTCAGCCGTCACTTGATGCTGACACAATAAATCGGCTATATCTTCAAGAGTTCTTGAGATTTTCATTTGAAATTTTGTAGGCACATTCTATAATTAGTGTAGATTCAAATTATATCAACAAAATTTTTGACCCCGAGAATGGGGGGGGGGGTCCCCTTAATAATTTTATATTTTCCGTCGTTTTTGCATTTGACAATTATTGAATATAAAATCAAACAACATATGAATAAAGTCGCAAATGTTGGTTTATTGTGAAAAAGGTTTTTTTTCGTTGCGTCTTATGAGTATCGCGATTTTTTTCATGATTTAAAATAAATTCTAACGCATGATGATAAAAAATTGGATGATAAATAATGGCAAATTAAGCCTGATAAAAAAATAAATCCTGATTAATCCATTATTCACGATAGAATGCAATATGTGAACCCGCTAGAAAGTTATTATTAAATTTAAAAACCACACAAGACCTATTTTTAAGTTTAACACCACTTTCAATTTCATAAAGAAAAGAAACAGGCAAATAAAATGCTATGATATTTCTAATATAAAGTTTTATCGATCACCAGTTGTTAATTCCAACAAAAAATAAATGAGTTTCAATGAAATACTCCATTAGTTCCTTTAAGTGAATCATTCAATTGAACTATCAGGATTGCCAACTACACAAATGTAGTGGCTGACAGAAGAACTAAAGCTATGTTTAAATCGAACTATTCCAAGCCACTGAATCTAAATAAATTCAATTTCAAGTAACTTTCCAAATTCGTATAGCAATCCAAACGAATAAAATAGCCACAAGAAAATAATGAATATAATAGTAATAATTACACTATTATAAAATAATTTGCAAGTGCAAATTAAAATAATTTAGAGGTGTAAATTGTTGATTTTCATAGAGTTTAAGAATTTGTGAATTCTAATTCTGTTTCCAGAAGTCCCACATTTTCATGAAGACATGTGATAAAGACACTTCGAAATTCTCATATGCAAAGTTTTTGCTTAAAACATGTATTTCATCTGGGTGCTATAAGCGTTTTGAAAATTGTTTCCCTAATTAATAATTGTGATAAAAAACAGATGAAATATTGAGATGTTTGCTAAACTAATTACTATTGCCGTTGGATCTAGATTTGGAAATTGTTTGTTCACACTTTATTTTAATTTTTTTTTATATTTGTCTATTATGAAATTATAAAACAAATATTTGTTTGTCTTTCACACTTGAAATTTGACAACTATCCATGTGTCATTCTCTTAAAATGTTTGATAGAATTATTAAAGTAAATATTATGGCATTGAAAACTAAATAGAGCATAAACTGTAATGTTCGAGAAATATGTGTTGTCCGCAACAAATATTACTATTCGGATGACAATATAAGTCCCATGTTCGCAAGTGAAGAATACATAAATAGTATTATAAATAAAATAAATATTTATTGTTAATTAATTATTCTTACACCCTTTTTATAACATAAGGCCCTTTAAGCGTGATATATTGATAAAATGCAGCCTTTCGATACAATTTATAGTGGAAAAAATTCTCATTTGCTGAAAAAAAAATCGATGTCAATTTCTTACATCTTACATTATTTGACGTCTGAGTTTCATACGATGCCAAAAACAAGGAATGTCTCCATATTTTTCAGACCGTTGACTTTGTAAATTATCTTGGTTGAGCAGTAGTTTCTACTTTCTTTAAATGTTGTTGTTTTTTTTTTTTTTGTGATATCGTCCTTGAAGCGATAAATTTCCCATATATTCATTTAAATGACCATTCAAGACTTTTTTAACGTTTTGAGAGCATTTTATCACATCGGGAGTTCAGTTCAGTTTATATTTCAGGCCAAGATCTTTAAATTATTTTGAAGCACAAACGGCGCCCAACACTGCTTAATTTACTTGTATAGTTGAAAACTTATGTACTCAATATGGTATGGTCGTTGGAATCTTAACTATTATTCTTGTTAATCTGTTACAAACACGCATAGAAAAGTCTAGAAGTCTAAATCTGATTTTGGATCATGGAATAAAAGACAAAACCTACTGAAGATAATCAATTAACAAATTTCGATTTTTTATAGGACAGAGATCTGATCAAAAAAAAATCTGATACAAACCTCGTCTTTCCTATTTTTCGTGTTTTGACGACAATAAGTATATTGACATTTTGCGAGAGAGGTTCCAAAAGGGTTGGATCGATATGTCCTTCAATTTGAAAGAGCATGTTGTTTTCTACTTGGTCTTTCCATCTAATTCGTGGCCTTCTACGGGAACCATCAGTAGGCTCGCTTTTATATGACTTTTGAGCTGGGGCATTCTCATTACGACTGACTTCATTCTTCATTCTCAATACGACTGACTATGTCCATGTCCGTGTATAAATTATAAAGCTCGTGGTTGATTTGACGCAGATCGGCCCGTAGATTTTTCGGAGAATTTTTCTTTCAAACACCCCAAGAGCTGCCTCATCTACTTGCGCAAGTACCCATGCTTCAGATCCATACAGCAGCACGGGTCTTGTAAAGTGTGGCGGGTGGTGGCCTTGTTTCTAAACTGCTTACTTAGACCATAGTAGCATCTGTTGGCCATCACAATCCTTCTTCGAATTTCAAAACTGATGTCATTCGTTTGGTTTATGGCGGTACCAAGGTATATAACATCGAAGCTGTAGTTCTCAAGTTCCACCATCGCCGTTTACTGCCACAACCACTTTGACAGACTCCTTCTCAATTTGTTCAAAGGTGGATGTTACCGCTCGCAATGTTCGACCCATTATATCGATGTCAGGCGAGTAACATCCCAAGTAATTACTGGCCATTAACCCGTTCCAAAATCGAACTCAACAGTCTATATGTTATTGTGTTTATATTTTTTGGATTTGAAAAAAGATTTGATCCCGTCAAAGTCCAATGGAATGTCATCCGAGTGAATTTCTAACATCTGAATCAGCATATATATAAAAAACGGTCAGGGATAGGTTCCTTTAGACAGTGTCTTCTAAAGCTACTTGATTTATAAATCGAGGAACTAAATCCTAGCTGCTTAGACTAGTATTAAAATAATATAAAGTCAGTCAGCTGTTATCTGTTTACTTGTACATACACATTTCAAATTCCACGTAGATGGCAAGAATTTTCATCATTCTAATAGGAATTAATTTCAATGCTGCCATATGTTGTTTTTTTTATTATTTAGGCATCTTTTTAGAATTTTAACGGATTTTAAATTATAAAATAAACAAGTGACACCTATGAAGTGTTGCCACTGTTCTAACTCGAGGTTATAAATCCTAGCTGTTTAGACTACTAGTAAAATGATATAAAGTCAGTCAGCTGTTATTTGTTTATGTGTATACACACATTTCTAATTCCATGTAGCTGGCAAGAATGTTCATAATTCTAATTGGAATTAATTTCAATGCTGCCAACTGTTGTCATTCTTTTGTTAGACATCTTTTAAACAAATGACACCTGTAAAGTGTTGCCAATTTGGTGCTTTTAGAAAAGATGATGCATCGTTTGGTACAAAAACAGTGTTGTATTTAAATTTGAAATCATGATAATGAATGAATTTAATTTTATATGGCAAATCGAGATAAATTCGGCACGATTTATTAAATAAATCAATAAAATGCACATTATCACAATAAAAGCTTTAGCCTGATTTTCATATTGCATTTATTTACTATTATTGTTTTGTTAAATATTCTTAACAAATTTTTGCCAAAATTAAATTTTGGGTTTGCCAACCATTAAGCAAAAACACCATGGTATGTTATTGTCAATATTTTTACACCACATCTCAACTAATTAGCATTCAGTTAGCGGCATTTTTTGTTCAATGATATGTGCCAAAAATTGTAATTTTGGTATTGTTTACTACGGACCACACTAATGCATAGGTATTTCCTTTGTAGTAAAAAAAGTAGACATATATTGTGATGCATGGAGCCACCTATCTCAATAACACAAATGATAATATCAAGAAGTGGACAATAAAAACAGCAACAACAATAACAACAAACTAGTTTGGCGCAATTATTAAAATTGCACCGGCGTTCCGAACGTCCCCTCTCTAACGTAATGTCGTGTATTTTTGCAGTCATTACAAATACTTTTTTTTGAATAGAGAAAAAAACGTGGCCAATAATCTATTGCATTGTTATTGGTTAAAATAATTGCAAAAAAAATCACACAAAAAATATTTTATGAGAATTAAAAACGAAAACAAATCAATGACGCATTCTTGAGGTCCATACGTTGCGCTTGCAAACAGTTTAGCGCACACATAGGGGATCTGTGAGCAGAATTCTGAAATTTAATATCCAATCACTTGGTTATTTCGTGTTGTTGGTTTGGTGTGTTTTTTTTTATAAAAATATCAATTATTCATAGCCAGAGTTATTTTCATTTTAAAGACTCTTAGATAAATTGCAAATTTGTTGATATTATTTTGTCATTCCCCTTCCTTCCTCACTTCTTTTGGTTACAGAAATCCATATAGGAAAAATATGGTTCCATAAAAAAATGATTCAAATCTAAAATCAATATTGAAACAACATTTTATTCTCCTTTTTTTTGTGTCAAAATCAGGTGATAGATAAGATAAGAAAATAATGTCTTAAAGCAGAGGAATTACAAATTGTTTTGTCGGAAAAAAAGTCTAAAACTTTTTTTGGCTTAATGGAGGATTTAAGAGAATTAATAAATTTGATAGCTAAATTTTGTCATGGACTTAAAATGCCATAAATGTCATTAATTTAGTTTCCACAATAAATATGGGGATATTTTTTGTAGTGAATTCGAAAAAAAAATATTTATTCTGCTTGGGGTAGAAAATTAGTCATAAGAGGGAAATTTAAAAGTTCCCCGGCCATACACATCGATGACGCTTCTAAAATTAAATCCACCTGATTTTATGTCAGTCGTAACCTTCAAAAGAAGATGTGGCGGATGCCAGATCACAAATTTTGCATTATTGCATTCTGACACTGACCAAAAACATCATATAACAACAATTTGTATGCAATTAACTCTCATTCGGGCGCCATTTCTCGATGTCAATGGCTAAATAGACGTTAGACAGAAATTTGACAGATATCAGATGCCTACTTTTTTTAATTGTTCATTCTGACACTTCCGAAAAATAACTATCATTTGGGCGCCATTTGCTATGTTAATGGCGAAATTATAAAAAAAAATCAAAGGCTAGTTAGATGTCAGACAGAGATTTGACAGATTTTAGATTCCTACTTCATAATTTGTTGCACTCTGACACTTCCGAAAAAATAACTCTCATTTGGGCGCCATTTGGCTATGCTAGTGGTGAAATTATAAAAAAAAATAGTTCAAAGTATTCCAACGACCACACCACGCTGAGTATTACAGTTCACCTGCGAACAACAAAATGAAAAAAAAAATCATACCCTAATGTCCAAATATATTAATATCAATACGATTTTACGATTTCAGAAAATAATTCTGAAATTATCGTAAATTACGTTGAATGCAATAGCAGGACTTATAAATATAATAACAAGGTGTTTTGCATATCCAACACATTCGGGCGCCATGTTAATGACTAATTAGATGTTAGACAGAGATCTGACATATCTCTATCTTATAGTAATCAACTAACACGGATTGGTAAGCAATTAACTTTCATTCGGGCGCCATTTGCAATGTTAATGGTGAGATTATAATAAAAGTTCAATGTATTCGAATTAACGTGCGAACAAAAAAATCCATAAGGACTTCAAAATATTATAACTGGACGGGCAAATCATATACTTCAAAATCATAAAAAACTCTCTGTAATGTGGGTGACAAGTTGCCTAACATAAAACCAGTTTATTTTTTCGGTTTTTCGTTCATCTAGTCCATTTTGCTCTCGTTACCCTGGTTCATTTTGATACAAACGTTTGTCTAGATGTGTCTGTTCATTGACCGAATTCCCGAGTTTTTGCGTAGATATGTATTTGGCAATGAACTACGTCATTTCACTTCTTAGTCAGACCTTCTTCCGAATACTTTACATAAGGGTACGTTCAAATAAAAAACGCCCATAGTAAGTAGTTTGATGTAGATTTGAGTCGTTCCGGAACGAACTAGGTTAAAAGAACTATTCCACAAAAGGAAGAATCGGTACTAGGTCCGGTCCTTTCGTTCATCTAATCCTGTTCTTTTTGCTCTGGTTCACCTGGTTCATTTTGATATAATCGTTCATTTAGATCTTTTTGTTTATTGATAGAATTCACTGGCGTGAACCAAATGAACTATTCAACTAAAAAGAACTATGCAACTAAATGAATGAACTAGTTGCTTTTTGTGAAGCCATTTTCAGTTCTCAGATCTCAACGTACGTTGGAAAGAACGTTGTTCATTGAATGAGGAGGTTAACACCGAATTTGAGACTTTTGGTTGGGGAAATTACAAATTAAACACCAAAAAAAGTTATCGAACTGTTAGAGAATCGTCATGCTCCAGATCTGACCACAATGTTCTCCAGATTTTTGCCCCAGGGACTAAAAGGCGAAAACCGACCGCAATTGAAGCCGAAGAACTGGTCAGATACCTAGACACCTAGACTGCGTAACCATCACATGTTAAATCGATCCACAAAAAACCCATGAATTGGACACTTCGAATGGCATCCTCATCGACAATATACTTCAGGCCTGGCTCCAGCACCAATTTCCGGTGCATTGTTAAAACAAAATTACGCTAGAAGAACTTTAAATGGGAAGGTGACAACCAATCCTGAGACATAGAAAACGGACAACAACAATATTTATTTATTCCATAGGATTATTGGGTAGCGTATAGTGCGATATCACCGAAACCGACCGCAATTGAAGAGGAAGAACTAATCAGATACCCAGATACAATTCATTGCGTCACAATCACGAGCAAAAATGATACACAAAAACTCCATGATTGGACTTCGAATGGCTTCCTCATCGACAATATTCTTCAGTTCTGCCTCCAGCGACAATTTCCGGTTCGCAGTTTATAAAAAAATGTACGGTAGAAGAACTTTAATTGAGGAGGTAACAACCAAAACTGAGACTTACAAATCGAACAATTAAAAATCTTAACAAAATGTTGAAGAATCGCTAGGCTCCCGATTTGAGCCTGCGCTTATTACATATCCTTAAGGGGGAAACGCATAAAAAGACTTCAGGATTGACACGTTAAGTTGGCTTCTTTTATTGCAAAAGAATAAAAGAAGAGCGGCGTCTAAAATTCAAGTTTTAAATTCTAAAATTCTAAAATGCAAGACTCTGATATTCCTTTATAAATTGACATTTCATACACGCCTTGTCTTCTCTATAAAAATTCTTAAAAAAAATCTACGCCGAGAGTGCTTAGTCTCCGCTATAAAAAATCTTTAAAAAATGTACACTTACAGACCTACGTCTACTCTATAAAAAACCTTAAAAAAATCGACGTCTACAGACCTTTGTCTACTCTATAAAAAACCTTAAAAAAATCCACGCCTACAGACCTATGTCTACTCTATAATTTTTTTTAAAAAAATCCTCGCCTACAGACCTATGTCTACTCTATAAAATTTGTTTAAAAATCCACGCCTAGAAGCCCTAGTATTCTCTATAAAAATTCTTTAAAAAATTCACGACTAGAAGCCATAACCTCCTCTATTAAATTCTCTAAAAAAGCCTTACTCCTCTCTAGAAAAATCTTTAAAAAATCCACGCCCCTAAGCCTGGACTTGTTAAGAAAATCCGCAAGTTAAGGCCAGGCATGTTAAGCCAATATGGGCAAATATTGCCGCAACATAACTCATATTAATAGGTGCCACTCTGTCTGGCTTTCTCTTCAGTTGTCGAATAAATCTTTCGCCTTTCATTAATAGGTGACAAATCATTATTTATGTAAGTGAATCACACCTAACTAGGGTATCAAGATCAAGATCTTATTTTCCTAAATAAATACCACCTTTTAAATTTCATCACGGAGAATATTTTGCAAAACTTATATTAATTTTTCATACTAGACCCCTCGTAGACAACACTTAATGGAATATCCCAACTTCTTATCACATTTAATATTTTTATAATAACAACAACTTACAAACTTAAAATATTTAATAAAACAATCTTATCATCAAGTGGCTGCTTAAAAAATATAATTTAAAACATAAGCTCAGCACTTCAAAATAAATACTCTAATCAGATTTTTTTCTTTTCTACTTCTTTTTACAGAATTAACATTTGTATACACACACAAAAAAATAAATATTTATAAAAGTAGTAGCTAAAAAATGGATGAGATAAAGGGATTCTTCAAACAGGCCGGCAAGGAATTCCTAAATGCCGCCGGTGATGCAGCCATGGGTGCTGCCAAAGAAGTTATGGGTTCAGTTATCAATGAAATATTCATTAAAAAGGAGGCTGAAACTAAAAGGATTTTACCCAGCATTAAAAATATGAGAGTGGTAAGTAAAGGAAAAAAATGAATTTCAAATAAAAATATTTTATTTTGAAATCTCCCCATTAAAATATCCTACATTATTATTATTATTTCATCCCATATAATAACCATTTAAACCATCCCCTTTTATTCAATTCAAAATTTGAGGTATCCAAACGAACACAATTGGTATGTAGCAACAAAACTTTAAAAGGATCTATTTTTTTCTTTTTGTTTCGTCGAATTTTGTACACTTTTCGACTTTTTTGTTTAAATGTTTCATTGTTTTTTGTTAAGGCCAAGGGATTGTTTTGATTTGTCCGCGTTAAAAGGCATGTGAACATCCTTTGTGTTATCGTGTGAAGCCCCCCTTTAAGAAGTTGTCAAGTTGTTCATAAAGGCTGTTCACATTGAGTAAAACAATACACAACTAAGTGCGCGTTTATAGTACTACATTCATACAATTTCAAATGTCAAATCCATAGCCTATACGTCAAATATAATGCACTGGATTTGTGAACATGATTAATAGCGCGTTTACACTACTAAATCCACTCGATCTCAAATGTCAATTCCATATCATATATGTCACGTGAACTAAATGAATGACCTGAGTGTATTAAGTTAATTTGAATTGTAGACATATTGAATACAATTAATTACATATTTGGAATATGTTTCGAAAATAGATCGTCTAAGAAACTTAAAAATTAAAAACAAAACATTTCCCTTAAGTCCATTAAATTTTATATAACTTCTTTCCGTTTCTATTGGCCACACTTTCAATGTAATCTATCTAACAGATATTCTTTTTTACTATTGTAAATGTAAAACAATTTTTATAAAAACAAAAAAAGTATACATGTCTTTTTTTAAATTACAATTTGATGTTATTTGTATTTTGATATGATTTTTTTTTTGTTTCAAAATTTATGTGTTCTTTTTTTTTGTATTTCTTATGTAATGTCTTGACAAAAAATTGTATGTTAATGTAAAGGATCAGTTAATATCATCCTTTCAATTTCTTGTATATGTTTATGTCTTAAAAGACATTTTAATATTAATGTGATGTCGAAGGACCAATGGATAAAGTGGATTACACACCATTGAACATGTTCAAAAAATGTTCCAAAATTAATTTTAATTTAGAATAATAATTTATCTCCATTTTATATACCAAACTACATAGTTCGATGGTGTGTAACCTTAGGTTGCAATAAAGGTAGAATTAGTTATGACATATCAATCAGCTGATCGAATCAAACATATGGAAATCATTGTATTCCATTTATAGTGTCATAGCATGAATTTTACTTACACGGTAAATAATCTTCGTGAAAAAGCACGTTCTTTCTCTTAAAAGGTGTCTGTTTTTCGGCGACTTCGTGACGTGTCTTCCTTTTTGCCATCAAAACCCTGCAAACCGGGGTTTATCTTCGATGCGATTTACATTTCATTGGCATCCCAGAAAGCCGACTTTTCAACGAAGAAGCACTTTACTTTCCATAAAATGGAGACAGTTTTTCTTCGTGAAAAAGCACGTTCTTTCTCTTAAAAGGTGTCTGTTTTTCGGCGACTTCGTGACGTGTCTTCCTTTTTGCCATCAAAACCCTGCCAACCGGGTTTTGTCATCGCTGGGATTTACATTTCATTGCATACCAGAATGCCGACTTTTCAGCGATGATTCAGAACTTGATTCTTCGCGAAGAAGCACTTTGCTTTCCATAAAATGGAGACATTTTTCTTCGTGAAAAAGCATGTTCATTCCCGTAAAATGTGTCTGTTTTTCGGCGACTTAGTGACGTGTCTTCCTTTTTGCCATCAAAAACCTGCCGACCGGGTTACATTTCATTTGCGGAGAATTTTTTTCTTCGTGAAGACGCAGGTACTCTCTCTTAAAATGCATTTGTTTTTCGGTGACTTCATGACGTGTCTTCCTTTTTGCCATTAAAACCCTGCTAACCGGTTGTTGTCATCGATAGAATTTACATTTCATTTGCATCCCGAAGTCCAGACTATTCAGCGATGATTCGAAATTTGATCATCATACACTGGTACGGGAAATTATCTTTACGAAGAAGCACTTTCTTTTTCATAAAATGGATATAGATTTTCTGAGACCTCCTGACGTGTCTTTCTTTTTGCCCTAAAAACCTTGCCAACCGATTTTTGTCTTCGATGGCATTTACATTTAATTTGCAACCCGAAATGCAGTCTTTTTAGCGATGACTCAGAACATGATCGTCGTACACAATCGAGTCGGAAATCTGTCGATTGAACTTCGAAGTGGAATCATGTAATTGTCTCTTGGTTTTCGAGGTACTGAATGAATTTATTTTTTTCAAATAAAGACGCCACCTTGAAGGAAAATCTGTTTTTCTAACCATGCAATCGATTCTAAAAAATGAAGAACACAGTCTATAAACTGGGTGAATAATTTAGTTTTTAATGAAAAAACTTGAAACGATCCATTTTATACTGTAAAGTCTGGCTAGCTTTACAGTAGCCCACGTTGGGCGCCATATTGTTACGATCTACCCCATATGCGGCACTGTGCTTAATAGACCTTATGCTTAAATCCCGGCTAGCTCAGTGGGCAGAATACGAGACTCTTTTCTTCGAGGTATCACACGTTGGGCGCCATATTGTTATGATCTACCTTATGCGGTACTGAACTAAGTAGACCTTATGCGGTATTTTTAACTTCGAGGTTTTGTGCCCCACGTTGGGCGCCATATTGTTACCTTATGCGGTACTTTACTTGAAACACCACCTAGCTCAGTCGGCAGAACACGAGACTCTTAACTTCGAGGGTTTGTGCCCCGCGTTGAGCGCCATATTATTGCGATCTACCTTATGCGATACAGAGTCAACCTAGACCTTATGCGGTACTTTAATTGAAAAACCAGCTAGCTCAGCTGGCAGAATACGAGACTACTAAGTTTGAGGGTTTGTGTCCCACGTTGGGCCCCATATTGTTACGATATAGTTTTTGCGGCACTGCGCTTAATATACCTTATGCTTGAAATCCCTGCTAGCTCAGTTGGCAGAACACAACACTGCTAAAATTGTTGTGATCTACCTTATGCGGTACTGAGCTAATTATACTTTATGCGGTACTTTAATTGAAAAAGCAGCAGACCACGAAACTTTTAAATTTTTGGTTTCGCGCCCCACGTTGGGCGCCGTATTGTTAGAATCTACCTTATGCGGTACTGCGCAAACTATACAGCAGCTAGCTCAGTCGGTAGAGTACGAGACTCTCAACTTCAAGGGTTCGTACCCCACGTTGGCGCCATATTGTTATGATCTACCTTATGCGGTACTTGTGGTGCTGTAATTGAAAGACGAACTAGCTCAGTCGGCAGAACACGAGACTCCTGAATTTGTGGTTTCTTGCCCCACGTTGGGCGCCATATTGTTAGAATCTGCCTTATGCGGTACTGCGCAAACTAGATCGCAGCTAACTCAGTCGGCAGAACACGAGACTCCTAAATATGAGGGTTTGTTCCCCACGTTGGGCGCCATATTGTTACAATCTACTGCTAGAAGACGAACTAGAGAGCAGTGCCGCGTCAAATGGATCGTAACAAACTCTTGATAACATGATGTCTCTCGAGAAGGAACATGTCAGGATCTTCATACTCTTTCTGTAACTACAGGTTTGCGATGAGAAATAATTTTATTTATTCTTCCAGAAGTTTTATTCATTGTTTCATTCTTTTGAGCATTCTTCCACAGAAATGCATCTAATTCAAATGAATTGCATGATTTTATATAACAACAAGGAACTTGTAGTCTTAAAAATTAGGAATTAGGATCTAAGATTCTGTTCTTACATTTTTTAATATTTTTTTAAATCCAAATTTTACAATCTGTGTTTATTTTGATTTTTGCACGTCCAAATTTTGTTGCACAAAAACAGAGAAAACAAAAATCCTGTACAAAATTAATGTCATCAATAACCCTTCACACTTATTTTTTAACACATCGAATTCTATACCCCCATTATTAATATATTTCCGACATTCCTACATTTCTCTCAAAAAGCTTGGTGAAACGGCGGCATACTCGCACAGGCCTCGTCAGGATATACAAGATTTTGATACCATAAGGCAACAATGTTTAAACAGTGGCTCCCTGTTTGAAGATCCCCTGTTTCCAGCCAGTGATGAATCTCTTATGTTCTCAAGACGTCCAGATCGTTACATCGAATGGCTTAGGCCACATGTGAGTATAATTTAATTTTTTCCTATCTAATTTTCTTATTAATTTGAAAAATTATTTTTTCTAGGAAATCTGTGACGATCCCCAATTCTTTGTCGAGGGCTATTCTCGTTTCGATGTCCAACAAGGTGAACTGGGTGATTGTTGGCTTTTGGCCGCCGCTGCAAATCTCACACAAGATTCGAATCTCTTCTTCCGTGTTGTGCCACCGGATCAAAGCTTTGAGGAAAACTATGCTGGTATTTTCCATTTCCGTTTTTGGCAATATGGCAAATGGGTGGATGTGGTAATTGATGATCGTCTGCCCACCAGCAGGGGTGAATTAATGTATATGCATTCAGCGGAAAGAAATGAATTCTGGAGTGCCTTATTGGAAAAAGCCTATGCCAAGTGAGAAGAGCATTTAATTTTCCTCGAAAAAAAAAGAAAAATAATTAATAAAATCCCTATTCTTACAGATTACATGGTTCCTATGAAGCCTTAAAGGGTGGTTCAACCTGTGAAGCCATGGAAGATTTTACCGGTGGTGTCACCGAATGGTATGACCTCAAGGAGGCACCACAAAACCTCTTTAGTATTTTGGCCAAGGCTGCCGAACGCAACTCCATGATGGGTTGCTCGCTAGAGGCCGATCCCAATGTCCTGGAAGCCGAAACCCCTGAAGGTTTGATTCGTGGCCATGCCTACTCCATAACCAAAGTTTGCATGATCGATATTGCCACACCAAATCGTCAGGGAAAAATTCCCATGATACGTTTGCGTAATCCATGGGGTAACGAGGCTGAATGGAATGGCCCATGGAGTGATGGTTCGCCAGAATGGCGTTACATACCCGATGATCAAAAACATGAAATCGGTTTAAATTTTGATCGTGATGGTGAATTTTGGATGTCATTCCAAGATTTCTTGCATTATTTTGAACGTGTGGAGATTTGTAATTTGTCACCCGATTCGTTGACTGAAAGTCAACAAAACGATGGCAAACGTAAATGGGAAATGTCAATGTTTGAGGGTGAATGGACACCAGGTGTTACAGCTGGTGGCTGTCGTAATTTCTTAGAGACTTTCTGGCATAATCCCCAGTATGTGATAACATTGGAAGATCCCGATGAGGAGGATGATGATGGTAAATGTACCGTGATTGTGGCCTTAATGCAAAAGAATCGCCGTTCGAAACGTAATTTGGGAATGGAATGTTTGACAATTGGTTTTGCCATCTATCATTTGAATGAACGTGATTTGCAAGTCCGTCCTCAGGGTTTGAGTTTCTTCAAATATCGTTCATCGGTTGCAAGATCACCACATTTCATCAATACACGTGAGGTAAGTGGTTTATTGAGAAATTAAAAAATAATATATGAAATTGATGTGTGACCTGGTAGCTTTATAAGAACATTATCATTAAGGATGTTCACACGTGACATTGTATAGGACAGGGCTTTTAATAAGGCCATTCAGGGAGACCAGCTTCCATTATGAAAATGTAAACAAAATCGAAATTTTTGACAGTAGACTTGAGAAAAGAAATACCGTCAAGGAAATCGGAAAGTTTTGAAGTTTTTGGAAGTTATTACCACTTTCTGTGAGTTTATATTTAGGAGGTTGTTACTTATCTTTGACAGTTTTTGTTGTAACAGTTTGTCTCGTTTTCCCTGCAATAGTTCAGTGACGTTAGCTTTTTACTTTGAACTGGTGTCTACTATTTGTTGGTGGGTGGAATTGGATGTTGGATGCAGGATTGAATGTGGATGATGTGTGTATATGTGGTGGATGCGGAAAGTTGTAAAGTTCGCCACTTCTACTAGTCTCAGCGCCGCAGATCAATGGGACGAAGATCCATGGGCCGAACTGGACATGCAAATAAATGACCTGTATAATGCAGACCCTGCCTGCAATTGAGACAAATGTCTTTTGATACCGGCGACTCTTGCTTGATACGCATTTAGGATGACTGACCATCCTGACCGAAGCTTCGCTAAGATAGTTCTTCGGAGCGGAATCTTCACAGCTTTGGCTACCGCTGGAAGTTAGTAGTTAACCCTTTCAGTGTCAAAAAAATTTGTCGGAATAAAAATCCAAAATTTTGTATTTAAAATCATATAAAGGGGCATATTTTAGAAAAAATAGCCATTGTCATTTTAACCCTCGGTCAGTTTCGTCTGTCTTTCAGCAAAAACAAAAACATCAGTAGTAACGGTACATAGGATAACCTAAAAATCGCAAAGATAGAGAGTATTTTTAAATGTTGAATATATTGGACGAAAACACTGAAAGGGTTAAGGACACGCAAGCTGTCAAAGAGCATGAAACAATCATTGACAGCTTGCTGGACTCTCTGAATGTGAACAATTCTCAGCGATGCATCTAGTGGCAATAGGTCAATGTCAGATGGAATGACTTCCTAAATTATATTGCTGTATCACTTGATGTCCTTCCGGATGTGGCGAGTCCTGAACCACTATGTGGTGGTTGGGATACGCTAAGATAGTTCTGGTTCTTCGGGGCAGTATCTTCTCAGCTTCGGCTACCGCTGGAGGTTAATAGTTAAGGACATGATTCGATTTATGCTCATTGACAGCTTGCTGGACTCTCTGAGTGTGAACAGTTCTCAGCAATGCAGCTAGTGACAATCGGTCGATGGAATGACTTCCTGGATGTCGTCGCTGTATCGCTTGATGTCCTTCCGTATATGTCGAGGGGATGAATCCTGAACCACTAAGTGGTGGTTGGGATGCGTGGGCAGATGGCATGCCAAAAGCAACTGTCTGGTGAGCAACACATTATGTTGCTGCACTGCAGAAAATTCGCCACTTCTACTGGTCTCAGCCTCAGATTAATGGGACGAAGATCCATGGGCCGAACTGAACATGCAAATAAATGACCTGTATCATGCGACCCCAGCTTGCAATTGGGACAAATGTCTTCGATCCCGACGACTCTCACTTGATACGCATTTAGGATGAATGGTCATCCAGACGAAGATCCATGGGCCGAACTGAACATGCAAATAAATGACCTGTATCATGCGACCCCAGCTTGCAATTGGGACAAATGTCTTCGATCCCGGCGACTCTCACTTGATACGCATTTAGGATGAATGGTCATCCAGACCGAAGCTGCGCTAAGATAGTTCTGATTCTTCGGGGGCAGGATCTTCTCAGCTTCGGCTACCACTGCAGGTTGACAGTTATGGCACGATTTAGTTCATGTTCATGCTCATTGACAGCTTGCTGCTCAGCGATAAAGCTGGTGACAATCGATCGATCTCAGATGAAATGACTTCCTGGATGTCGTTGCTGCATCGCGTATGTGTCGAGGGAATGGATCCTGAAGCACTATGAGGTGGTTGGGATGCGTGGGCAGATGACATCCCAGCATGAATTGCCTGGTGAGCAACACATTATGTTGCTGCACTAATAGTATTCTTGCCTCCTGATCCAGATGATCCACACTCGGAACAATCTGGACACTTCCGATTGCGGTGCGTAGGGCAGCATTATTTTGTGTGACTTAAAGCATTCTCCATTGCGAAGCGCTAATGAACGAAGTCTAATCTACTTACAGCTTTGTATGTAGTCAAGAGAACCTCCTTGTGTCCTTGTCCTCATTTGGTGCCCTAGATGGATTTGAGCACCTTGTTATGCTTCTGGTGGGCAAACATTATGTTGCTGCACTAATAGTATCCTTGTCTCCTGATGCAAATGATCGAGTCCTAAGTACACATTCAGTTGCGATGCGTAGAGCATTATTTTGTTATTATTTCTGCATTGCGAAGCGCTATAAAGTCAAGAGAACCTCCTTGTTTCATGTGGTACCCGAGATGGCTCCTTGTTACGATTCTGGACTTTTATTTTCATATTATTATTATTGCTTTTATAGTCGTGTTCGAAGCCTAGCTGGCCAAATTCTGTTCGATAATTTATTTTTCTTATTTTTTATATTATTCTTTTCTTCCCTAGGTTACCGCCCGTTTCAAATTGCCACCCGGCCATTATTTGATTGTACCCTCGACATTCGATCCCAATGAGGAGGGTGAATTTATTATACGTGTCTTCTCTGAAACCCAAAACAATATGGAGTATGTATCTTAAGCAAAAAAAAAGAATAACCCCAACAAAAAATATTTAGAAATAAGTGCATGCAAAGTTTTTGTTGTTATTGTAAATATTTTTTGAAAATAATTTAAAAAAATGTTGATTTTTTGTGCCGTCCAATTATTTGTTAATGTAGTATGTTACAAAAAATTAATAAAATATAAAACCCTTTTTTAGAGAAAATGATGATCATGTGGGCTATGGCGATTCGGAAGATAATGACAATAGACCTGGCGGAGTAAGTACCAAGGATTTGCTAAGCAATTACAAAAAATGGGGGCTTTTGTTTTTTGGTTTTCTAATTTACTTTTTTAATTTTTGGGAAGTAGTTTTTGTAGTTGGAAATTTTGTATTTTTAGTTATTTAATTATTTTTAATTTATATATAACCCCTAACTTTTACTTAAATTAGTTGTACCCCAATATGCCTTCACCCGTGGCACCCCCCGTGGATCCCCAAAAGGAGGCCTTGGCCCGTCTCTTTAAATGTGTGGCTGGTGCTGATATGGAAGTTGATTGGATGGAATTGAAACGCATTTTGGATCATTCCCTAAGGGATGGTAAGTTTCGAAAAAAGAAAGGAAAAGTTGTTATTTAAAGAAACAGAAAACGTTACTGTTTATTTATTTCTAATAACCGAATTGAGTTTTGAAAAAAAAAGACAAATAACAACAACTATTTGTTAAAAAAACAATTCAAAAAAAACAATTATGTATATTAAAAATATAAGTTGATTTCCTGGGTTCTGCACAAAATTATGTTCTCATAACTCTCTATCTCTCTCTCTCATACATTTGTAGACGACTTTCATTATTTGTAGAAATTTCATGAGTATTTAATTTTATTTTAATCATAAAAAAACAATCTGAAGCATCTGCACCGTAGTTATGGCTTGGTAACTAATCTAAGTTTTGCATGTGTTTTGATTTGGGTTTTTTCTGTTATTTTTTGTATACCAAAAAAAAAAATATTTTGTTTTTTTAATTAATTAATTTTTTTGTTCTGTTTCGTGATAGTAGCCTCTTAATTATAAAAAATTAGATAATCAAAACCTGTTCCACATTTTTTTTTTTGTTTTTTCTCTCACCACTTGTCATACATTCCAAACAAACAAAAAAATCCAACAAAAACAAAAAACACACATTTGAAAAAAAACAAAAACAAAAATTTTGAAAAAAAATCCATATGCAGAATTACCAATAACCACGACAAATCTAGAGACAGCCACAAATGTCAAAGAAAACTTAGCACCGTTAATGGCCCAGGAAAATGGTAATGTGCCAAATACTAACAACAACAATGAACTCGATGTGGGCAATATTTTGAATAGCATCGTCTCATTGTTGTGTGGCCTTTGTAATAAAGATAATAGTGTACAAGAAATGTTTGGATTAGATGATCAGAACAATACGACGCAACGCCTGTATGACCCTAATCGCACAGATGACTACAACAGCCAGGGTGAGCAATTACTACGTACTATTGTATAGAAAAAAAAAAACAAAAACAAATTTACTATATAATTTTTATATAAAAAAACATTTTTAAATTAAACATGGTGAATGGTCATGAAATTATTTTTCCTTACATTATTTTTACAAAGCAAGCTTATGTGCGCCCCGGTGATTTGTTTCTTTCATAAAGCCTAAAAATATGCAACATAAATTATACAACAACTCTACAACTCTTTTTTTGACAGCTTGCTTGTCAAACACTTTTCTTATTAATAATTTATTTTTTGCATTCCCTTCTTCTATTTTCCAGTAATGACTGCCACACCCGAAGGCTTCTCCAAGGACATTTGCCGTTCCATGGTGGCCATGTTAGATGTAGACAAATCGGGTAAATTAGGTTTGGAAGAATTTGAAGCCCTCCTCACCGATATTGCCAAATGGAAGGCTGTCTTCAAAATCTATGATGTCCATCAGACGGGACGCATTGATGGTTTCCAGTTGCGTCAAGCCCTTAACTCAGCTGGTTATCATTTGAATAATCGCATTCTGAATGCCCTGGTACATCGTTATGGTTCACGGGATGGTAAAATTGCATTTGATGACTTTTTAATGTGTGCCGTTAAGATTAAGACATTTATTGGTAAGATTTATTAACATTCCAAATTTAAAAATTACAGAGAAATTTAAAAATTTTTCCCTTTTTTTCCACAGACATTTTCAAGGACAAAGATACGGAAAATACCGAAACGGCCACATTTACCATGGATGAATGGATTGAAAGTACAATTTACTCATAATTCGTTTTTTTTTTTTTGTATTTAATTTTTTAACAAAAAGCTTTTGTCTATATAATATCTAATCTATATAAAACTATGAAATATAAATATTTATTTATCCATTGACTTATCTCTCTCTCTCTCGAATTCTTGTCCAGTCAAATCTCTTTAAAAACGAAATCAAAATTCATGTATTTTCTTATATGAGGTCTATATAGTTTTTATCTGTAACTGACTGTGTATTGTAATTGTATTGTTTTTTTATTATGATTATTATTAAAAATAAATTAAAGTATCACATACACACAAATAAAAACGCTATTTTTTCAAAATATTAGAAATTGAGATGTTTTTCTTAACACAAATTTTGGATAAAAGCATTCCTGTGAAAACTCATTTCAAATACAACACTGTTTTACATAAAAAACTCGATTTAAAATCAAGTAGATTTAGAAGGTGTAATCTGAACGCGCTTTATACAGAATAACAATAACTACAATAGTGAAATTCTATAACTAGTCAACGACGATTATCGATAACTGTAAATTTTTGCATTTCCATACGCATTGTACACACTATCAATTTTGAATGACAGTTTGGTTCAAATATGGTCATGGCCTATAAATAAGGTGAAGATCTCTCAATAAGGTCACCCAGGAAGCAATCGAAATCGGAAAGCCGCTGTTTTTTTCTCAAGCCATCCAGGGAGACCAGCTGGATATCTGCGCCACTCAAGTTTGCTGTCAAAATGCATTATTGTAAATTGACTTCCATTATGAAAACGTAAACAAAGTCGAAATGTTTGACATTAGACTTGAGAAAAAACAACTGTTATCCGATTTTAATTGCTACCTGGGTAGACGAATTTTCAACCAAAATTGCCTATAACGATTGCTTCTTACAAAACCTGTTTAATGGGTCTTAAGATAGAATTAGTAATGACCATGACCCAATGAACAGGTCGTGTAAGAAGCAATCGTTATCGGCAATTTTGGATTAAAAACTCACAATTTTTTGTTTACATTTTCATTCGATTGAGTCAAGATTGAAAGCTCGGGTGAAATCATTAGGTCTTATCGTACGACCTTATTCGTGACATAACTATACAAGGTAGTCTCATGCAGTCATATGTCTCCAATTTTTTCATAAATTTGCTTTTGACAACATTCAGCTTTCAAAATTTAAACGAACATATCTTCATTTGAAATGTACGGAAATCTTTTGTTCAGTGGCAAAACTTTTTGAATCATGTATATTTTTTTATATTTTTAACATCCCTGCCTATAAAACCTAGAAAATATAAATTGCAACTTTCTTAGTTAAATCTTGAGAACAATGTGGAGGTTTAAAAAAATATTGTTTTAATTTGTCGAAAATTTGCCAATCGCCATGCATAACATTTTATGGATTTTTTTTTTCATTTTATTTGAAATTGATATATGAATTCCATATTAAGAAGGGTTACCATTATCAATTTTTCAAATGAGACTACCTTATATAGTTATGCCATGGACCGTATTATTGGGCCATGGTAATGACATTGCCATATCAATCAGCTGATCTAACCAAACCTATGGAAATTAATGTATTCGACTGCTATGTCACTATTAAATGAATACTTTATATTATTTATAAATAAAATAATTGAATATCTTGATTTCTATAGGTTTGGTTCGATCAGCTGATTGATATGGCTTTATTTTTATGTCATAACTAATTCGGCCTTAAATTTAGCTTGTTTTGGATGTGTGGCCGTTCATGTCCATCATTCATTAGACTACTAAATCCACTCGATCTCAATAGAATTGTCAATTCTATTGCGTATCCGTCACGTTAATCCAGTGGATTATATTTGACGTATACGCCATGGAATTGACATTTGAGATCAAGTGGATTTCGCAAATCTAAACGTACTTTTAAGCGGTGTACACACTATCATTTTTGACTGTCAGCTTTTTTATCGATTACTGACTGTCCAACAACCATAAATATTTTTGTGGTTGCCTGATGAATGACAAACATGTGAGGCCACACTATCAAACAAGCAAAATTTGGGCAAGAGTGCCATTCAAAAATGCTAGTGTGTACACCGCATTAGGCAACAATGAAAATATTCATGGTTGTTGGACAATCAATAATCGATAAAAAATCTGACAGTCCAAAGTAATAGTACATAAATATAATTACCAAAATACGTTGATATTTTAAGGACTAAAACGAAGTAGAGTCCAAATCCAATTACATTTTGTATTAAATAATACAAAAACTTTAAAAAAAATGTTCAGTTTAAAAGTGAAAATCTTCACGATTGCCTGTATTATCGATAACTGTACCATTATCGCCTTAAACAACCCTACATCCCCTCAACGACCTCGTTAACCCTATGATAACACGACACAAGGTGGAAAGTGTTGGTGGTATTGGTGTCGACCGACTATTTATTATCATGTGTCAAGTGTTTTTGTAAACGTTTCAGTTACTTTTGGACATTCGGTTGGATAGCAAGCAGCAGCAGCAGCAGTTTCTTATTGGGAGAAAAACAAAACGTCAGCCCAAAACACAACAGCAGCAGCAAAAACTATCTGAAAGCGAAAATTTACAAAACATCAACACACACACAAACAGTGTGCCTGCCTGTCGTCCCCCTTTCGGTGTCTGCTGTCATTACGCAATTCAACAGACATACCAACCATTCTTTTAAAATCAAATTGGAAAGTTGTTTTGATTGCAGCAGCAGCAGCTAAGATACAGAAGAGATAAAGTAAACCCCAAAAGGAAAACATGCCTTGCCCTTTTCTAACACGACTTAGTACAAATTTTGTACGAAGTTATTCGGAGAATTTGATGCAAGCCTATAGCCGTTATTGTCCCGTATTGCTCAATAATGGCCAGGCTATATTGCCAGCTTCGAATGAGGACACGGGTATTGCCAATGTGAAGGTCAATGCTGTTAGGAGTTATGTGACCTCAAGTGCCAATCCCATTAAGGAGGAGGAGCAACCCAAACCCAAGGAGGTGTTGGTTGAACCACCCAAGGTGGTTAATCGTAGCCAACCACCACCAATGGCTTCCAGTGCTCAAAAAATGAAATCCGATCAATTTGCCTATGACAACTTTTTCCAAGAACAAATCATGAAGAAGAAACAGGATCATTCGTATCGTGTCTTTAAGAAGGTTAATCGCTTGGCTGGTTCAGGCCTATTTCCCCATGCCTTGGAGTATTCGACGCGCGAGGAACGTCCCATTACGGTGTGGTGTTCCAATGACTATTTGGGTATGTCTGCCCATGCTAAAGTTAAAAAGGCCGTGGCCGAGGCATTGGAGTGTCATGGCTCAGGAGCCGGTGGTACCCGTAATATATCGGGTAATTCAATGTACCATGAAATGCTGGAGTCACGTTTGGCCAAACTACATGACAAAGAGGCCGCCCTGCTGTTTACCTCCTGTTACGTGGCAAATGATTCGACCCTCTACACCTTGGCCAAACTCTTACCCGGCTGTCATATATTTTCCGATGCTGGTAATCATGCCTCTATGATACAGGGTATACGAAATAGTGGAGTGCCCAAGCACATTTTCCGGCACAACGATGTGGATCATTTGGAGAGTATGCTGTGTAAATTCGACAAGAAAATGCCCAAAATTGTAGCCTTTGAGACGGTACATTCGATGACTGGTGATATCTGCCCGCTGGAAGAGTTGTGTGATGTGGCACATGAATATGGTGCCATCACGTTTGTGGATGAGGTGCATGCGGTGGGTTTGTATGGTGAACATGGTGCTGGTATTGGTGAACGGGATGGTGTTATGGATAAAATGGACATTATTTCGGGTACATTGGGTAAGGCATTTGGCAATATTGGAGGTTATATTGCCAGTACTCATAATTTGGTGGATATGATACGTTCCTATGCGGCTGGTTTTATTTTTACCACCTCTCTGCCGCCCACCGTGTGCAGTGGTGCCCTTCAATCCATTGACATTTTGGCATCTGAAGAAGGTCAACAATTGAGAGCTTTGCATCGCAGCAACGTCAACTATTTACGTAACCTATTACGGTCTGAAGGTAATTACCAAATGGGGTCTTTGCATGCAACACGAACAATCATGCAATAATTGTTCGTTTGTTTGTTTTTATTATTATGCTAATATTCTAATTGAGTGTCCGTCTTGTTATTGTCCTTTATTTCAAGGTTTTCCCGTTGAGCCCACCCCCAGTCACATCATCCCCATACGTATTGGTGATCCCTTGAAGAGTTCGAAAATTTCCGACCTGCTAATGTTTGAATTTGGCCATTATATCCAAGCTATTAACTATCCAACTGTCGCCCGGGGTGAGGAAAAGTTGCGTTTGGCCCCCACACCATTCCATAATGTCGATATGATGAATCAACTGGTGAATGATATGAAAAAAGTATGGAAAATGTTAGACATGCCATTGAAAGCTGCTGCCCATGACGCTAACGCTACTGCTACCCCGCCACATGCCAACTATTTGAATGCCAAGAATAATATTAATGTTCTTAATTAGAAAGCGAACGGCAGACAAAATTGTTACATGAAAATTTATATCTATACCTAATATTCGATTCTGTTTGTTGCGTATGCATACAAAATATATGTGCATATATAAAATAAATGGATGAGGTAAAAGAAATAAGGGAAATACACAAATACATTCATATACCTACTATACAAATAAATGAAAAAATATATACAAAAATACTGGAATAAAGTTAATTAATATGCAATGAAAAAAAAACGAATGTTTTATTTATTTTATTACTCTCACTTGAACATATTGTTTTTTTGGCCAGTCATCCATCCGTCTATCTACAACACATAGCCAGTTTTTTCTGGTTTTTGATCAAGAGGTCATAAAACAAGAAAGCAAGCAAACAAACAAATGAAAAAAAAAATTGATTTGAAATACCCAAATGCTCAAGAATAAAAAACACAAAAATAAAAAAAAAATGACGAAACTTGATAATGACTTGACGATAATGCGGCTGGCTATATTGTAGCTTATCTTGAGTTTCAAATTTCAATTACCGTATGTATGTACCTATCATTATTTTGAATTGTAATTGCATCAGGTAAATAAACACAAAGTAATAAACACAAAGTAAATAAACACAAACTTTCAAAAACCAAATAAAACTTGTGTAGATAATACCAACCAGCGGAGTGGGTCAAATGCATTTGTTGGCATTGTTGTTACATTGTTTCGTGCGATTTTTATTTTTTTTTTCAATTTTACATTGTATTATAAAATGTTTTTACTTTCAGTAGTTGTTGTTGTTAGACCTTGGGTTTTTTAGCATTACTATATTTTCCGCTGAATTATAAGAACAGTGGAAGTAGACGAGCACGTGCATGCTGGGCCAATGGGACTTATGTTTCAGTCTCAGAATACTTCTGATAAAAAATATGAAAAATTATCTGTGGCGTGTTCAATTCTAAATTTCAAAGGGAAGTAAAACAAAATTAAAATCAAAACGAAAAGAAAAGATAATAATTATCGCGAATTATTTAACTCGTAGCGTTTCAGTTGATTATTTAAGCACAGTGGGGGAAAAGTGTAAAAATATATATTCATGGTGCAGTTCTTCTTCTTGACTTATTATTATTATTTATTATTATTTTTTTTTTTTTTTTTGAATTTAGGACAAACAAATTTTCAGTTGAAAATATTTTTACCAATTATTCAATATTGGTCCATGTTTAGGTATATGCAGAAGATAAAGTAAAAAAAACAAGTGGAGAAATGCCTTGCCCTTTTCTAACACGACTTAGTACATATTTTTGTACGAAGTTATTCGTAGAATTTAATGCAGGCCTATAGCCATTATTGTCTCGTATTACCGCTTAATAATGGCCAGGCTATGTTGCCAGAATTTAAGAGGACACTGGTTTTGCCAATGTGAAGATCAATGTTGTTAGGAGTTATATGACCTCAAGTGCTAATCCCATTAAGGAGGAGGAATCCAAAGAGGTGTAGATTTTTTAAATAATTTTTTGTGGACTTACATAAGGCGTAGATTTTTTAAATAATTTTTCATCGATCTACAGAAGGTTTACATTTAAAAAAAAATTTTTTCTTAGACCTACAGAAGATGTAGATAAGGATAATTCGTATAGTTCAGACCTATTTCCGCATGCCTTGGAGTATTCGACTCGCGAAGAACATTCCATAACTAGTTGGTGTTCCAATGACTATTTGAGCATGCCTGTCCATGCTAAAATTAAAAAGACCGTGACCTTTTAACCTCAATACCGATTTTTGACACATATTTGTTTAAATAGGAAATCTTTTCATATTTAAGGGCTTCATTGGGTAAAATAAATTTTCGGTATTTTCACCCCATCGAATTACCTGTTATTTGGCATACAGGTTTCCTGGAGAACAATTTCTTTGCAGAAAATTTGTTACGTATGTTGGAATTTGGACATAGCCCCAATATAATAAAGGATCCGCTTCATTTTTGGTATCGAAGTGGCTGTAATTCGGTATTCCGAATTCTCTGGAGAAACATTTCGATATAGAAGAAAATCCTCATTTAAAGGACCCACCGTTTTTTAGTATTTTGAAGGTTGTTAGCCGAATTTGGCATACAGGTTTCATGGAGTTATAAAATTTTCTATGCTGACATTTTTTGAAATTTATTCGGAATTTGGATCCAGTCTAAATATTAAGGTTCCGCTCCATTTTTGAAGTAGCTGTAATTTGGTATTCAGGGTTCTCTGGAGGAAAATTTTTATATAAAGGACTTCCCCAGCGAAGTTGTTTTAATTTGGAATTCCTTTCGTAATAGAAAACTTTTCTAGACTTGAAAAAAAATTTATAAAAATCCACGCCTTGAAAAAATATTTTTTTAAAAATCCACGCCTTGAACATTTTTTTTTTTTTGAAAAATCTACGCCTTGAAAAAATATTTTTTTGAAAAATCCACGCCTTGAAAAAATATTTTTTGAAAAATCCAAATCTTGAAAAAATATATTTTTGAAAAATCCACGCCTTGATAAAATATATTTTTGAAAAATCCACGCCTTGATAAAATAATTTTTTGAAAAATCCACGCCTTGAAAAAATATTTTTTGAAAAATCTACGCCTTGAAAAAATATATTTTTGAAAAATCCACGCCTTGAAAATTTTTTTTTTTCAAAAATCCACGCCTTGAATTTTTTTTTTTTGTTTTTGAAAAATCCACGCCTTGAAATAATATTTTTTGAGTAATTCACGTCTTGAAAAAATATTTTTTTAAAATTCACGCCTTGAAAAAAATATTTTTTTAAAATTCCAAACCTTGAAAAATATTTTTTTAAAAATCCTCACCTTGAATTTTTTTTTTTTTTTTTTAAATCCACGCCCTGAAAAAAATATTTTTAAAAAATTCACGCCCTGAAAAAAATATTTTTTAAAAAATTCACGCCTGGAAAATTATTTCTAAAAAACTCACGCCTTGAAAAATATTTTTTAAAAAATTTACGCCTGGAAAAATATTTTTTAAAAAATTCACGCCTTGAAATTTTTTTTAAATCCACGCCTGAAAAGTCCTGAAAAAATATTCAAATATTCAATCGCCAAAGTAGGTGTAAGTTAACAATACGGGTTATTGGACAATATAAAAACATATCTGGAGAAATTTTTCAATATAGAACTAATTATGACATAACCCTAATAAAAGTATCACCCCAAATATCAGAAATCAGAAAACTCATTCTCGGTATTTTGAAGTTTTTGACCACCAATGTGGCTGTTAGGTTTGTATTTCGAGTTATTGGACGATAAAAAAAACATCTCTGGAGACATTTTTCTATATAGGTCTAATTGTGACATAACCTCAATATAGCGATCCTGCTTTTTTGTGTTTTTAGGGGTTCTGGTCACTTTTTTCCCATCGAAGTGGCTGTAATATGGAATTAATCTCACTTTTCAACTAAATTGCAGCCACAAGAGTACAGTTTCAAGTGGGATTGGAAATTTCGATGAAATAGATGTTTCAATTTAGGTCCTTTCTTAGTGAATTTTAAATTTTGTCCACACTTTTTGTTAAATGGTGTAATGATAGGTGGTTACTATAGCAACTCCTTGCCTAAGGATAGTATAAAGCAAAACAAATGTGAAAAAATCGTAATAAATATTGAAAGTATAGACACCGAAGTTCAATAGTTAAGGACATAATAAAAAAAATAATATTATTATTATTGAAAATCAAAAAACCCAAAAAATGGGAGTGTTTAATAATTTTCTAAGTCTTATTAAAATTAATAAAGAAAAAATGACGGTATTGGTGGTCGGTCTAAACAACAGTGGCAAATCGAGTATAATACAACAATTTAAAAGGCGAAATGATAGCAATTCATATATTTCCATACCAACTGTGGGATTTACACATGAAGAATTTTATAGTAAATATTAAATATTATTATTAAAACAAAATATTAATATTAAAATAAAAATATAAAAACAAACAAAAATCAAAGTGTTTACAAAACAAATTCAGCAACGCAAAAAAATTAATGAGTTCTGTTTTCTTTTCTTTTATATGTCTACCTAAGGTCAAGGAGTTCAATTTTCTGTTATTGATATGTCCGGTGCTTGGAAATATAGAAATTTATGGCAGCATCAGTTTAAAAATTGCCAAGGTTTAATATATGTAATAGATGCTAGTGATAAAATGCGTATGGGTAAGTTGATAAGCCAAAAACAATGGTTTTAAAATAAAAACAAAAAAAGTTTCCTTTGACCTCCAAAAAAAGTAATAAAAAAATTCTATTGAATTCTGTCGAATCATTGTGATGTGTGTGTATGTTTGTATTCTGGTGTATGTATTTACGTCACACTCAATTGAATGTGTGTAAAATACATGAACAAATTTGCATATTCGGTAGGAATGCAAATTCGAAACCCTGGTCACATTCACAACCAAGTGTTGTGCATATCTGTAGTAGGTAACTTGGTTTGTATTGCATTTAGATATATTGAAGAAAAATAGCAACAACACCAACCAAACAAAGTTCCACGTGAATAGAAGTTTGGCGAGACGACAACCTTTGAATAGATAATTAATAGGGAGATTGAGAGAATGGGGTATACAATCAACAAACCAATTAAAAATACGTGCACTTAAATAAAAGTTGTATTAATTTCGAAATCCCGATTTGATGAACATAACAAAACATCCATTACAAGGTGAAGTGAAAATATAATATACACTCCACACACACCTTTAGTAAAAGATCGGTAAATTTTTATTCAGGTTTCCTGGAGGGAGAAAAACATCTCCGCAGAAATCTGTCAAAATAAATCCGTAATTTTATAAAGTAACCACCCCATTTTGGTTATTCTAAAAATTTAGCTGCAATCTCCTGCCGAAGTGACTGAAATTTTGCATTTCTGGCTCCACGCATTTGAAAATATTTTTAAAATACCCACGCCTTGAAAAGTCTTTAAAAAAACATTCTCTAATAACCCACGTTTTGAAAAGACTTTAAAAATATATATTTTTAAAACCCTCGCCTGGAAAAGCCTTTAAAAAATATTCTCTAATAACCCACGTCTTGAAAGGACTTTAAAAAAACACACGCCTTGAAAAGACTTTAAAACACATTTTTTAATAACCCACGCCTTGGAAAGTCTTAAAAACATTTTTTTAATAACACCCGCCTTGAAAAGACCTAAAAAAATGTTCTTTAAAAAATCCGCAACTTTCGGAGATCGTTGAAAAATATCCTTTTAAAAATGCACGCCTTACAGAGGTCCTTAAATAATATTCTTCAAAAATCCACGCATTGAAAAGACTTTAAAAAAATATTCTTTAAAAATCAACGCATCGAAAATACTTAAGAAAAATATTCGTTAAAAACTTTACGCCTTGAAAAAATTTAAAAATATTATTATTTAAAAAAGTCTGAAGTTTGGTATTTCCAGGTTTTTGAAATTTGTCAATATATTCTGAAGTTGGTATTTACAGAGGTTTTGAAAAATATTCTTTAAAATATCCCCCTTGGAAAGACCTGTCAAACATTTTAAAAAATTTTTGTGGTTTTTAAGACCTGAAAAATATACTTCAAAAAATGAGGCCTTACGGAAGTTCTTGAAAAATATTGTTTAAAAAATCCGCACCTTTCGGAGATCCATGAAAATATCCTTAAAAAATAAACGCCTTACGGAGGTCCTTGAAAAATATTCTTTAAAAAATCCACGCCTTGAGAAGATTTGAAAAAAATATTCTTTAAAAATCGACGCCTTGAGAAAACTCGAAAAAATATTCTTAAAAAAACCGCGCCTTGAGAAGACTTGAAAAAATATTTTTTGAAAAGAAAAAATTTAAGTTCGCTAATTTGGAAGTGGCTGTATATTGGCACAACAGGTCTGGGTGTACAAAGAAGAGATTATTGGAATGTCTGATTTTGGGCATCTTAAATGTTTCAGTAGCATATTCAAACAAAAGTGGCTACAATGTGGAATACAACAAATCGATTTTCGGGATCTTTGCAGAACATTTTCCAAATAACCCCAAAATGTCCCAAATATCCCCACTCGTCTAGGACCTTAAAATGATAATCTTAAGAACATGATGAAGATTTTTTAGTATATCCTACCTACAATGACTTCTGGAGACATATTCTGTTATCCTTCAGATGTTGATAAAGACCTTAAATGCGTGTGAGTATTCCGAGGTATTACAAACATAATGACTAAATTTATATAACATAGAGGTTGTAGGAAGTATCTACAAAAATATAAATAGGCCAGGCACCTCTAGAACGGGATATGTTAGTTATATTATGCCTTAGTTTAAAATTGCTCACGCCTTTAATGGCTCTCCCAATAAAATTACACAAATAAGTAATTCTAACCTCAAAATGTTCAAAATATCCTTACTCACCTATTATATATTATGACTAAATTTATATACCCCCCATAGAGGTTATAGGAAGTATCTTCAAAATATAAATAGACCAGGCACCTCTACAACGGAATATGTTAGTTGTATTATACCTTAGTTTAAAATTGCTCACGTCTTTAATGGCTTTCCCAATAAAATTACACAATTATGTAATTCTAACCTCAAAAATATCCTTACTCACCTATTGTCTATTATAGTGACCCCCTATAGAGGTTATAGGAATTGTCTTCAAAAATATAAATAGGCAGTATATTTCAGTCGTATTATACACTTAATTCAAAATGGCTCACGTCTTTAATGGCTTTCCTAACAAAAATTACCTAAAATTACACAAAAAAAGTAATTATAACCTCAAATTTTTCAAAATATCCTTACTCGCCTATTATCTTCTGTGAATATAAATTCGGAATATTTCTCTTTACTAGAAAAGTTACACTTTTTACCTTCGGGGACATTTTATTCCCGGATGTTTTTTTTTCGATGTCCCTCGTTAGCATTTTTTGTCTAAAGAAAACTATGTATTCCCTTGGACCTTAGTTGCAATTATTATTTCTTGATTTCCATTTTTTATTATCTTTGCAGTTGTTGTCAAAGAAGAATTGGATATCCTATTGCAACATCCGGATTTGATAAATCGCCCCATACCGATATTGTTTTATGGCAATAAAAGTGATTGTGATAATTCTCTGTCAAGTGTCAATATTGCATCAGGTTTGTGGCACAAAAAAAAATTATAAAAGTAATAAATAAATTACAAAACTTTTTTCTCACAGCTCTTGAACTTACCTCAATTTGTGATAAACCCTGGCATATCTGTTGTTGCAGTGCCAAAACCGGTGATGGCTTAGAAGAGGGCGTACAATGGCTGATACAACAAATCAGAAATTTAACACATAAAAAGGATAAACATAAGAAAAAATAATTTGTTTTGTTAAGCGAGCAAAAATCCGACTTCAAACTATTTCTCAACATAAATGTTAATTTAGAATAAACAAACATATAAAAAGAATTAAACACAAGGAAAAATAATTGATTTTATTATTATTTACAGAGAAAAAAAGAAATAAATCCGACTTCAAAGTATTTCACAAAATAACTGTTAATTGAAATACACCGACACACACACACACCCATACATATATGGAAACTATTAACAACGTATCGTTTATTTCATTTAAAGGGAGCTTTACGTTACATTCGGGAATAATTGTTCGATTTTGCATTGAAGTAAGTAAGTAATAATATTTATTGAGTCTTCTATCTTTTCATTCTATTTAAAAGAGCAATCGAGAAAATTCCAATTCAAAAAATTTCACAAAATAACTGTTAATTGTAAGACACCAACACACACACCCATGCATATATGGAAACTATTAAAAACGTATCGTTTTATTCACGTAAAGGGAACTTTACGTTACGTTCAGGAATAATTGTTTGGTTTTTGCATTGAACAGCTGTGTGCCAATGCAATCATACGTTACGTGCTTGACTAATCCAGCCACCTTATCGCAAATTTTGCAAATTTGACGTATTAACATAGTTTTTTTTTTTGCATTGATCTTTGTACTTTCATATATAAGTTGTTGTTTTTTATTTCTTTCTTTTTTGTTAATATATTTACTCTTTGAGTTCCATAGCTGCTACAAACAACATTATTAATAATAATTTATAAGTCATAGGATCGGCAAACATGTTGGCAAATATTAAATCAATTGCAGTACAAAATGCTGCCAAAAAATTATGGGCAATTAGTAAGTAGAAATGAAATTGAATTTATTAATTGTTTTTTAAATAATTTAAAAAAAAAATATATTTTGCAAAAATAAAAACTGTGTCAAACGCAAGCAAAAAAATAATCAGCAAAGGGTTACGCACACACACACACTTAACTGTAAAACAATTTGATTTAGATCACTGATTTGCTGCTGCAAGTGACGGGGGGATTGGTCAAAGTCCAAATTCTATGACAAAGAAGAAGAAAAAACAGATAAATTGGCTATTTTGTTATGTATGATAATGGAATACAATATAAATGGGTATTATGGAAGAAAATATTTTCAAGAATAAATTAATTTATGCACATATGCCATAGGCATTTTTGTAATATTCATCAAGGAAATCATTTGGATTTTCTTTAATTTTATTACTGAAATATGTGTCTGTGTGTGTGAATGTTTACAAACCGGCATTTTATTATTATAAAAACAAATAATAATAATTATCGGCGAAGCCAGACACTTCTAGCTCCATTGAATCGGAATTGAGTTTATTGGCCGAATGACAGGGTACAATTTTCAAAGACCTAATAAAAATGGAATTTGAAAATTGGATGCCAATAAACAACACCAAAGCTCCAGTGTTGTCGTTGAAAAAAAATCGACCAAAAATAGAAACCGAACAACCCGATTGTCGACCTGAAAATGGAATACGACAAAACAAATATCATGAAAATGGTCCCATATTGTCGATATAATTGTCAATTTTCCATTTCCAACAACACCAAAGCTCCAGTGTTGTGGAAAAAATCGCATTATCCAAACAACCCGATGCTTGGAATACGTCAAAATAAATATCATGAAAATGGTCTCAAATTGTCGAAATAATTGGCATTATCCGAAATGCTTAACCCTCGGGTCATATATATTTTTCGTTTGTTTTGGTTCCGAACTGGCCAAAACGGCAACAACTTCTCAGTTCCCTTTCCATATAATAGTATATTGTAAAAATATTATAATTTGTTTTTGTATTTAGTTAATAAATATATTTTTTTCATAGGTGCTGCCCGTTCCATGACCACCACACCATCATCATCCACGAATACAAATGGCCGCAAAAATATTGTACTCGTTGAGGGTGTTCGTAGCCCTTTCTTGATGTCTGGCACCAACTATTCCAAATTAATGCCACATGAATTGGCTCGTCATTCCCTCTTGTAAGTAAAAAAACGTCTGAAATTCCTTAAGATAGAGTCGGATCCAATTCTAATTATTTTATTAATTGTTCGTTTTTCTAGGAGCCTCTTGCGTAAAACCAAAGTGGACAAAGAACTTATTGATTATATTATTTATGGCACTGTAATTCAAGAGGTTAAGACCTCAAATATTGCACGTGAGGCTGCCCTGGCTGCTGGCTTTAGTGATAAGACACCTGCCCACACTGTGACCATGGCTTGCATTAGTTCAAATGCTGTGAGTATTCCTACCTTCATTTAATAAAAATATTTTCAAAATGTTACAATAAATTTTCCCCTACAGGCCATTACCACTGGCATGGGTTTAATTGCCACGGGCACTTATGACACCATTGTTGCTGGTGGTGTTGAATTTATGTCCGATGTTCCCATTAGATTTTCCCGCAAAATGCGTTCTCTAATGATGAGGGCCAGTAAGGCGAAAACCTTGGGTCAACGTCTATCAATTTTATCTACCTTTAGACCAGATTTCTTGGTACCCGAATTGCCAGCTGTTGCTGAATTTTCATCGGGTGAAACTATGGGTCATTCGGCAGATCGTTTGGCTGCCGCTTTCAATGTATCACGTCAAGAACAAGATGAATATGCCTTGAGATCACATACCATGGCCAAGCAGGCCGAAGAAAAGGGTTACTTTACCGATTTGGTGCCCTTCAAAGGTAGGTCTATAAAAACAATGTTAAAAAGTACATTAATTGAATTTTTATTTAATTTTATAGTCTCCGGTGTAGATGGCCTAATTGCCAAGGATAATGGTATTCGTGTCTCAACCCTGGAACAGCTGGGTAAACTCAAACCTGCCTTTATTAAGCCACATGGCACAATTACTGCTGCCAATGCCTCATTCCTTGTAAGTAGTTTTTTCGTATAGGCAAACAGAGATTTCCAATAAGAGGTGCGATTTTAAATTGACGTTATCTGACACGTTTTTAACCCCAAATACACATCTTATTAGAAACCACAGCACTTTAGAAATTAACAACAATTTTTAATAATTTTCTCCCGTAGACCGACGGTGCCTCAGCTTGTCTCATCATGACCGAAGAGAAAGCCAAACAATTGGGCCTGAAACCCAAAGCCTATCTCCGTGACTTCACATTTGTCTCCCAAGATCCCGTTGACCAATTGCTTTTGGGCCCTGCCTATGGTATTCCCAAGCTATTGAAAAAAGCCGGCCTCACTTTGAAGGATATTGACACATGGGAAGTGCATGAAGCTTTTGCCGGTCAAATTGTAGCCAACATGAAGGCCATGGATTCCGATTGGTGGTGTAAAACCTATTTGGGTCTTAGCGAAAAATATGGTGCCCCCGATATGAGCAAATTCAACAACTGGGGTGGTTCCCTGTCCATTGGTCATCCATTTGCTGCCACCGGTGTTCGTTTGTGCATGCACACCGCCCATCGTTTGGTACGTGAAGATGGTAAATTGGGTGTTGTGGCTGCCTGTGCCGCTGGCGGTCAAGGTGTTGCTATGCTGCTCGAAAGATATCCCGGTGCCACCGCCGACTAAAAGCATCTACTCTCTATATGTATTAAGTGTAATCCTAATCACGATTAAGTCCAACAACAAAAAACGAGTCTGTAAACTAAACTAAAAATATTTAATTGCATTTCACTCATCGAATTCATGCGAACTCTGTTATCGTTTTTCATTATTGTATGTATTTTTTTTTTTATTTTTTTGAAAAAAAATGAAAACTTAACAAATAAAATACAATTTCTGGTTCTAAACCATTTCCAATAACAAGGAAACCCCCTCTTTATTGTATTTTTCTAATCTGTGGTGGTACATAATGTTCATCCAATACACGTGGCTTCTTCTTTTTGCCAAACCATCTCTTGGGATAGAATACACGTTTCTTGTAGATTTCCAAATCCAATTTGTCTTCCTCTTCGAAGAACCACAGCAGCTGCTTTTTGGTTTCAATTTCATTTTGCAACTTCTCAATATTTTCCTTCCTCTCCATATCGGCAATTTCTTTCTCCAATGCCTTTTTCTTTTCCTCCCTCAATTGTTGCCATTTGGGGAATAATTCCTTTTGACGTTCGGCCAATGTTTTTGCTTCCTTCGCCACGGATTCTTCGAGTTCGGAATCGATTAATTCTTCAAAGTTTTTATTCGATTTCTTTTGGGCGGCTGCACTTTCCAACTTTGCGGCAATGTCATTTTGTTCACAGCGTGTTAAGAAAGCTTTGCTAATTTCGAAAACATCGGGACAAATGTTGGTTGTTAGTGTGGCCAAGGATTTTTCCAAATCGCCAAAACGTTTGCTCAGAACCAAACCCAATAATTTGGCATTTTCTTGGGCCTCTCCGCTAAGGGCTTTGGATGAAATTTTCAACAGAGATTTGGCAATATCGTTTTTGATGTCATATTCCAAGGGGTTACGTATGAAGTGGACACGGACTTTTTGCTAAAGAAAAGGAAAAATTTAACATTAAAATAAAATACCACAAAACGAAAATCCAAAAATACTTACCTCCTGAACCTTGCCTACAGGTGCCTTGGGTTCCTCAGCCGCCTGGGTCTCCTCCAACAGCTGTTTCTTCAATTCGGCCAGCGAAGATTTAACACAAAATTGTTGAATGAAAACACTGTCCAATTCATCCAACAACACCAACTTCAAAGCCAATGGTAATGCCAGCAGATATTCCTTTTCACTGTGCAATGCCGAGGTCACAGCAAATCCGGTAAAATTATCCAAGAATATACCATATTTTGGACGATCAATTAGTATGGGTACCAATTCTTGTACACTGACGTTATCTAATAACTGGCGTATGACACCGAAATTTGTCGATTCCAAACAGGTATTGGCCAGGCGACTTGATCGTATGTGTGTTAGCAAATCGACAATCGTTGAACTTCTATCCTCATGTTGGCCCAAATTGTTTACGTACAAATCGAGGTTAAGAGCATTTAGGTTTTTGCTAATCACCGACAATTGCAATTGATTACCATTGATACCGGCTGGTGGTTCAAGTCGTGTATTAAACACTTCTCTGATTTCATTGGAAATCAATCTCTTTGATAGATTGATATATAATGGGCTACAAACCCGTAATCTTTGACTCGCCAACATCCTTTTCAAGAGAAGTTCGGAAAAAAGGTCGTCTATCCTCCTATTACCCCCGTAAATTCTGACATAATCATGTGTTAGTGCAAAACAGTAAATACAGCAAAGACACAAGGTGATTCAGAAAAAAATATGTTTTGTTCAAGGGGGCTCTAGACGTTGTGATGTTATTTGAAGAAAAGCATGATAGTGAAAGTTAAAGGAGAAAAGAAAGGATATTTGACAAACTTATTTGAGTTGCTTATTATTAAGTGCCAAATTATGAAGGGATATATTTCAGTTTTGCCGTCGTTCTCTTTTATTTGTTCACATTTTACAAGGCCTAAATAAACATCAACTTTAAAAGCGGAAAAAATTTATGTGTCTCTCTTTTATAGTGTAAATACGTTTTTCATAGATCCATTTTGGCCATTTCCATCCCACTTTTGTCCTAAATATATATATTTAATAAAACTCCAATCGATTCTTTAGGTATTATTCACCACATTTCTGGGTGTAATCAAATATTTATTACTTAAATGATAATCTTTAAAATATTCCGTACCCTTTTCCATATAATCTTCCCGTGTTGTTAAAAATGAAGACCATTGCGGAGAGTTTGTTAAATCTTTGCCACCCAGCCAAGCATCGAGTGATGCATTTTTACTCTCTTTTATAGAGAACGATGATTGAAATGGTCGCATTTCTTGTAATTCTTTTAACAACCGATTTTTGAGACCTAAATTTATAAGAGATTTTAAATTTAAGTAAAAAAAAAAATAAGTATAATTTCTTTGAACATACCTGGTAATTGTGAACAGCCACCTGTTATGAAGACATTATCAGCTAATGTTTGTTGATCCTCGGGCGAAAAGTTGTCAAAAACAAATTTCAATAGTTCCGCCACACCAGTTTCATACATGCCAATCATACTGGGTTGAAATAATAATTCCGGTGCCCGTAGGGATTCAACGCCAACATGTAACTAAGTAGAATTATGATTTATGAAGAGACCTTTTAGTAGAAAATGAATATTATATGCGCCAAATTCCTAAAGACTTTACAGTCGGCAATTTAAAATAAAATACGGAGAATATTTTCAAGTGTCTACAACTCAACAAGTAAAAAAAGGTCGAATTTTTTCTTCCACAAAATCTACCAATCCTGTAAATGTACTTCAAATTGTATATAAACAAAGCATAAGTTATATTTTTCCCCTTTTTTCAATTTTTTAATTTATACCTATCCTTTAAATCCACTTCAAATTATATATAAACATAGCATAAGTTATATTTTGTGGTTTCACAGATATTTGGTCAGTTCCCGTACTGCAAGAATCAACTATTTTTTCCTCCGATAACACTTTTTTCCTTTATTAACAGAACAATTATTCATTTATTTTAACATTTTCTTAACTCAGTGACACATCGTGTAACTCCACCTTCATTTGCAATACAAAACGACACCCTTTTGTTATGAAATGGAAAAAAGCATATGCATCACCCTGTTGAACATATGGTCACTGCTAAATGTGGCCCTCTACTATGTTATTGTTGTTTTGATAATATCTGTGATCTAAGTGGTTAAATAGTTGGAGAATTATGTATTTAAACGGTTTGAAACGAAGTGCCACCATTGCCAGTGGAGTAATCCGAAGAAATTTATTCCAATCGGCTACGAAATTACACAGCAAAGCATATGATTATGATGGCAAAACAAAAATCGACATATTCAATACTCAACAGGATTTGGGTATTATGATTACGGGTTATAGCCAATTTGGTTTTCGTATGAATAATGATATGGTTGTGATTGGCCCAGTGGCAGTGTTTCCAAGGTAAGAAGAGATGATTTTGAAATTTGGGATCGATAATTTATTGTTTTTTTTTTTTGTGATAGATCGCTGCTGTCGTGGAATGTTAACTCGGTGGATGATATTAATGAAGAAAGTCTATCGCTGTTTACCGCTCTGGAACCCAAAATTGATGTTTTGATTTTAGGCATTGGTGATCAAACACCCTCACCAAATATCTCCAAAGAGATTTTAAGTTTTATGAGAAAATACAAAATCAATGTGGAGGTTTTGAGAACGGAACAGGTAAGTTGGAGAATATATTTCTATGAAACTGAATTAATAATTGTATTTCGTATTGTTGTTTTTAGGCCTGTGCTACATTTAATTTCCTGAATGCCGAAAATCGCATGGTGGCCTCAGCCTTGATACCGCCACTGCATATTTCTTATAATGAAAATGATTTGATGGCCACAAGTGCTAGGAAGTTGCAGGAAGGTTTTTAGAAAGCTAATATTGTTAATAAATATGTTTGTTAAATAATAAAAAACTTAGCATAAAATTAAAATAAACAGCAGTAAGGAAAGTATCAAAAATCGTTTACATGAAATCGGACGATAGTATGCACGGAAGCTATATCGAAATATAAACAAATTTAACATAAATCCATAAACTTAACACACACATTATTCTAGTCTACAACCGGTAGTCCCTTCTAAATTTCTTGTCAATCGGGCTAACATTGGGCCTTTGGTGTATAATTTACGTGATGTCGGATGAAGATATGTGTGGGAGCTACATCTAAATTTGATCCGATTTGAACAAAACTTAGGACACGCCATTCTGGACTAAATTCAGTACGTCGTGGCAAATTTCGTGTCAATCGGACAAACATTGTACACCATGACATGCACAAAGGTTTTAAATTGTTACATCGAATCTGCATGATCCTCACCAATTTAAACAGGGTTTATCCCTGGGTCAATTAAGTGGTCCTTGTCAAATTTCATCGCAATTTGATAGTAAACGGTGGACAAACGGACTAAATTAGATTTGAAGTATATCCTCAAAAATTAGGTTCTAACGAATTTCCTATTACATACCTGATATAATTCCGCTGTATTTTCAATTGGTTCCGCATCCTTTGCCATCGAAGCCTGATGATATTTCATGATGCCCTCGTATTCCATAAGTTTTTCATTTTCTGCATCACTGTCACTTTCATTTTCGTGACTTATTTTCTTATAGACATCCCAATCTTTGTCATCTTTACCAAATTCATCGGAACCTTTGTCATGGGATGCAAGCAGTGATATAATACGCATACGTTCTTGTGATGCCAAGGTGTGACGTTTAACCATCTCCTGGCGTCGTTTTTGCCTAGAACTTTTCTTCTCCACAATGTCATTGTGTTTTTTCTTAATTTCCTCCAACCATGTTTCAAGGGAAACATTGGGAGGGGGTTGATATTTGGAATTGCGGCTAGATGTTGAAGAACTTGAGGGTGCAGGTGTGGGGGTATCAGAACCAAACTAAAAAATATAAAAATTTTGTTATAATAAATCGTAGCAATATTTATGAGGTATACTTACCTCCTCCCCCTTTTTCTCTCTCAACCTCTTTTGATTGGCCTCAATTAACCGCTTGGCCATTTCCTTGCGCCTTTTCAATTTCTCCTCAGCAGCCAAAGTATTGGGTGCCGCCGGAGCCGTATATGGCAATTGTATCTTTTTCACATTCGCATTATAATAATCCATATTATCCCATTTTCTTAATTCCGCCAAATAATCCACAGCCACTGAACTATGATTATGGAAAATATCTTCCATTCGTGTCCATGATATGGCATTTAAATGGGCGGGATATTTCATTTGTAGTAGGCGATATAAATAGGAAATCATTTGATAGCCACCCAAATTTAAGCGCCGTACCCTGTCATGTTGCAACTGGCCATTGAGAATGGGCACCACATGTGTTGTGTGATAGCCAAAATTCACAATTAAACTATTTTCTTCAGTGGGCAAGCGATTGTGCTGCCAGGCCAAGGCAGAATCAATGCCATAACACATGGAGGGAACGCCATAACATTCGAAGAACAATTCATTCATGGCTGCAACAAGAAAAACACGTTTTAATTAAAATCATTTTCCATATACCTAGTCTAACTTACTCTGCCGACAATATGTGGGATTAGCCAATGGTTCAGTAATTAGTATGGATTGTGGTTGCCAATCATGACCCTCAGGGGTTATCCTACTCAAAATATAATCAAATATATGTTCCTGATACACCGGATGTGTTACAACATTTCTTTCGAATTGTGTTTTGAGTAGTAGTCGCATGGCATCAATATCAATTTCATCGCCAATTTGAAAGGTATTCTCCGCCACAGTTGGTGCCTCTTTCTTTTTGTCTTTACGCGGCTTAGCAATCAGGTTTCTAAACTCAAACAAGGGAGTAGTGGAATCTGAAAATCCCACACGACATTTGTAGGAACCTAGGAATATACAAAATTATTTAGAATAAATCAACAAATATGTCTTACGTACTTTACCATTGTCAATTATGAGAATCTTTTCCGACATGTTGTGGATCTAGTATGCCTTGGAAAGCCACCCTGAATGTGTGGAGCACTAATCTAGTACCCAGATCTAGTTACAGGCTATGTAAACACTGTGAATGAAATATATTTAAGCCTCTTGTCCACTGGTGTATATAATGTTCTGCCTTTAATCACAACTGATCTTGCATCCAAAACCGGCCGGTTAGTTCATAAATCACACGGGAAAAAGAAATACCCAAAATTGAAAAAAAAAATTGTTTAGAATGAGCCGGGAATGGAAGAAATGAAAATTCATGAGTTTTGTCTTTTATGTGCAGGGCTCTCTAAGTCGACTATTGACTAATGGCGTTCCGTGCTTACACAAGTCTTTTTTATAAATATTTTACGAAATATCAAATAAATTTTCAAATTGAAGCAAAAATATCCACAGAAAACAGTTTAGAATGAACAGGGAATGGAAGAAATTAAACTTAATGAACTTTGCTCTTATGTGCAGGGCTCTCTAAGTCGATTTTTGACTAATGGCTTAATTCGTTATTCCTTGCTTACACAAGACATTTTTTTAAGAATATTATAGGATATATGAAACAAAAGTTTAAATTGAACCCAAAATATCCAAAGAAATTTGTTTAGAATAAGCCGGGAATGGAAGAAAATACATGTAGTTTGCCCTTATTTGCAGGGCTCTCTATGTCGATTTTTGACTAATGGCGTAATTAGTTATTACGTGCTTACACAAGGCATGTTTGTGAATATATATAATTTCATTCTAGTAATTAAAAAACGTGGTTTTAAAAAAAAGTATTTTTTTTACAAAATTTAAGCGTTTACATTTTACCGGATTTCGTTAAACCAGTGAGTTGAAGTGTCAATTCCATTGTTTATTATGTCAAATAAATACTCATAAAGTGGGTTAACTCGATAGAAAGTTCTAACATAAATGCCGTTTAATATAAGTGTGAAGAATATTTTTTAAGAGTGAATTTAAAAAATATTTAACGGATCGATGTAAGGAATAATACTATTTTTTAATAAGAAAACAATTCATTATAAAAGCTGTAATCTAAATGCATATTAACTCTCTTTTTTTGACATATATGAAATGGAATTCACAATTTAAGGGGGAAACACATACGAGAATTCAGGCCTAGCCTGTTAAGTTGACTTTGCAGGAATATAAGAGGCAAACTTTATGTTGGATGTGTACACACTATTTTTTTAATATATATGAAAGAAATTGGGAGTTAAGGGTCAGTAGCACAGAGTAGATGTGTTCCAGTACATTTTTTTAATTTTATAATAATCAAAACTATATGCTAATGATTTAAAATCCACATAATAGCCAAACAGAATTGGCCTTTAGCATTGCATTTTTTTAATAATTGTTATTTGTAAATTAGAAAAAAACAAAATTATCAATAGAAAAATTTGTAGAACAATCAGCTGTTAATAGGTCTTTTCTTTTTTTGACATATATGAAATGGAATTCACAATTTAAGGGGGGAAACACATACGAGTATTCAGGCCTGGCCTGTTAAGTTGATTTTGCAAGAAATGTCATTTTATAAAGAAATATCATAGTCAAACTTTATTGTGGTCGGCGTTCTCCATTATTCTTTTACAATAAAAGAAGCCATAATAACATGTCAAGCCTGAAGTCCTCTAATGTTTTTCCCCTTTAAACCCACTGGATTCCAGTACAAAACCCATGGTATAATAATAAAAGGTAACAGCAAGTGTTGTTGTACAAAAAACGATACAACAACCACATGGAAATTTGTTGTTGTAAGTTCTACTAGTGTCAACTCATTTGACAGAAAAATGTAAACAAACAAACAAATTATCATCAAATTATTTTTATTTTGAAAATGAAATATTTTCGAATCCTCAAAATAAAAATTGAAAAACATGAATGAAAATCTATCAAATTTGTATTTCTATCGCTTCCACATCTTTCCTTTAATTGAGCCATTGCCATATATATGTGTAACACGTATGAAAATGCTGGGAATAGCGAGTTATTCCTTCAAGAAAGATTTGCTTCCTCAAACTTTCCCAGCAGGCAGATTGAGTAAATTGAATACGGGAGCACATTAATAAAGAACAATTTCAAATTGTATGCGTTCCCAATTTTCCTGTTGGGTGATTTTTAAAAACATAATTTGTCAAATTCATATCGACACTAGTATTACGTTGGAATCAAATCAGCTGGGATTTGCTGTTACCTTTTATAATTGTACCATGTACAAAACCAAATCCGAGTACCCATCCATCTAACAACATCACATATTGAGTACTTCATATACCCGATACTTGCTCAACACTACCAATTTGCAAAAAGTCGATTAGTCAAGAGTCAACCTACGGATCCCTACATCCTGCGACAGAGACATAGAATAAAAAAGAATTAATATAAAAAAAAAGAAAATTATTTAATTATTATGGAGGAACCACGCAGCGATAAAATCTATGGCGGATGTGAGGGTCCCGATGCCATGTATGTCAAATTAATCTCTTCAGATGGCCATGAATTTATTGTCAAACGGGAACACGCTTTAACCTCTGGCACCATCAAGGCTATGCTTTCTGGACCTGGTCAGTTTGCTGAAAATGAAGCTAATGAAGTGCATTTTCGAGAAATACCGTAAGTCCTACGCCAGTCGAACCAGAATATAAAATTTGTAATGATTACCATGCCATGGCAATTTTCCATTTAGAAAAAAAAATAAATAACTTAATTAGTTGCTAATGGACATTAAATATATTATATATTTCAGAAGAAGTATGTAAACACATATATATATACATAGGCTAATTTGTATATATATGTACTAGATGACAAGATGTGGACATAATTATTTTGGAGATTTGTACTTTGTTTTGTTCAGTTGGTCCATATTTAATTAGTAATTTACAATATCGTTTATTTTTTGTTGTTGTGGATTATAATTGGAAATCTTGTGCGGTATCAGAATACCGGTTCAACCCCTAATCTTGATTGTTTTTTTATAACTTGTCTCTTTAAAAATGATTCATTCGATTCGATCCGTTTTGCTTGTAAACATTTATTAATATTGATTATCCGTTTTTTTTCTCTTTCATCTATTTCCAGCTCACACATCTTGCAAAAAGTATGCATTTACTTTACCTACAAAGTGCGTTACACAAATAGCTCTACAGAGATTCCAGAATTTCCGATTGCTCCCGAAATTGCTTTGGAATTGTTAATGGCTGCAAATTTTTTAGATTGTTAGAAGAATATTATTTTGGGTGTTTTGTTTATTTCATTATTCTTTTTTTTTAATTAATATAAAACTCATATGATTACGAAAAAATTTTGATTATTTTAATAATAATAACAATAAGAATAAATAAGGCTTTTTTGGAGAACGAAATCTGGGATTTTTTGTTACTCCTTTGATAGCATAAATATAGTGTGGAGAGGAAGGGTTAGTATAGCTATGATTCAAACATTAACATTTATCTCTTCGAATGAACTTTGTTCGATAGCCACTAGGCAAAGTGAAATTTTTGACATGACGACAACATCATAAATATGTATCATTGCCATCATCATTAGCGAATTATAACAATAATACACAACAATGCCTATAATTGATAAGTTTTCGTTACCACTTTATCAATGCTAATCTTTTAAAGTAATAGCGCTGGCTTAACTATTTTTTTTGAATATATATACATGGAAGAAATCGGGTGTTTAGGGTCAGTAGCACAGAAATAGATGTGTTCCAGTACATTTAGTTTTTAAATTTTATAATAGTCAAAACTATAATAGTTCAAACAGAATTGACCATTATAATAGCATTTTTTAATAATTGAAAGACATTAGAAGAATAAATTAAAAAAAATAATTAAAGAAAAATCTCAATAGAAAAATGTCTAGTTCAATCAGCTGTTGTCATATTAATAGATGTGTTCGTTTAAGTATTTGCCAATTTTTAAGTTGTCTGACTTTGTTAGGCATTGAAAAAAATATTTTTGAAACCTTCATTTTTGATTAACTTTGATTTGATTAATAAATATAAAAATAATTGAAGAAGTATTTTTTTAAAACCTCACGACTTGTTGGGCTTAGAAAAACTATTTTTAAAAACTCCTCACTTCTTGTTATGTCTTAAAAAATTGTCTTTAAAATTGCATTTTTATTCTAAAATAATTGAAAATTATTACGGCAGATTTTTTTTTTTATAAAAATACAAGCATAAAATGTAATCAGCTGTATTGATATTAATAGGTGTGTTCATTTAATTTCATATATTATAAATATTTGGCAATTAGACGGCCTTAACAAATATATATTTTTTTAAATTCTCACATTTTAAAAATATTTCACATTTTTTGTTGGCTTTAAAAAGTGTTTTAATAAATCCATGTCATAAAAACACAGCCTTTAAAAAATTCTCAAAATTTTCAGCCTTTAAAAAATACTAACCTCTTTTTGAACTTTTGAAATATATTTACCAGATCCACGCCTTTTAAAATCTCAAACTATCAAAGGCATAGATTTTTAAAATCTCAAACTATCAAAGGCGTAGTTTTTTTAAAATCTCAAACCATCAAAGGCGTAGATTTTTAAAATCTGACACTATCAAAGGTGTAGATTTTTAAAATCTCAAACTACCAAAGGCGTAGATTTTTAAAATCTGAAGCTATCAAAGGCATAAATTTTTAAAATCTGAAGCTATCAAAGGCTTACATTTTTAAAATCTGAAGCTATCAAAGGCATACATTTTTAAAATCTTAAGCTATCCTTTTAATCCATCAAAGGAGTACATTTTAAAAATCTAAAAATATCAAAGGCTTAGATTTTTAAAATCTTAATCCATCAAAGGAGTAGATTTTTAAAATCTGAAACTATCAAAGGCGTAGATTTTTAAAATCTGAAACTATCAAAGACGTGGTTTTTTTTAAAATCTGAAACTATCAAAGGCGTAGATTTTTAAAATCCGAAATTGATATTTTTAAAATCTGAAGCTATCAAAGGCGTAGATTTTTAAAATCCGAAATTGATATTTTTAATCTGAAGCTATCAAAGGCGTAGATTTTTAAAATCCGAAATTGATATTTGTAATCTGAAGCTATCAAAGGCGTGGATTTTGAGGCATGCAATAATTTGTACCTTAAACTTTGCATATTGCCTCTTAATTTAAAATTACAATATCTGAAGCTGTCTTAACTACTAAACACCTGATGGGAATTTCAAAAATTCATTAAAATTTTTAATTATTTGTACCTAAAACTTTGCAAATTACCTCAGTGTTTAAAATAACAAAGTCTAAAGCAGCCTTATGTACTAAACAGCTGATGGCAATTTAAAGATGGCTTTAAACGTTTTAAATTCCTTGTTTTATAATTCATTTTGCAAATAAATATTATTAATAGTTTAATTATTTATTTTTTCATCTAAAAATAATTTTCTTTTAAATTACAAAAACTTCTAACAGTTTCCATACCCAAAATGTACAACACTGGAACACGTGCTACTTTTAGTAGTAAAACCCACTACTGCCGCCGAACAGTCGTACACGTTTTGTACGATTCATGTTCATTTTGGACATTACTGTTGGGAGCCAAGTCAGAATGGAGGATCCAGTCAAGGCAAAAAGATCAAAAATGAGTTCACTGGAGCAATTGAAAAAATTCACGACAATTGTCGCCGATACCGGTGATTTTGAAAGTAAGTACAGTGAAATTTAAAAAAAAATATATGACCCAGCCATTAAGTGTGTTTCGTAAATACCACATGGATCATATTCTAGATGAAGGGGGTCATTTGAAATACATGTGCAAATTCCAAAAAAAAGAATATTGAAAAACGTATGATTTTTTATTATCCATTCACTTGGCTAGCAAATCACGATAATGCACGCATTCATTAATGACCTTAAGTGTCGGACAACTTTCAAGTAGGCCGTGTTTGTTTCACCTTGAATTGTGTGCGCCTTAGATTAGAACAAAGACAACAACTATTCTGGAGAGTCATGTCTATTTACTTAAGGAGGAGGCGCGGAGGAAAGAGTTGTAAAATTAACATAAAAAAATCTATTCTAGAATATGAGCTTTGATTAAGTAGATTTTACACACACACTCACATATTTACTCAACCATAATAAAATTATTGATATTGATAACCTTTTCTAGGCATGAAGCTTTACAAGCCCACCGATGCCACCACTAATCCTTCACTCATTTTGAATGCCGCCAAAATGGAGCGTTACCAAGGCCTTGTTGAAAAGGCCGTGGAATATGGCAACAAGGTTGGAGGGTAGGTTGCAAAATATCCTCACTGAAAAGAAAATTATTTAATTATTTTTCCCCCTGTAGAACTGCCGAGGAAAAAGTCGAAGAAGCCATGGATTATTTGTGTGTCTTGTTCGGTTGTGAAATTCTGAAAATTGTTCCCGGTCGTGTATCAACCGAAGTTGATGCCCGCCTATCCTTTGACACAGAAAAGAGTGTCAAAAAGGCCTTAAAGCTGATTGGCTTGTATGCCGATATGGGTGTAGCCAAGGAACGCATCCTTATTAAATTGGCCTCCACCTGGGAGGGCATTCAGGCGGCAAAAATCTTGGAATCCGAACATGGTGTTAAATGTAATCTAACATTGTTGTTCTCGTTTGCCCAAGCTGTGGCTTGTGCCGAAGCCAAGGTCACTTTGATTTCGCCCTTTGTGGGCCGCATTTTAGATTGGTATGTCACCCATACCGACAAAAAGAAATACGAACCCAAGGAAGATCCCGGTGTTGTTTCGGTTACAAAAATCTATAATTATTATAAAAAGTTTGGTTATCCCACCGTAGTAATGGGTGCCTCCTTTAGAAATACCGGTGAAATTAAGGCTTTGGCTGGTTGTGATTTGCTAACAATTGGACCCTCTCTACTCAAGGAATTGGAAAATGACACCGAAGAAATTGTACCACAATTGAGTGCTGAAAGTGCAGCCGGTGTGCCATTGGAAAAGATCAACATTGATGAACCGACGTTCAGATGGATGTTGAATGAAGATGCCATGGCAACGGATAAATTGTCGGAGGGTATTCGTAAATTTGCCGTTGATGCTGTGGCCTTGGAAAATCTCATTAAACAACGTTTGGCTTTGTAAGAAAAAAAATTTATTATCAGCAGCAGCGGAATGCTGTGTAAGGGTTTAAGGGCATTTAAAATAAGCACTTTTTGTGAAATTCCAATTTTTTATTAAATAAAAAGTTTTTAATTTTTTTCTGAACTGTCAAAGGCGTGGATTTTTTAAAATAATTTTATTCTGAAGGAATCCGAAGAGTAGATTTTTAAAATATTTTTTCTGATGGAATCCGATTTTTAAAATAGTTTCCGTGTGAAGGTTTCAGAAGTGTAGATTATTTTTCTGAGCGTATCAGAAGCATAGATTTTAAAAATAATAATACTAATCAAAATTTGTGTGTTTTAAAAGAAAAAATCTTTTTTTTTATTTACTTAGAATATGAAAGTAAGATTTTACAGATTCCCAATATAATTGCAATTTAATTTTCAAAATTTTTACTCATTCAATGAGAAGAGCTTGTCCTCTTTTTTTAATTTTTTTTTTTCAACTGCTCAAGATAGAGAATCCCATATAATAATATTGTTTATATACGTATGCATACTTTATATATAAAGAAGATTTAAAATATTTAATCAATCGATTTCATTTTGGCCAAATGTGAAGTTGGTATCATCTTCACTTCCCCATTCAGTTTGCACACACATGAATCCTTGTCCACCGAAAGAATCTTGCCCACAGATTCACGTTCATCACCATAGATGACCTTAAATTCATCACCTTCGGCTGGGGAAACAGGTGCCAAATTCTCCGATACCACCGATACACTGCGATCCTCCTCCTGCAAAAACACTGAACATACCCCGTTCGATACGGTACGTATAATACCGGTTTGACCCACCAGATCAGCATCATCATGGGTATGAATTTTAACCACAATATCTGTGGTACACCAATCACCGATGGGTGATTCCAAACTGGCGCCAGGTGTCTGAGGATTGTATGGCGAATTGGGTGCTCCCCCACCTGGAGTATTGGGTGAATAACTTGACGGTGATGGGGTATTCATATAGCCCACCGGATAAGGAGATGGTGCTGGACTTGGGCTTGGATTAAATGGACTATAGCTGCGATCTGAACCATATAGGGTACCAGGTGTTTGGGGTGGAAATTGGGTATTAATTTGATAGCCGGGTGTGCTGGGATTATAGCCAGGACTGGGACTTGGTTCTTCCAAGGAATAATCGAAATCATTGCTGCGAGCTGGGGTATTGGTAACAGTTGGATCCCAGGCACCGTGGCGTGGTGTCATGCTACCATCGTGCAGAGGTGTCATAGAACTGCTATACGGTGTACGACCCTCAGAATCCCAATTGGGTGTTTGACTGCCAAGCAATGGCGTCTTGGAACCGGCAGCCGCATAGATGGGAGTATGCGAACCATAGCCGGGAGTACGTGCCGGTGTGCGGCCATACGAAGAGAGACTGCCATCCTTACCAGCTGGACCAACAATGGCAATGTGATTTCTATCGACTGAGATGGTCTGACACGAGGTGTGTAATTCCACACGAGCTGTACTCTCGGTGGCATCTTTGACAATACCAACAACACCTGGAAACAAAAAGGGGAAAATTACTGGAAACCATAACAGAAAATATGTTTCGAACCTACCTTTATAAGGACCACCACTGATTTTAATTGTTTTGCCCAAAATTTCACGATCACGTCTAACCTGGAAACCACCACGACCTCTGGCTCCACCCCTGGCTCCACGGCCACCTGATGGATGCATGGGTGATTGTATACGTGGCGACATAAAACCCAAACCACCCAATGGCCCAAAATTATTTGTTTGCGATTTACTGCCACCGGCCAATTGAAGATGGCGTGTCTTACACACAAAGATGCCACCGTTTTCCGTGTACATACGGCAATGGAGGAAAGCCAAGCTGCGATACAGATGTTTAATTTCACCCGAGCGGCCCTAAAACAAAACAATCCACATTATTTCTTCTTCATGTGGTCAATCTCAAATCTCCACTTACTGCATGTGGTCCTTCCATGACCTTGACAATATCACGACGCCGAATTTGATTTTGATCAGCATCCAAAGCAATTGTATTACGATTCTCACGTCTTTTGTGTAAAGCGGTGGGTTTGCATTCAATCACCTTGCCATGCATACCCAAGACATGGAAATTCTCACGTTCCAGGCGTACAATGACACCCACATTTTGGGCACTATAATAATATACAGATTTATAAATCATATTTATTGGAAACAAAAAATCAAATTGACTTACTCCAATTGTACCAAATCACCCCATTGAAATTGACCCAAACAATCAACACCCGTTGCCACATCTGAGCAAAGTTGCAAATCTTTGGGTAAAACTTCCAGTTCGTGATTTGTCAAATCCGATACCAAAACAACACGTGATGGTTCGACACGAATAATCAAACCAGTTTCACCCTCGTAACGACCGGCCAATACACGAGCATGGTCACCAGTTTTGAAATATTTACGCAATTCATTTGCCTTGAATACTAAGGGATCCTAGAGGGGAGAAGCATCAACAGAAACTGATTATCAATAAAGTCCTTGGATAAAAGCAAACATTTGCCTCCTACCTTCAAATCTTGATGTTTGGGCATAACCGTTATCATACCACCATCTATGGCTATAATTTTAGCCTGTAAATTTTCCAAATCACCTACGCATACTTCAACATTGTCACCCATGGAAAAGGAATGTCCCATGGTGGGGTCATCCTTGGCTCCCAATGCAATTTCCAAATTTACATCTGAAAAAAAGAAAAATACGATTACCATATTGCCTTTAACCATATTTTTTATGACTACCTTCTGGTGTCTCTTCAAATCTTTCCAATTCCGCCAAAGTGGGTTTAACACCCTCAGCCTGTATGGCCGACATGGTGAAATTTTTATATAAGAAACCCTTGCGGGAATAACGATTGCCTTCAAACAACAAAAAGTCACCATCGGAATGGACTTCACCACCAATAGCTCTGTAAAAGGGAATTTAATTTAAAAATAAATATTTATCCAATTTTATCAAAGAGTTCAAATTTGTATCACTTTACCTCACAGCTTCAGGATCAAAAGGTTTGGCTGGAGGCCTACGTTTCTTTTTATTCTTATCAGCATCCTAAAGTAAATAAAAAACAAATACTTAGTATTCGGCTCTTCAAAAGTCCCCCATTTTACTTACACTTGCTGTGGTCCTCAAAGCTCCTCTCATCCTGGTATAATCAATACGTGGCAATAACTTCAAATGCGCCTGATTTTGGGCCAAATCCACATAGTCCACTTGAGCAATATCATCTTTGTATAGACCTCTCTTGAGTCTAACCCATTGTTTTACCTTTAGGCCAGCTTGTTCTTTAACCACTTTCAGGACATCTGTCATTTCTTTAATGGGTACCATTTCTTGTTTCCATTGGCCCATACGCAGATTACCCACATTATTAATGGCTGCCTTAACATGAGTTTGTTTATACGATTCAATGTAAACATAACCCTTAACACCTTCGGGTGTGACCACAGATTTAATTTGTAATGGTTCATCGGTATTTAAATAGGTTAAGAATTTTCTCATCAACAAAAGAGCGGTGGCTTTTTCTTCTCCAATGCGGCATTTTACCATCCATAAATTGGGATCCCTGAAGGTTTAAAATACACATAAATATATTGCAATTGCCGGCATTTTCCTGTATACTTACTTAATACCGGGCAATAGAGTTTGCTGGGTAATTTCATCAGACATTTCTTCACCACCATCACCAAAGTGTCTCTTGGCAATCGATTCATCAGCATATTTCTTGCGTAAATATTCCTCGATTTCATCTTCTCGTTGGGTACTAGGGTGACAAGGTGTTCTGTTAGTTAAAAAAACTATTACAAATAAAGTGCTACTTACTCCCAAAGATTGGTGCCACGTCGTCTAATTTCAATATCACGGGCCGTTGGACCCAATTCGTCAATTTCATTACCCACAATACCCAATTCGTTGGCTCCTTCTTCCCATTCTTCGTCTTCATCAACCTACAATACCCATCAAATTAATACCCAAAATCCCATTTCGGTAGACTACAACAAATTACCTCATCATCGACCTCGGCCTCGTCAATAATAAATCCACCAAAACGATCCTTCTTCTTTTTCTTCCGATGTCTATCCTCCTCGTCTTCCTCATATTCTTCCGAGTCAACATCATCACCTTCTTCTTCTTCCTCCTCTTCGTCGCGTGCCCTCTTATGACCTCTTACCGAACCTTCGGAACCCGACTCTGAGGCAACGGACCGTGATCTGGAACGAGACCGCGACCGTGAACGAGATCTTGAACGGGAACGCGATCTGGAATGAGATCTTGAGCGTGATCGGGACACGGAACGTGAACCCGATCTGGAACGTATGGGTGAACGGGATCTAGAGCGTACACTTTTCTGTGATTTATTGGAGCCGACAGATCCATCTTCAGATCCGCTGTCGGACATATTACTTTCCGAATCCGACATTTTGTTAAATACTATGAAAAAATATTATTTTTAAACACAGCTAGCACACAATAAACCACAAAAATATGTCTTACCTTTTGAAAAAAAGCCACAAATTCAAGAAAAAATGCTAATGAAAATTAGGGATCTATAGATCGACTTTTGACTAATCGAATAATTACAAGTATAAATGGATTTACGTAGCACGTAATGAATACTGTGGGCATAAAAACCTCCCAAATATGTCTTTTATATTAACTGATTATTAAATTACATGCAAATATTGTTTTATATTATAAGAAACACTTATTTCTTGGAATCAATACATATTTGTTTTGTGTGGCAGAGTTGATATGCCCAACAACTCTCTTTAAATCACTGGTTATTGGAAACGTACTCACGTGTCGAAGGCAAACTAGTGTAGTGGCTTTGTATATGAATAATAGGTGTGTCTATGTTATTTTGAGTAAGAAATATAAATTTGAGTCGTTATTTTTATATAAAAATCATAATGCGACAATTTAAATTATATAATAATAAATATTTACTTTATTTTCAGCAATAAAGAAGACATTTGACAAATCATATTGTTAATAGCCTACATTGAATAGATATCTTCATTTAATTTTTCAGAGCTTAATAATTTGGCATATGGAAACTGTGTTCAAAAAAGACGCTTCCGCAAAATTAAAAACGCATCCTTTCATTGTAAAATATTGCGGATGCGTCTTTTTTGAACACCTGGTCTATATGAGAGAGTATGGCAACTATTTCAACAAACTCTCTTGTGCTAGGCTATGATTTTTCCGAACTGCCCTCGTAAAAGCTGTAATTTACAAAATTAGCTGTTATTTTAGAAGTAAATATTGGGTACCAAGAATCATCTGCTTTTCAAGTTTGCTCTCGAACGTATTAATATAAAATTACTCCCTTGTGCACAATAACGTCAATTTTTTTCCATTACAGAAAAAACAGCTGTTTTTTGCTTCTACGCTATCAGATTTGGCCATGGCACAATAAACAGGTAGTCCATTTAGCGCAGCTGATGTATCGATTAACTGTCAAAGTGCGTAATTTCTACTTGAATTCTACTTGAATGGTTTGACCATGATGCAATAATAAGGTGGTGTAACAGAACAAAAACCTTTGTTTTTGTCTCGACCATATGTTAATTCTTTCCATATAATATTTCACATGGTTGGCAACACTGCACATCGAATTCAAGTATTTATTGTGCCATGGGTTTGACTTTTCAAATACCAAGATATATTAATATGGTCATCCAGCTAGCGAAAGTCAGCTGTTTTTCTCAAATCTAATGATAACAATTTGGGCTTTGTTTACGTTTTTTATAAGGGAAGTTAATTCACAATAATGGATTTTGAGAGCAAATTTGAGAGGAAGCTGATATCCTGCTTGTCTCCCTGATGAAGCTGTCATTTAAAACTGGTAGTGTGTACACCTCTTTAGACTGGCTATTTTAGTGCTATGTTTACATTAAACATGTTTTATGAACATTATTTTTTGAGATATGTATATTGAAAAGAAATGGCAATTAAGAGCTCGTTTAGACTACTAAATCTACTAAATTTTAAACGTCACTTGTATATACATCACGTTAATCCTATTCACAATTCCCGTTGATTATAATTGACTTTTATGCTATGGAAATGACATTTGAGACCAGCTAGTGAAAGTCAGCAGTTTTTTCTCAAGTCTAATGACAAAAATTTGGACTTTGTTTACTTTTTTATAATGTAAGTCAATTCACAAGAATGGATTTTGACAGCAAGCTTGAGAGGAAGCTGATATCCAGCTGGTCCCCCTGATGAAGCTGAACCTGAGTCAAACTGTCATTTAAAAGTGTAAACAACGTCATTTTTTTCATTCAAGAATAAAAACAGCTGTTTTATGCTTCTACTGTCATTTAAAACTGATAGTGTGTACAGCTCTTTAGACTGGCTATGTTAGGGCTATGTTTACATTAAACATATTTTATAAACATAATATATTTTTTGTGATATGTATATTCAAAGGAAATGACAATTAAGAGCGCGTTTAGACTACTAAATCTACTCGATTTCAAACGTCAATTCGACATTTGAGATCAAGTGGATTTTGTAAACGATTTAGATTTAAAATATGACATGTGCATTATAACTTTTTACCAGGTTAACCTCCTACATGAATATTTATTTGACTTTTACACAATGCCATTTACAATTTAAGCCCAGTGGATTTTTTATAATCCTGAACAATGTAAATGTACTATAAATCTGGATACAATTTCGACATATTTACAAAAAGAACAATTGGGAGAAGATTTCATTTCCTAATGTATAGTAAGTGATATGCGATAAAACGAAACAAATATAAATATTTATTTATCATTTTATAGCTAATAAAACAGCTGCTAACATCAGTGTTTTAATTCTGTATGCATTATCATTTATTATTTTATTATAATATTTATTATGATATTAGCAAATTGCATAAAAATTGGAATTTTTGGCAGCTGTGTGTCTGTGCCGTTTTCGGTGGGGGCGGACAGAGGAGGCAATGTACAAAGCTTCATTGGTACAGTCCAATGTTCTTGACCTTTTATTTTTCATTGTTTTAAATAAAATATTTATTTAAAATATATGACAGATGTTTTTTTTTTTTTTGCTTTGTTATGTATATTTAGATGACAAGATTTACGTATGAAGAGTATAGTAGATGTTCGAATATGTTTTTGGGAATATTTAAAATTTTTCATTTTGACTTTGTTGAATTCTTTTTGGTGTTGTTGTTGTTTTTACTTAATTATTTAATCATTAAGATTTATGCCATAACTGAATATTATATATAAGTTTTTATATATATAGAAGTGCGCACATAGTCACAGAAATATATGTAAGTATCACCATGGGTAAATGTGTTGCGTATAGAAAATTGGTGATGATGTACAATCTATATATACAAACATACACACGTAAATACATACCACACGATAAGAAGATGAAGAACTCTTTGTATAATACGTTCTATCCTTCGGCTATTAGAATTTTTGACATTGCATGCGTTATTTTTATTTATATCTAAAAAAAAGTATGAGGTTCTGTAATATATTTTTACTTATTATATCTGGGAAACAGAAGCGTAGTCTGCGGCGCGGAGATGTGTGCACATTTGGTTTGAAGACTTTTCTATTTGGTTGAGTAATATTTAAAGTGATTATATAATACATTTACATTGTAGGGGATTTAGTAAATCCAGTGGATTTACATTGTCAATTCCACAAAAAAAGTTATAGTGTTTGCCAGAGAGTGAACATATTTAGAATCTACTACTTTTGTAACTAATTTCTCAAAAGCCATTCCTATACCTAATACAATTAATATATGATGTCGTATATCCTGTAAACGTAAGGTTACTTTTATTTCATATTATCCAATGACTTCTAACAAGGTCACCCAGTTGCATCAGCTGTTTCTCAAGTTTACACTTCATTGTGAACATGACACATTAAATAGGTAGTCCATTTAGCGCAGCTGATGCCTTGATTAACTGTCAAAGTGGGCAATTTCTACTTGAATTCGATTTACAGTGTTGCCAACCATGTGAAATATTATATGGAAAAATTTGACAGATGGTCGAGACAAAAACAAAGGTTTTCGTTTTGATACATCACCATATTATTGCATCATGATTGTGAACCACAGTACTATAACGTATCTAGAAAACCCGAATATCTTGAATTTAGGATTTAGTTAAACGAAAGTCAGTTGAATTTTTTAAAGTATAATGTCAAATATTTGGACTTTCTTTACGTTTTCATACTGGAAGTCAATTTACAATAATGGATTTTTGACAGCAATCTTGAGAAATTGCTGATATCCAGCCTGTCTCCCTGGATGACCTTATTAAAAGAATAAATTCAAAAACACACAAAATACTTAACAAAAATATGAAAAATTGCAACAGAAACGATTATATCAATGAAATTTACATGTGTACGTAAATAAGTAACAGCTGATATAATTTTTATACTATTCTAAACTACTATTATTTGGTACCCCGATTTACAAATTGAGATGATTTAGAAGGCTTAATATAAACACGACTTAATATTTATCAAGTTATTTTAATAAGGTCACCCAGCTAGCGAAAGACAGCTGTTTTTCCTCAAGTCTAATGTCGATAATTTGGCTTTTGTTTACATTTTCATAATGGAAGTCAATTCACAATAATGGATTTTGACAACAGACTTAGGAGACAGCTGATATCCAGCTGGTCATTTTGGACGACCTTATTTGTAAATGCCGTTTTAACCCTTCAAAAAGTTCTAATGTACATGTCGTTTAACCGTTCACACAGACCTTGAGATGATATCAGTCAGAGTCATATATAGACACACACAAACACAATTGAATACATAAATATCGACTGTTCTTGATTTCCTTAAGCGTTGTACACACTAACACTTTTGAGCGCCAGCTTTTTTATCGATTACTGACAAAGAATATTTTTGTGGTTGTCTGATGAATCACAGACATGAAATGTCACACTATCAAGCAAGCAAAATTTGGGCTAGAGTGTCATTCAAAAGTACTAGTGTGTACATCGCTTTAGGTTTGGTAAGATCAGCTGATTGATATAGCTTTATAGTTATGTCATAACTAATTCTATGATGATTTATGATTTATTTCACAAATCCCGTACAATGTAAATGTACAATTAAGGCGTATTTTTGATTTGATTAATCTTTATTTTAAGGGCTCTTAAACGCCATTTACATTAGACCACATTTGGACTACTAAATCTACTCGATCTCAAATGTCAATTCATCATGACATGTTCACAAATCCAATGGATTATATTTGACGTGTACGCTATGAAATTGATGTTTGTGATAGAGTTGATTTCGTAAATCTAAACACGCCTTTACACTTTTGTCAGGATTAACTCCCTTTATTAGGATTTATTTGACTTATAAGCAATGGAATTGACAGTTTAAGCCCACTGGGTTTACTAAATTACAGTATAATCTAAACATACCATTACTTTAATTTTTTTCATTATACAATTTTAGCAGAAATATTTTATTTTTGTAGTAATTTTTTGTAAACAATTGTGCCTGTGTGTAAACAATGATCAGCTGTCATCTAAACTAACCCCAAAACGAATGTAAATAACCTTAGGCAACGTTTAGATTACTAAATCCATTGGATTATATTTGGCGTATAAGCAATGAAATTAATATTTGAGATCGAGTGTATTTCGTAAATTTAAACGTACCTTTAATCTATTTTCAGAATTTCGTAAATCCACATCTTTTAAAGTAAAGCGACCAGATTTTGAAAATGAAAATATATGCCCAAAAGAAAAAAATATACTTTTTAGTGTGTTTGTGTTTTATGCAGAGGATATACCATGTTTACATCGAATGTGGTATTAAAAACACATATTTAAATTGTAATTTTCCTTAAACATTTGCCAAAATAAATGGAGTGTTTACACCAATGAAAATTTGTTCATATTTTTATATTTTGATAAACAAAAAATATTTCCTGATCGAAATATCCAAAGAATTTTAATTGTTTTTCGTGAAGTTAATGGCATATCCTGAATATTGTTATATGCATTGATATTCATAGTTTTGGTTCGATCAGCTGATTGATTGTCCTTGTAGTTTTATGGTTATGTTTTAACTAATTCTGCCTTTAGGCTCAGGATATACCATGTTTTCATCGAATGTGGTGTTACAAAACACATATTTTAATTGTAATTTTCCTTAAACATTTGCCAAAATAAGTAGAGTGTTTACATCAAATGCTTTAAATAATCATCGTTTATTTTCTTATGAATCTTAAAATTTGTTCATATTTTTTTTCTGACAAACAAAAAAATATTTCCTCGTCAAAATATCCAAAGAATTTTAATTGTTTTTTTTCTTTTCGTTAAGTTAATGACATATCCTGTATATTGTTATATACGTAACGATGACAGCTGTTCTTGGAAGAACATGTTCTTAACAGCTAATATCTACTTTTAGTTTAAAAAATTGTTTTTTTTCTGTTCAAAACCTTTTTTCAATGTTAAAATAACAATGTAGACAGAAAAAACAACAACATATCTCTACATATATATTTAAATAAATCTACATACACTTTGCAAATGAATGTTTAATATTTTTTAAATGCAAAGACATCCATCATCCGTTTTGTGGCAATTCCCTTGGAAAAAATCAAGCACATGCATGCATACATATATACAGATTTATAATTATTATTATTTTTAATATCCATATGGAAAATAGACAACACCACGTCCCTGGTGTCATATAAACATAACATAACCTTTGTGAAATACTAATATAACAACAACAATAATAACAACAAAAAACGAAGAAAATTATTAACAAAATAGCAACAACAGCAAAAAACGGCGACGACAAAAACTGAGTGGTGGCCCACAGCAAGAAAAACAAAAACAACAATCACATCACCAGGAGGAGGTATATATGTGTGTATGTGCAGTTATTATTATTTTTTAGTTTTTATGAAGAATAGAACGAACAAAAACACAAGTGAAGAGTAACAACAAAACACAACGTGTATGAAAACCCAAGACCAGCCAGCAGCAACAACAACAACACTGGGGAAAAATAAAATGCTAGCACTAGGCTGCTGCTGCTGACAAGACAACCATCGTTCTGCCTTCTTTACGTTTTACCATTTCCATCATCATCGTGAACATCCTCCCATCCCATACCATTCTCCTCATCGGCAGCAGCAAGAAACGTAAAAAAACAACAAAAACAAACATGTGTGTGTTTGTTGGTCGATCGATTGATCGTTTGGTCGCTTGCTTGCCTGCTTGGCTGGCTGGCTAGCTGCTTTTCTTCCTCTCCTCCGCCTTGTTCTTCTTCTTTTTCTACTTCTGTGTGTTTTTCTTGGTTTCGTTTTTTTTTCTTTTTTTGTTCTTTTTCTAATATGCTAAAAGTATTTTCCCGGGCAGTAGAGAGTTTACGTCTGTCTGGGAATTTTGCCAAAAGCAACAAATTCTGTAATTCGGATAGACACTCTCATCAAGCACTTTCTCCCTGTGTTTAGTCGCCGTCGATCGTTTCAAAAGCGCGATCTTTTCCTTTAGTTCTTAATTTTTTGGCTGGGCCAAAAAATTTAAAAAATAATAATTACATAAAAAAATTCTTTCGGGTTCGAACAGCATTTTTTAAATAACGAAAATTTTTGTAAGTTTTGTTTTTTTTTATAAAAAAAATTAAAGTTAAAAAAACTGCAACTATCTTTTTAAGTTAAATCAAGAAAAAATGACAAGCAAACAACAATAAAAAATAACTGTCATACAACACATGTTATTATTTACAATGAGTTGCCAAAGAAAAGAAGAAGAAGAATGAACGAACTTAAACTAACTAAAAAAAGAGTTAACGATATTCCCAAAAAAATAAAAATATAACTACCAAAAAGGACAAAATTATTACAACAACAACAAAAAAATGTGTGCTAAACAAAAATATAAAGGACTCCCCATGATATCCTTATATTTTTAAGTGCTTGAGTTATAACTGTTATTGACAAGACCGTAACTGTCATTGTTCTACCATGTGATAATACTAGGTTTACACCCAGAGGAAATAAACGAAACATTAAAATGTGAAGGAGTAGCAGAGGTTTTTTTTTACGAAAATAAATTAAAATCTGTAAAAAAATAGACATACCCAGTGAAAAGAGTTATATTACATGGCACAATCATACAATAATCATATTTTTTTAATTTCTTTTGAAACCGAAAAAATATAATAAAATATTTTGTTTGTTATATAAACATTGTATGCATTGTCATTGGACTAATTGAGTTATATTTTTTTAAAGAAGAGCATAAATGGGTTTTATTCTCTTTTTCTAATCTATTTTGCTCTAAAAAATATTCAATGTCATGTGACAAAATAATTTTAGCGTGTGTTTATTTGTATGATTGGGGGTTTTCAGGGTTGTATTTATAGATATATATTTCAAAATTTTCTGAAAGGTATAATCTTAGGCATTTTATTTTTGAAATCCCTAAAGATACACACACACGTGTATGCACCTGCACTTGTTAGTATATATCACTAATAGTGAAATTATATTTAAAAAAGATAATATTCACCCCCCTACCACAAATCTAAGAGAGAAATGAAAAATAGAAGGAAAGCAAAAAAATACAAAAAAATTAAAAATAAACCATCATCTACTATTCAAGGTTCCTCTTTTAAGCAAACCTAGCCACATCCATACATATATACAACTTTTGGCCTCCCCCCACTCAATTCTAATAAACAGCTATATGGCATTTTTCTTTCTTGTTCTTCTTCTTATTTTTCTGTTTTGCTCTTCATACTAACTAAATTGCTGTTGGGGTCCCAAAAAAAAATCGGAGTATGTATGTATATACTTGCAAATGTGTTTGTGTGTGTGTGTTTCAAAGTGTATCATTTTATTGGTATTAGTTAATTAGAAATATTTGGCTAGGGGTGCCTTGAAAAAAAGAAAATAGGAAAAGAAAACCATTTTCTCAGCCATATATATGTCACACACACACTCTCTCCCACAAAATTTTTTATATGTTTTTGTAATAATTTTCTTTGTTCATTTTTTTTTTTTTTTGAAAGAAAATCTCAACCACACACTCGCTCTGTCGCCAGCTCACCTTAAGCATTGACTTGTCAAAGGAATGTCAACATATATTTATGTGTTTGTCAAGTGGTATATTTTTATAAATATAATATATATATGTGAACACATATATATGTATTTATATATATTTCAACAAATTGGTCCAATGAGAGCCAGAAAAAGCTTTCGTTAGATTTTTGTTATTGTTAAAATTTCAGCAAAGTTGAGAGAGAAAAAAAAGCACACAAGACGACGAAAAAAACAAAAACAAATTTTCTATTTTTTTTAATATATAATAATTTTCATGGTTTTTCATATTTTCATTTTCTCCTACGGTTTTTTTTCAACGCTTGCCATTGCATAACAAGTTAGCTAGCTGCGGGCAAGAAGTTATTTTTGGCAAGAATATGAACATAAATATGTGTTTTTTTTTTTTTTTTTTTTTTTGAAAAAATATGTCATTGTATGTGTACGGACACACATACAAAAATATATGTATGTATATGTGTATTTTTTTTCAAAGGTATATATGTATCATGAACAATAATTAACAGAGCATTTCAAAAGTAGACAATCATTAATGTCATCCTAAATGAAATGTACATTTGCTAATATTGGAAGCCAAAAAATTAAAAAAAAGTGGACAGAAGGTTTTTTGCACAATAATTAGATAATCCACACACGTACACAAAATGGTCTAATAATTAGACACATGTATGTGTACAAAATATTAATAATTTTTACATCAAATTTTATAATTGTTTACAAGTCTAAAAATATTTTCCTTTTGTACTATGTGAAATTACAGCGCAGCTATAGAACCCTATATAAGGCTATGTTAATATGAAACGTGTTTTATGAAAGGGTCGTATTATTTTCCTAAATAAACCTCAATTAATGCCAACATTTTAAGCAATGTGTACAATAAATGTGGTTTTGACAATAAATTTAACATAATCTACCCCCATTAAAAATAATAATAACATGTCAAAATAAAACAATTATTTGACAGCAAATACATTTTAATTTAAAATTAAATTAAATAGATCACAAAATTGGTCGAATTTGTACATTTTATGGACATTGAAATGTCAATCATTCTTTTTAATAACATACATTTACAAAATTCCAAACATAAGGGGACTTTGACATTTCATTGTCACTTTAAAAAAAAACTGGAAATGAAATTTTTGTACTTAAAACTAATTACCACAACGACTTTAAGTTAAACGATTAGCATAAATGTCGTTGATATGCATAAATGTTTTTTTATGTTTCCGTAGTTATTTTAAAAAGAAAAATTCAATATACACAATTCAATTTGATTTCCCAGCTTTGGAGGATGCTCTTTATGTTCATACAAAAAAAAAATGTCAAATGTCAGTTGATGTTATGTTCCTGTGTGAACTTGGCCTAAGTTTTGTGCAAAAATTAACATCACATACCAGATTTATTAATGAAAGTCAACTGTTTTTTTTTTAGTCTAATGACAATAATTTGGATTTTGTTTACGTTTTTGTAATGGAAGTCGCATCAAAATAATGGATTTTGACAGCAAACTTTACAAGCGGGTAATATCCAGCTGGTCTCCTTGGATAATATGCCTTGATCACGTATTATTGTTACACAAATGTGTAGTGTGCACGTTGCGTTAGTTTGATTAGATTAATATTATTATATCCGAATCACCCTGTTTGCTCACATTCCTAAGGGTGGTACACAATGTGAAACATGTTTATGCTGACATATTAGTTATTTTTACGAAAACTAGCGTAATTTTTATGCAAACTTGTAGTACGTTTACATTGCTGCGGTTTTGTTATATCCAGTAGATATAAATTGTCAATTCCATTACATATATACCTCAAATACATTCTCGTAAAGGGGGATGCTTTTTATTTATTCGGTTGACATTTTTTTATTCGGTTTCTGTTTCCGTAAAAACTAGGACACCTTACGACGACAAATCCAAAGACATTTATGATTTTCGTTTCATTGAAGATTTTACAATAGGCTTTGAAACTACCGGGAAGTCTGTATAAATAAAAAGAATCAGCTGTTCAGAAAATAAATTTATCCCGAAACACGAAAAATATAATCAATGAGCATTATTGCACTTATATTAATGATTTTTATTCCTTTTTTGTATTTAGTTTTTCAAATGTCGCAAAGTTTCCCCTTTTTCCAAAATTTTATACAATACATTCAAATTAATAGCTTGTTTAGATTATGAAGACCACTCGACCCGAAATATTTACATAGCGTGCATATACGTCATGTATAAATCCAGTGATTTATATTTGATGAATACGCTATTGGATTGACATTTCAAATCGAATGGATTTCATAGTTACAAAAAGTAAATCCTCTTAAACACATTACCAAAAAAATATAGATGTCATTCCGATAAACAAATAATTATATGAAGGATAACATGTCTAAGTTTTTTTTTCCCTTTTTTTTTGTGTTTTATTGTCCAACTGTCAAAAACAGTTGTGGGAACAGTGCAATACTAAAAGCCTACAAAGATCATAAAATGCAATTTGATGACAATGTAAACACAAAGATAAAATGTATCAAAACAAAAAAAAAACCTTTGTTTTTGTCTCCACCATCTGTCAAATTTCTTCCTTATAATATTTCACATGGTTGGCAACATTGCACATCGAACTCAAGTAGAAATTACGTACTTTGACAGTTAATCGAGACATCAGCTGCGCTAAATGGACTACCTATTAATTGTGCCATGCACAAAATCTTACACAAATCAGGACATGACATTCGGATATGACGAATATATATGTGTAAAGAAAAATGGACATCATTATTCTATTTTTCCTTTTTTCTTTCCATCTATTTTGGTATTTAGTTGGTCAAAAGTGTAGTGTGAACAGTGTTTAAAACTATATTTACATAAAAATCATTTGTTTGGAATTATTTAAATATCCCATATTATAGTACACTTACATTGTCCTGGATTTGTCAAATATGTCAAATAAATCTTCATTGAACGTATTTCATGGAAATTATCATTTATTTGGTATATATGCCAAAGTGTCAATTTAAATGTCAAAAGATGTTTACTTCATAAAATACCTTTGATGTAAATGTAGCATAAGAATCTTGTCAATTCCCTTTCCCTTACACGACGTTAAATCGAGTAATTTTGGGAGGGGAAAAATAAGTGTTTCGGGAAATTATTATCTCCCTGGCGAATGACATAAAAGATAAAACCAGCATTTCTATGCAAGACAATAACAAATCCATTTACGATTGCTTCCAAATTAGAAATATTGTTTATGGTCTCTTCTTATTTCGTCGTTTTTATTGAGTACCTCTTGAAAACATATGTTGTTGTATATACAATAACAATGTATATATCTGTGTATGTACTTATACCCTGGAAATTTTTAAATTTAGAAATTTGCTCTCATTTGCCGGTTAACGAAACTGTATTTCCTTTGTTTTTGTTTTTTTCTTCTTTCTTTCGTTGTTGTTACAACAACAACAATAAAAACACATATTGTGAAATATGACCAAAATATTAATTTGATGTAATTTTTTAATTAATTTCAAGGGGTTTTTGGGTTTTTTTCTTAAATAATATCTATTTTATGGTCATATTTCTGTTCTAAATCTAAAAATATTAAAAAAAAATTGTCTTTTTTTCATAAGCATAACCTAAAAAATATATATTGTAGACAATACTCATTGTTTTCTAATTATGTAAGTATGTACATATGTATACAAAAAAAGAGGCTAACGAACTTTAACATTAGAGATTAATCACGTGTACTAAAAAAAAATTGAAAAGAAAAGAAATTTAAAACAGCATGCCAGGATGGCCTTCAATTTTAGAACATATATATATAAATAGGTATTTTTTAATATTAATTAGAAAAAAGAAGCAAGAGCCACATACCCTTGTCAATTAGATGACATGACAAAGATCTATACATCCATCCATCTATCTGTCCATCCAAGCAATCATCCATCACGGAAAATGGCCAGCAGCTAGCTAGCTATTGTAATTTGGTTATATAAATTAAGAAACAGCATTTCCGACAACCGATAAATCGGTAGCTAAATATATAAATACAGAGATGTGAGTGCATGCAAATGCATGCAGTGTTGTTGTTTTTTGGAAAGAAGAAATTGTAATGGTTTATTTATTTATTTTTTTTCCTTGTTCTGTTCTTGTTCTCTTTGACCTAAAAAAGTCAACAATTGTATACAAATAAGGTATTATTAAAAAAAAACAACAACAAAGTGAAACAATTCAAATTCCCGGGGAATAAGTACGCCAGCCAGCAAGCAACTACAAATAGCCCTTTTTTGTTGAAGACAACAAAAACACCTGCCACTGTGGGCCGTCATGAGCGTGTCAAACCAAATGGGTCATAAGTACAAAACGCAAATCGTCCAACATAAACACATTCAGTAGCGCGCGCAGCTCGCTAACATACACACACGCTACGCGGCTACAGCCACAACGCTCAGCGCAATTTGTGTTCGACCAAAAAAAAAATAGACAAAAATCCCAGACAATTGAAATATGAATAATAAATTTTAACGCGCTGAATGCCCAGGCAATTGTTGTGTGTGTTTTTTTGCTTCGAAGCCAAATAAATAAAATTTTGTGTTAGTAAGGCGCACAAGTGTAACGGCAACCCAAGCAAACGTATCGTGATCCTTTGTTTGCTTTCGTTTGTTAGATAATAAAGTGTTTTTTGTTTGTTAACGGTAAATAATAATCATAATTATTTTTTAAATTTAAAAAATTAAATAAAACGTGTGGTTATAAATCAGACCTGTGAACAGTAACTATTTTTTGTGTGTTATCCATCATCATTGATAACATCGAGGTTGTTAAGAAGAAGAAGCAGAATCAGCAGCATTGCAAATCAATCCATTGAACAGTAACTACGGCTGCTGCCAGTGCTAAATGTGTTTGTGTGCGTGCGTGTGTGTGCCTGTCAGACTTAAAGAGAGCGGAGAGCCAACACACTTTAGTTTTTTTGCAAAATCACAAGCTTTATATTTTATACGTTGAAACCTCCAGCACACAACAAGAAAAGAAGAATATATATATAGTTATAGTTCTCTAGTGTATAAGTTTAAATCTATAAACTCTTTTTAGTATTTATTACTATTATTACATACAGGTATTTACCAAAAAGAAACAAAGAAATTATTAACCAAAAAAACCTTGACGACGAGTGCAAGTTTAATTTTGATTTTTTCTGCCTGTGGTGTGTGCAAATTGCAATTCGGCAAATTCCTATGTGTGGCTCGGTGCCTTTTCAAAGAAAGTGTGGTTGTTGTTGTAATATCATCTAGAAAAAAGTATTAAGTGAAATTAATAGAATATGAGTTTTTTTGCAATAGAAAACCACAAAGGAATGCGCAATAGAATGGTTATTGTATGTGGTTGAGATGTCGTCTAAACGAAATATAAGTGAAATTGTTCATTGGTTTTCTTTATTTCGTAAATTTTTATTTTTCGCTGTGTGTGTGTGTGTGTTTGGGTAAGAGGTGAAGCGGGTTTATTCATGCAAAGAAAACAAGCGGCAAAGGCGGCGGGCAAGTCAGTTCATAAAGAATACGAAGCAGAAGAAGAAGCATTAACAGTCATCCAAAGTCAGTGAAAAGAAAAGAGTGTGCTGCCTGCCTCTGTGTTGAGAGAGCCAATGTGAGACAGAGTGAGAGAGTGAATAACGATACGTAGGCATTGACGACAATTTGGCAAATAGAAGGCTGTCTCGCAGGCAGGCAACGGGAGAATGTTTGCAAAATTATTTCTATGCGTGATTTTATATTTGTCGGGATCGGGATCGGTGTTGAGAGTTTCTCTCGAGAGAGAGAGTAATTAGAGTTGCGCTATTTTTAATTTTGTAACAAGCGTACTTTTTGTTAACAAAAGGTACGAATTGACATAAACGTACCAAAACAAAAATTAGATTTTTTTTATTATTCGTGAATACATTTACGCTTAAATTATAACATATGTTATTTATGCAAATAACTGGTATAAATATTGGCCAATATTTCTCGATAATTATGATTTATTATCATTTGAAGTAGAATTTAAGGTACCTTTTCGTACTTTTTTGTTCCTACCTGTGGCAATGTTTTCCAACACAATTCACAATTTACCACTGAGAGAGAGAGAAACTCTCAACACCGATCCCGATCCCGGCAAATATAAAACCACGCTATATGATGTTACACGTGTTCTTTTCGAATTGACCAAGTCATCCCATTATTACACGGCATGGGTCAACCCGTAGACTTTTTTTGTGCCAAAAAAATGTACAATTAACAAAATAATTTTGGCTTTCATTTAAAAGAGAAAACTAGAAATTAAATAGGATTTGTGTTATTTTTACCTTGGCAAAGGTTTACTTTGACAAGATTTCTTTGACAAATATTTGTTGTTATTATAAATTAGGGTAAGCATAATGGAACTAGGCCAACCCATGGTACTCCTCAGTTATCTTCAGATTAAAAAAAATGTTATCTCTCCAGCTTTCAATTAGGAGATATACAGTAAATATTGTTTGCTGGTTGGCGGTGGGGTGTCACCACCACCTTTTAAAGAAGCGACAAAAAAAGATAACAGCAAACTTCCGATTTAAATTGCGACGTTGTTGTTGTTGTCGTTTTTTCATTTTAAGTTCTTATCACAATTAGTTTTCACACGGTTATTTTTTTTTCTACCTTGTCGGCAGGGTATGAGGATTAAGCAAGAGCAACAACAACGACAAAAACTTGTTGGTCATGTTCATTAAGGGTTGATAAAGGTATATGTCACACACTGCAAAGATCACCACCCAGGTGAAGAAAAACAAGTTGTTTTTTTATTGTTGTTGTTAATGTGGACTACGTAGCAAAAATTGTGTCTCTTTGTTGTTGTATTTTGCCATTGTTGTTGCTAATATTATCGCACATTAACCTTTTGTCTGGGGTTTGGGGGAATTGTGAAAGTTTTTCGATTCTTTTTTTTTTTTTGTCTAACAAAAAATATATCAAAGCGGACAGTTACTTTCTCTGGATTAGTTGATTTTTATAAATGAAATTTATATTTAATAACATTTCTTTAATTACAAATGCGATTTGCTATTTGTTTGCTCTCGTGCAAAATAGGATTTGTCAGACATTTGTCATTTTGTCATCGTAGAGGAGAGAGCGTTCTCATTGACGTTTTGTTTTTTTAATATATTTAAACTTGCACATAGACATAAAAAATTAGTTCCAAATTTACATCTTATTTCAATTTCTAATTTCTATGAAGACGTAAATTTTATAGATCTTTTTTTTGGGAAAGAGTATAACGGCATTTACATTAGAACTTTTTACCGGGTTAACCTACTTTATGAGGATTTATTTGACATATATATGTCTAAGCGGCAATGACATTTGAAAAAAGAGAGAGTCCGTGTTTTATGATGTCATCATTTCCTCTTACCTTTCGTAAAGATTTAACTAAGGCTACGTTTAGACTACTCGATCTCAAACGTCAATTCCTTTGCGTATACGTCACGTTAATCCAGTGGATTATATTTGACCCATACGCTATGAAATTGACATTTGAGATCGAGTGGATTTCGTAAATGTTAACATACCTTTATGTATACTACCGAAATCATGTTCAGTGGAAATGTAGCATTAGTTTTATAATTAGTCTCTGCCTTTTTTTATTAAAAAAATCACCTATTTTATGGGAGAAAAAATATATTATTATCATTGTGCGAACAGTACATTATAAAAGCCAAACGTTTTAATCGGTACTTGAAGCATTATTTATAACTTAATTAAAAAAAAAAGACTGACGTGTTTTTTTATAATTGAATCATCGTTATAGTATAATAAGCAATAATATTTTTTAAATTTTTCTTATTTCACATAAGTCACATATTAATGGAGAAAAAAATCCCCCACATTTGGAGAATAAAATCCCCCATGCTATTAAAGTCACTGTGTGAACGGTACATTACAACAGTTGATTTCTCTAATCGGGCAAATGTTCTTCTTTGACAAAGTTATTTATAATCTAACTTTTTTTGAAATCCGATTTCTTTTATATTAATTAATCATTAATTGAATTATTAAAAATAATACTTTGAAAATTAGTTCTCATTTCACACAAGTCACATTTGATCGTGAGAGTTCAAGGAAAGGAGACCAATTATCACCTATTTTAAAAATTAATATTTTTAATTAAAGTGTAAACTTTCACCAATATAAATTGAAGATCGACAGGTTGACGATTTTTGTTAAAAACAATTTGTTCTAAAAAACTATAAAACCCCTTTTTCGTGCAACAAAGTAATAATAAATGAGTTGTGCAAATATTACTATACTATTTAGACGATTCTAATTTCATAAACTTATATTGCGAAAGTGTTATTTTGAAGGGAAGAAGAATAATTATTATCACCTGTCCTAATAATTGATATCTTTATTACCTATAGAATATGTCTACATAATAAATTATTAATACAATTTACCAGCAGTTGAATAAAGATAAAGGCCAATCATTTGCAAAATGTTCGAAAAATCTTTAATACCTTTTTTCTTGAAAATAATAAGAAGAAAATGTATAATTTTTTATAGTAGAATTATTAAGTGATACATTTATTTAACAGACAAATTACCATTACAAATACGTCTGGGTCAATCATCAATAGTGAATGTCAGTTAGTGAAAGGAAGAAGAACAGTTATCAATGGTTTTATAAAAGCAGTACATTGTTTTATTATAGAAAATTAGAATTATTAAGTGATACATTTATTTAAAAGACAAATTATTACAAATATTTTCTGTCAATTCAAGTTCTGGGTCAATAATCAACAGTGAATGTCACTTAGTGAAAGGAAGAAACACAGTTATCAACTGTGCTTCTTAAAAGAATTTTAATGAAATATAGTCTAGTAAAGTAATAATATTAACGTGTGGATTCAATATAAAATAAAAAATTAAAAATATTAATACTACATTAGACCTCAGGGTCACAGTTTTAAATATTTAAGTGAAATGTGCAAAAATCCTCTAATTTCCTTAATGTTGCAATGTTAATTCACAGTGAATGTTAGTTCGTGGAGTGAAGAAGAAGAAAAACTATCACCTGTCTTAAAAACAACTAGTATTGTTAACTAAATTAATTGTGATGCATTTATTTTTAAAATATTAAATTGTGAATATAAATATTGTTAAAAAGGATGCAGATTGAATTCCCTTTGCAAAAAGAGCTAAAGTCCTTTATTTACGTGAAATGTGGCCAAATCCTGAAGTCTCTTCTAATTTCCTTAATGTTGTAATGTTAATCCACAGTGGATGTTAGTTAGTGCAGAGAAGAAGAAGAAAAACTATCATCTGTTCTATAAACGGCTAGTAATATTAACTTTAATTAATTGTGATGCATTTTTTTAAATGATAAATTATGAATATAAATGTTGTGGCTTAATAAGGATACTGTTTGAATTCTCTTTGCAAAGAAAGCGCTAAAATACTTGTAACTCTCTTATTTTTTAATGCTGATAATCAACAGTGAATATTAGTGAAAACAAGAAGAAGAACAATTATCATCCACTTTAAAGTAGTATTGTAATGTCAGATAATGAAGTGATAGTGATTTATTTAAATAATAAGTTAAGAAACTATAAATATTGTTGCTAAATCGAGTCACAGGACCATAGTTTGAATTATATGCTGGGAAAAGTACCAAAATCCTTTTACTTTTTGTAATTTATTAAAGTAAAATCATGATCTACAGTGAATGTTAGCTCTAGTGGCAAGAAGAAGAAGAAGAACAATTAACGCCTGATCGTTGATGTCCAATAATAAAGTAACTGATTTTTAAATGATATAATAATTTAAAAAACGAAATATTCATATAAATATTGTCTTGCAGAATAGAGTCGCAGGGCCATATCATGATTTTCTTTACATTATAAGGCAACATGAAATTAAAAAAAAAAAAAAACGTTTTTGAGGTTATGTTAAAGGACATTTACATTCTAATAGATTTCCGTTGACCCAGTGGGTTTAAATTGTCAATTTCATGGAATATGTGTATTCCATTGGATTCGATTGAAGTTAAAATGTATCTTAGACCTCTCCCACACACAACGAACCTTTAATATTAGTCATTCTTTTTGTTCATCGAAACATAGGAAGCGGCAAAACAATCACAGCTTATTTCCCTCTTATTTTTTTTGCTATTATTAAATTGTCTCGCGCGTTTTTCTTTGAATGTCATGGCCAAAACAGAAAAACTTATTGTAAAAAAACATAACATGTGTTTAGTATTTGAACATAGTTTTATTTTTCTCATTGAGTACATTTTTTGGTTACAAAAGAACTAACAATTTTATCTTTTTTTGTTTTCTTACAGTTACGCTAAGTGCTTCTTAAAGCTAAGCCATGGAAGACGGTCATGCTAAAACCGTCGAACAGGTGTTACAACACTTTGGCACAGATCCTGAACGTGGCCTGACACTCGACCAAGTTAAAGAAAACCAAAAGAAATATGGCCCCAACGGTAAGTTATACCTTTCATAAATATTTATGGAATTTTCCATAGACTGGATATGATAAAATTAGGTCAGACTGGAACATATATTGAAGAGGGAATATACAATTCCTATTTTAGATATTTCGATTTAGATTTAGTCGTTTTTTTTGGGATTTTGAAATGTAAAAAGATCCGGATCGATTTTAGCTATTTGGATGATTTAGTCTGTGTAGTAAACCTCCCTACCAAAAACTAATCTTTATTGTTCTCTACCAAAAATTAAGAGTTTTGGATATAGCCCCCATTTGAAGAAACTCTCGAAGAGATTCTATGCAAAGTTCTCATCAAAAGTGGATGGAATTTTTTAGTATTTCTGGTTTGTCCAGATTGTTTAAACCTTTCTTGACGCAGTATAGAACCTACTTGGGTAGGATACTTATTTCCAAATAATGTCATTATCCATATGGCAAGGGGTATAATAGGTTCGGCCTGGGATTTTCACCATTTTCAGTTTTTTTGTTTTTCTTGGGTCCTCAAAATTCGATCCTGATTTTTTTCTACCTAAAACTACACATTAATAACAATCTATTTTTTCTTTTTCTTACCTTGCAGAATTACCTACCGAAGAAGGCAAATCGATTTGGCAGCTAGTTTTAGAACAATTCGATGATTTGCTTGTCAAGATTTTGCTTTTGGCCGCTATTATTTCTTTCGTAAGTAAAACACACACATACACAACTAAAGCTGGATATGTAATGGAAAACATAGATTCTAAGAGATTATATACCCAACTTTTTCCCCAATTTAAATTTAAAAAAATCTAAGCGTTTGATGGAAGAGGAACCCGGGATTTGTTACAAATCCTATCATTTCCATTTTTCCATCACACAACTGTTTTTTTTACATTTTCAACTTAACAATAATCCCTTCTTTTCTTCTCACCCCCTCATTTCAGGTCTTAGCCCTTTTTGAAGAACATGAAGATACCTTCACTGCATTTGTAGAACCTTTAGTTATTTTATTGATTTTGATTGCTAATGCCGTTGTCGGTGTCTGGCAAGAACGAAATGCTGAATCCGCTATCGAGGCCCTGAAAGAATACGAACCTGAGATGGGCAAAATTGTCCGTCAAGACAAATCAGGTATCCAAAAGATTAGAGCGAAGGAAATCGTGCCCGGTGATATTGTTGAAGTATCTGTGGGTGACAAGATCCCAGCTGATATTAGATTGACACATATCTACTCGACCACCTTGCGTATCGATCAATCTATCTTGACTGGTGAATCGGTTTCTGTTATTAAGCACACCGATGCCATTCCCGATCCCCGTGCCGTCAATCAGGATAAGAAGAATATTTTGTTCTCTGGTACCAATGTCGCTGCCGGTAAGGCTCGTGGTGTTGTTATCGGTACTGGTCTCAACACTGCCATTGGTAAAATCCGTACTGAAATGTCCGAGACTGAGGAAATCAAGACTCCATTGCAACAGAAATTGGATGAATTCGGCGAACAATTGTCCAAGGTTATTTCGATTATTTGCGTTGCTGTCTGGGCCATCAACATTGGTCACTTCAACGATCCCGCCCACGGTGGTTCCTGGATCAAGGGTGCCATCTACTATTTCAAGATTGCCGTCGCCTTGGCTGTAGCTGCCATTCCCGAAGGTTTGCCAGCTGTCATCACCACTTGCTTGGCTTTGGGTACCCGCCGTATGGCCAAGAAGAACGCCATTGTCCGTTCCTTGCCATCTGTTGAAACCTTGGGTTGCACATCTGTTATCTGCTCCGATAAGACCGGTACATTGACCACCAACCAAATGTCCGTTTCCCGCATGTTCGTCTTCGACAAGGTTGAGGGCAATGACAGCAGCTTCTTGGAATTCGAATTGACTGGCTCCACCTACGAACCCATCGGTGAGGTCTTCTTGAACGGCCAAAAGGTTAAGGCTGCCGACTACGATGTCTTGCAAGAAATGGCCACCATCTGCATCATGTGTAACGACTCCGCCATTGATTACAATGAATTCAAACAGTGCTTCGAAAAGGTCGGTGAAGCCACCGAAACCGCCTTGATTGTCTTGGCCGAAAAGATGAACCCCTTCAGTGTGAACAAGTCTGGTTTGGATCGTCGTTCTGCTGCCATCTGCGTCCGTCAGGAAATCGAAACCAAGTGGAAGAAGGAATTCACCTTGGAATTCTCCCGCGATCGTAAATCCATGTCTTCTTACTGTGTACCCTTGAAGCCATCCCGCTTGGGCACTGGACCCAAATTGTTCGTTAAGGGTGCCCCCGAAGGTGTCTTGGAACGTTGCACACACGCCCGTGTCGGTACCTCTAAGGTTCCATTGACCAGCGCCTTGAAGGCCAAGATCCTCACCTTGACCGGTCAATACGGTACTGGCCGCGATACCTTGCGTTGCTTGGCTTTGGCTGTTGCCGATAGCCCCATGAGCCCCGAACAAATGGACTTGGGAGACTCCACCAAATTCTACCAATACGAAGTCAATCTTACCTTTGTCGGTGTTGTCGGTATGTTGGATCCCCCACGTAAGGAAGTCTTCGACGCCATTGTCCGTTGCCGTGCCGCTGGTATCCGTGTCATTGTCATCACTGGTGACAACAAGGCCACCGCTGAAGCTATCTGCCGTCGTATTGGTGTTTTCGCCGAAGATGAAGATACCACTGGCAAATCCTACTCTGGCCGTGAATTCGATGACTTGTCGCCTGCCGAACAAAAGGCTGCCGTATCCCGCTCTCGCTTGTTCTCTCGCGTAGAACCCCAACACAAATCGAAGATTGTTGAATACTTGCAAAGCATGAACGAAATCTCTGCTATGACTGGTGATGGTGTCAACGATGCCCCCGCCTTGAAGAAGGCCGAAATTGGTATTGCTATGGGTTCGGGTACTGCTGTAGCCAAATCTGCCGCTGAGATGGTATTGGCTGATGATAACTTCTCCTCCATTGTGTCTGCCGTTGAAGAAGGTCGTGCCATTTACAACAACATGAAACAGTTCATTCGTTATTTGATCTCTTCCAATATTGGTGAAGTCGTGTCCATTTTCTTGACTGCTGCCTTGGGCTTGCCAGAGGCTTTGATTCCCGTGCAATTGTTGTGGGTTAACTTGGTAAGAAGACGAAAAAGAGAGAGAAGAAGCAGGCGAGAGATAACTAATTTGTTTTTTCTTTTGATTGCCCTAGGTTACTGATGGTCTTCCAGCTACCGCTCTCGGCTTCAACCCACCTGATATGGATATCATGGAAAAACCACCACGTAAGGCTGATGAAGGTTTGATTTCTGGCTGGTTGTTCTTCCGGTAAGTTGGAGAGAGAGTAGCGATTGGATTTATTTTTTGAATATTTTGTTTTTGTTGTATCTTCTTCTAGTTACATGGCTATTGGTGGTTATGTCGGTGCTGCTACCGTCGGCTCTGCTGCCTGGTGGTTCTTGTTCGCCGAAACCGGTCCCCATCTAAGCTACTGGCAACTCACCCATCACTTGTCCTGCTTGGGCGGTGGTGATGAATTCAAGGGTGTTGACTGCAAGATCTTCAGCGATCCTCATGCCATGACCATGGCTCTTTCCGTATTGGTAACAATTGAAATGCTTAACGCCATGAACAGGTGAGTTATGAGAATTCAAAAACAAAATGGGTTTAATAGAAAAATATATTTTTTAGAAGATTTCAAATTTTTAAATTTAAAAAAAATATATATGTTTTAAAAATTAAAAAAATTGAAAAAATTGGAAAATTAAAAAAATTGGAAAATTAAAAAATAATTGGAAAATTAAAAAAAAATTGAAAAATTAACAAAATTTTAAAAAAATTAAGTTAAATTTTTTTTTGAAAAAATATTTTTTGAAAGATTAAAAAATCTATTTTTAAAAAAAAAAAATTTTTTTGAAAGAATAAAAAAATATTTTTTTTTTTGAAAGAATAAAAAAATATTTTTTAAAAGATTGAAGAATATATATTTTTGAAAGATTTAAAAAATAAAAATGAATAATGTTTTAAAAAAATTAAAATTAAAAATAATTAATTAAAATTAAAAAAAAAAATTAAGAAAATTATAAAAAATTTGACTTTTAAAAAAATTATTATTTTTGAAAAAATAGGAAGATGTTGAAAAAACATTTTTTTGGAATTTTTTTTTTTTTTTGAGAAAAAAAATATATTTTGGATTTCAAGATTTTTAATATTTTTGGAAGATTTAAAGAAAGTTTTTGGAAGAATTTAATAAAAAATTTATTAATCATTTTTGAATATTATAAAAGAAAAAATAATTAATTTTTTTTGGATTTAAAGATTTAAATTTTTTTTGGAAGATTTGAAAAAAAATTTGGAAGAATTAAAAAAACAATTTAATATATATTTTGGAATATTAAAAGAAATAATAATTAAAAAAATCAGATTTTCTATAAAAATAATTTAAAAAATATATTTTTTTAAAATTTGAAAAATATTTGAAAATAAAAAAATTGAAAAATATTAGAAAATTACCAAAAATAATAAAAAAAATTAACGTACATTTTTTTAAAAAAATATTTTTTTGAAAGATTAAAAAAAATATATATATTTTTTAGGGTAAAAAATATTATTATTTTGAAAGACTAAAAAAAATATATATTTTTTGAAAGTTAAAAAAATATATTTTTGAAAGTTTAAAAAATATGTATTTTTGGAAGATTTAAAAAATAAAATGAATAATCTTTTCGGTAAATTTAAAAATTATAAAAAATCTGACTTAAAAAAAAGTTATTATTTTTGAAAAAAATTTTGGAAGATGTTGAAATTTTTTTTTTTTTTTTTTTTTTTTTGATTTTAAATATTTTTGGAAGATTTACAGAAAGTTTTTGGAAAAATTTAATAAAAAATTGATTAATCATTTTGGAATATTAAAAGAAAAAATAATTATTTTTTTTTTGATTTAAAGATTTAAAATATTTTTTGAAGATTAAAAAAAAAATGGAAGAATTTAAAAAAATTGAATATATATTTTGGAATATTAAAATAAAAAATAATAAAAAAAATCTGATTTTTTTATAAAAATTATTTTTTAAAAAAATATTTTTTTAAAAAATATTTTTCAATAATTTTCAAAAAAATCTTTATAAAGTTTTGGTTATCAATTTTTTACAAATTTATTTGTAAACATCGTTTTATTAAAAATTCCTCTCTCTCTCCCTCTTACAGCTTGTCTGAAAATCAATCTTTGTTGGTTATGCCCCCATGGTCCAACATGTGGTTGATTGGCTCAATGGCTTTGTCCTTCTCATTGCACTTTGTCATTCTCTACGTAGATGTTCTTTCCGTGAGTATTTGTTGTTGTTTTTTATTTATTTATTCTAAACCTAACCCCAAAAATGTAATTTTTTATTAACAAAACATTTTTTTAATATGTAATATATAGACCGTGTTCCAAGTGACACCATTGTCGGGCGATGAATGGATAACTGTGATGAAATTCTCTATTCCTGTAGTTTTATTAGATGAAACACTCAAATTCGCTGCTAGAAAGATCGCTGACGGTGAGAATCCCATTTATAAAGTGCACGGGATCATATTAATGTGGGCCGTATTTTTTGGCCTCTTGTTTGTTATGCAGTCTTAAATTAATTTAAGTTTAAAATTAATAACCCCCCCTCAACCCAACCCCTCTAAACAAAACCTCCCAATTTTCTTAACAAAAACAACTACTACTTACTATTACATCTATATATATATAATATACGATACAAAAAAAGCCAATAATCATTGTCGTTATGTGCGTGCATACCAAACTAATTTGTTTTCAAATATCTCTACTCTATTTGTATCTATTTTTTTTTCTAAATGCTTTCTTTATATATTAAATTATTAACCTAACAAAAACAAATTTTTCTACTTCAAAGCAAAACAAAATGCAAGGCAACATAAAAAACCAAGTTTGAACTCCAAATTGTTGCAAATAATAAAAAAGAAACAAATATTATATAATGTTAACTAATTGTTTACCCAATACTAACTTATAAATGCAAAAAGCAAAAAAAGAAAACTTAATAACATTTTAGGCTTAAAAACAAAAAATAACATTTTGGCGCCTTTTTCTCTCTACCCTTATTGAAAAAAACAAAAACAAAATATAAAGCTTTTTTCTTTGGTTTGATAATTTTGTTATACATATATTTGGCTATATGCGTATTTGAATGAATCTCTCTGCAGCATATATACATACATACATATTCCCATTATTTTCTCTATTATTATTAAAATTAATTATATACAAACAAATCACACACACATACATGTAATAGTGCAATTTTTGTTCATATATAGATTTTTTTTTTGAAAGCCACAACACAATATTTTTATACAAATTTATAGGTTATGATTTATTTTTTATCAAACAAAGAAGAAAACAAAATAGTAAGGAGGATTATTTTTTTTAAATAATTTTTTATATAAATAAATAGTTTAAATATTTATGTATTGGGTTTACAGAAGAAGGGAAAACAAGTTACAAAACAAACAACAAAAAAGCAATAATTTCTTCTCACAAAAGTTTTCCATTAAATTAATTTTCTTTTTTCATGCTGTCTTCTGTCTATCCATCTCTCTCAACTTTTTTTTTGTTTATCGGTACTTAAGAAATATATATATACATAGCAATTTAAAAATAAGAAAAACAAAACAAAAAGAAGGGATTTTGAAAACCTGGGTAAGCAAATAAAAATATTTGGGTAATACAGCTTGGTAGGGAAGCATTATTTGTTCCAAAACAACAACAAAACAAAAAAAGGAAAAATTTCCACATAGAGAAAAAAAGCCAAAACAAAAACTAAATACCACCTCATTTTGTATTTCGGCCACACATTTATTTTTTTTCTACAGAGATTCTAAACCACTCTCAAACTCTCTCTCTAAAAATTGTTGGCCCCAAAACTAGCTGTATTTCTACAATAATAATAAACATAACAACAAAAACAACAAGAACACATATATAGGTTTTAGAAGTATTATTGTGACTTATATATATTTAAAAAAAAATGAGAAAAAAAAACATAACAACAAATAGTCTTCGTTTTTTTTGATGATGATTTAATTAATAATCATTCACTAATGATGATAATGTTATTAGACATTCGTAAATTTAGTTTAGTGGTATAATATTTAAAAAAACAAAACAAACAAAAAACAACAACAAATATATATGTAAATTATTAAATGTCTCCATTTTAAGGATCTGCATTAAATTAAAAAAAAGAAAAACAAAAAACGAAATATTAAGGATAGCGAAAAAAAATAAATAAATAAAATAAAACATTTTTAATTGTATATAACAACAAAATAAATAAATAAAAAAACACTATTTACTACAATTACATTAAAAAAAAACAACAAGAACAACAAATTCAAATGAGTTGTGAACACCAAAAAAACATACATCCCATTTAGAAAACAAAAAATTCATTTCAAAAATCTTAACTCTTTCTTCAAAAAAACAAATATATTTAAATTAAAAGAAAATTGCTATTGGCATGTTTATTGCATTATTAATTAACACATACATACATATATACACCAACAACAACACCAACCACAATACACACGAAAAAAACAATAATTTCTCTACTATTATTAAATTGGCATGTGTGTGTGTTATTAACAAAATAAAATTAAAGATTTAGGGGTTAGGACAAAAAGGCAATGACAGATCACATTTCAAAATAATATTTAGGAAAAAAATAGCAAGGTTTTATTTCTAACCTCACTTTAATATCAATTTTTTTAGCAAGGTTTTATTTCTAACCTCACTTTAATATCCATTTTTTTATTTTTTTTAATTTTTTTTTTAATTTTTTTTAAATAATATTAATAAAAATTTATTTAAATATAACAAAATATACTTGTTAGGAAAAGAATTAAAGAGAGTATAGGTTAATTTTTTTTTTTAATTTTTTATTAAAAACTATTTTTTTTGTCAAGAAAATATTTTTCAACACAACCTACCTTTAAAGAATTGCAATATTCGTTATTATATCAAGCAAATTAATAAGAGAATTTTTAAATTCTTTAAATGTGTTTTTAAAATTTCATTAAAAAATTAATTTTTTCAAAAAAAAAAAAAAAAAAAAAATAAATAAAAAATAATAATAATAATTTTTTTCTACATAACCTAACTTTGAAATTTTTTTAAATTTTCCTTAACATTTTCCACATAACCTACCCTTAAAGAATTACAATTTTCGTTATTATATCATGCAAATTATGAACAGAATTTCTAAATTCTTCAAATGTGTTTTTAAAATTTTATTGAAAACTTAAGTTTTTCAAAAAAAAAAAAAAAAAAAAAAGAAAAATATTTTTCAACATAACCTAACTTAGAATTGATTTTCGTTATATCATGCAAATTATTAAGAGAATTTCTAAAGGCTTGAAATGTTTTTTTAAGTGTTATTTAAAATTTAGAATTTAAAAAAAAAATATTCTTTGACATAACCTAACTTTGAAAATTAAAAAAAAAAATTATAATTAAAATATTATTATCTTAGGAAAGGGAACTTCTCAATGATTAAGGGAAACATTTTTTGAAAACTTCATATGAAAAAGTTATTTGCCAAAAAAAAAAAAAAAAAAAAAAAATCAACATAACTTAACTTTTTTAAACAAATTTAAAATTTTTGTTGATTTTTTTTTTACTTTAAAAAAGACATTAGAGTCAGTGAAGAAAGCCAAATTTTAAAGATTTTTTTTTTTTTTAATTTCAATATAATCCAATATTTTTTTATAATTTTTTTCAGAACAAAAAAATTTTAATTTTATTAAGAATAGGCAAAAATGTGTTTTTTTTTTTTAATCTGATATGAAATCCAAATTTTGAAAGAATTTTTTTTCAACAATTTTTTTTCAACATCCTAAAAAAATATTTTTTTTTGTTAAAATGTCATACACATAACCTAACTTTTTAAAAAAAAAAATTTAAAATCTTAATTTAATTTTTTCACATTTAAAAACGCATTAGTCAGTGATGAAATCCAAATTTTAAAGAAAGTATTTTTTTTATTTAATTTCAACATAACCCAATATTTTTTTAAAAAAATTAATTCCTTCGGAACAAAAAAGAAAATATTAATTATATTAGGAATAGAGCAAAGCTGTTTTTTTTATCTGATATAAAATTCATCATTTATAAGAAAAACATTTTTTCAACTTTTTCCTAACCTAAAAAACAAATTTCATGCTAACCCAACTTTTTTTTTACATATAAATATTTTAATGAAATATTAGGAAAAAATTGTATAATACTGCTCAATATTTCTTAACAGTAGGAAATTTTAATTTGCAATTTTGTATTAATGTTTTTATTTTAAAATTTTTTTTTTCAACATAACCCTATTTTTTCAATAGTTTAGGAAAAATGATTTTTTGTCATAGCTATCATTTTTAGAAGGTCTTGCAGCCTAGATTCCACTTAGGTTCCCCTATTATTTAAATATTTTTTTTTATTTGTATTAATGTTAATTTTTTTAAGAAAAATATTTTTTTTTCAACATAACCCCACTTTTTTTATTGTTTAGTAAATTTTTTGATTTTTTTTTTGTAATTTTTCTCTTAACAAATTTTTCTATGATTTTTAGAAGTTCTTGTAGCCTAGATTTTACTTATGTCCCCTTGTAATCTAAATATTTTTTTTGTTAATAACACACACACACAATGCAAATATTGAAGAATTTAAAACAAAATAGAAATTAAGGGAAAAAAGACAACAAATAGGTTGTAGAACAAAAAACAAAAACACCAAGAAAAAAAAAACCTCTCCCTCTCGCCACCTCGAAGATCTCCAAGCCTTTAAACATATCTTTGCTGCTGCTGCTTCCTTTCTTCTTCGTCTACATCGTTGTAATTTATGCCATCCCCCACACAGGAATGATTTTTTTTTATCGAAAGCCCGCTAAAAATGCTCGTTCGCTCGCTAGCTTCTTGTATACAAAAACAACAACAACAAAATTTGTATATCTAAACAAAAATTTGGTTTAATATTTGTTTTACTAACCCCCCTCTACTGCCCACAAAACAAAAAATCCCAAACAAATTTATTTTTAACGAAATTATTCAAAATTCTACGATTCTAATCATAAACTTTTTTTTTGAATACCTTTCTCTTCCATTCCATTTGCAGTTAACCCCAATTTCCATTAAAAGATTACCAAAACACCAAAACATAAAAAAGGCCAACAACAAAAACACCACCACCAAAAATCTATCCTCCCTCCGATGTATTTTTCATAAAATTTATTTATTTTTTTCCTAAGATGCTATAGCTGCTTAAGTATAATACAAAAAAAAAAAAAAGAAAAACAACAATACACAGATACCTAAAAAAAAACGAAAAAATGGCAACGGAAAACACGAAATAAAAAGAAATTGTTTTTTTTCACTACAAAAAAATAAATTGTATGAAGTTTTGTAATAAGAAAAACAAACCCCCTCCCCCCAAACCATACCCCACCCCTACAGCCTTACACACAGATCCAGTATATTAGAGACTAAACACACCTAAAAAGGAGAAGAGGGGCAAAGATCCCCTTTGGCTTGTGGTGTTTACTTTGGATCACAAGCACCAAACAAACGAACGACCCGACCCTGCTAGTGTTCCAAAAAGAAAAAAAAATGAGTTCTTTTCCCCAGCTGTGACCTGCCAAAAGAGATCATTTTGTTATCACCACACTCTCCCCGCTATATTTTTGCTCTTCTCCTAACTCATAAATGGAACGGACCTCCCCACGCCCTCTAGTACATCTAGGTTTTGGAGTTGAGAGCTTTGTTGGTTTGATTCCACATTCTGAAATGTTTCTTTGCCTTAGATTTTTTTCTCCCCCCTTTCAGCTTTACAACAACAACAAACCCCTGCGATCGATTCCTATTTTCAAAGAAAAAAAACTTGAATGGAAAGTTTGTTGTTTCTTTTTAGATAAATTTTTAAGTCTTATAAAACAATAATAATATTTTTTATATATAAATATTTTTTTTCAAACATAGTTCCTGATGTTGTTGACACCAATAAATGGTAAATTGACATCAGCATCATCAACAACAAAAACTACTCAGCAAAATTTAAGCAGCAGAGCAACAAAAAAGTGTTGGCGTCAAAAAAATAAGGACATGTAATTTTTTTTTGGGTACACCAACAACCTCAAAAGAAGAAGAAGAACAACAACAACATTAATAAAATTTACTATTAATTCCCATACATTACACCCAACAGTGTAATGAAAAAAGCCAACAAACAAATCCCCCAATATTTTCTTTCGTCTCGTACGTGTGTCTTATATAACTTTTTAGATAAACCGCCGCACCAGTTTTTTTGAAAACAAAAACCAAAACCCTCAAAACATATATATAAATATGATGATCTAAATACATCATATACCAAAAAAAAATTAAAAAAAAAAAACTATTATTAATTATTACCTTTAAAAAAAAAATCCAAAATGTTGAGTGTGTATATGTATAAACAACAAAAATTAACTTATATTAAAAAAAATGGTATAATACCCAATTAGCAGAACAACAACTATTACTACAAAAAAAATATAAGTACCATATATATATACAATATATACATCATATATATATTTAGTAACATTAAATATATATGTGTGTGTGTTGAAAAGCATGCCTAGTGAAATTAAAATTTTATTTAATAAAGTATTCACCGAAACAAAAAACAAAAACAATATATAAAAAACATACAAACAAGAAAAACAAACACAAAATAATATATAAAAAAAATAAATAAAATAATTGAAAAAAAATATTGGCAAAAATGTGTTTTTATTTTTTCTTCTTCTCTTGAATTTTAGCAGCATTTTTATGTACAAAAAAAAAACAGTAAAAAAGAGGTCTCCAATTTAAAGGAGCTGTGACCGTTTATATCAGGGGGGTTACTCTGTATTGCGTTGCGAAAGCCAGTGCGATGCGAAAGCTAAATGCGTTAAGAGTGCAATTTGGTACTCTGTATTGCTCACGCAAACGCATTCGCAAAATAAATCCAAAATAGGGCAACACTGACACCACAAAGTAAACAATAACGAAAAATGACAAAAGGAAACGTCAAAAAATTGTAAATAAAAACATATTTTTATGTGGTACGAGTGTTTTTTTTTTAACATTAAAAATTTAAAAACATATTTTTATGTGGTACGAGTGTTTTTTTTAACATTAAACATTTAAAAACATATTTTTATGTGGTACGAGTGTTTTTTTTAAACAAAAATGACGAACCAACTAAAAAAAAGAATTTTAAGAGAAAATAGAAGTACGAATAATGTGTCAAACGTTTTCAAATATTTAATTTTTATAAATTTGTACAAAATGTTCGTCTCAATAAAGATGCGTTTATGTTTTTAATAAACGCTATTAAAAATGACCTCGTCGTTCCAAATAGATCCACAGCAATTCCAAATCCAATAAAAGTGGACGTTGAAATTGCTTGGACAAGGAGGTTATCAACACCAACCTGTAAATATGCACACATAGTTTCACATTTTATATACATATATAGAGAAAAATGCCCCGACTTCGAATCCGATCGCGATCAAATGAGAAAATTAGGCACATTTTACAGTTTTTCTTTGACAAAGGCGAAAATGCAAGCCAAGCGGCTAAAATTGTGAATGGTGTTTATGGTTCCAGCGACATCTCTTACAGGAGGTCCATCTGAATTAAGTTCATCATCCAGTTTTCTCTACAATTTTTTGGCGCGTCGTTTCGCATTTGAACTCTACAACTGGCCCCTTGCCAAATCGCTGTGTTGCACCATAAAATCTACTAAAGTTTGGAACTGACGGTGCTGAGTCGTCAACTGTAACTTTTTTTGGCTTTCACCCAAAATAATTATCAATTTAGATGTAAATAAAAACTTTAATTGTTCTTATTTACATGTTTCGCTTCATTTGCGTTTGCTATTTTGTTAACGCAAGATATTTGCGTTTAACGAACGAGTTTGACATGCGTTTTCGTATTACAGATTGCGGTGATGCCACATTTGCGTAAAGTAGATGCGAAAGGAGATACGAAAACGAATTAGAGAGTACCAATTACGCGATGCGATACAATTTTTCTTACGCATCGCAATACAGAGTAAGAGTCTAAACGCAACCAGAGAGTCACGAGTCAGCGTCATACGTTTTCGCCGGCGTGAAAACCAAACGGAAGAGTTGGCGTTAGCGGCACAAAATGTCAATATTTGTTTTGATTTTCTGACAGAAAATTTTACGTTGCGCAAACCAAAATCAATTTATTATTTAATAAACAATAATGTTAAGGAATTTGGATAAAATTATTGAAAAAAATATTTTTCTTCCATTTTATTAATAATTCATTAAAAAACATCCACAATCTTTGAAAATATTTGTTTTTTTAACAGTACTGCCATATGTTTTGATATAAATTCTCATTGAAATTTGGTAGCACTGTTGATTTTTACCTAGAATATGGCAACTCAATTGAGAGCAAGAGAGAAATTTTGAGTATGACGCTGAGCAAAAATGAATAAAATCTATTCTAGCGCCATGCCGCTAGACGCGAACGTCAGCCGTCGCGATTTCCCGTTGCCTATAAGAAACACACGGCAAACGACTGTCGCTGACTCTAGACTCTATGGTTGCGTTTAGACTCTAACCCCCCTGTTCTGCTTATCATGTGAATTGAAATTTTCGAACTGCGACAAAAATAAACGTCGACATGGTACTTTGCAGAAATAGTGTTACCAAACAATAAAAACTGTATTCGTTTTTAACATTGTTTCTATCATTCTATTTTTTAGTAATTTCGTAAATTCTAACGATAATTTTATTATTATTTTTTAATATTTTATTATTCGCAACATAAAATATATGTATGAAAGACTCTTTAATATCATTAATTTGTCGATTGATTTAAGGCGAACATTTGGTAACCCTATCTTCTTCGGTCTTACTTCAAATCAGCTGTTTGTGTCAAGCAAGAAATTCTGTTGAAGAAAATGCATCACAAACCTTAGTATCTATTTAAAGTTTGTTTTTAATGGTGTTTCATGTTTACTTTGTGATTTTAAAGAAATTATACGCAATAATAACATTTTCTTTGTTTCAAATATTCTCAAAATATTCTTTTATATAGAAAAATATGAATACACCCGACTCTCACTATGAAAATGTAAGTGTAAATAATTCACTTCAAACGGGTGTAAAGTGTATTACAGAACAGGTCGATGTATGTTCGTTACACTTCTACCGTTGAAGTGAATGCCAGAACATGTCCGTATAGCTTCGAATCTCGCCACCGATCCTCATCAGTTCCCTTAGTTTTTTGTTGGGGATATTCTCCTCATTTTTCTAATCTACAATACGGGGGATAATTGATGATTCCATGAATTTCAAAAATGATAAGTCCTGTTAACATATTGAGGCAAAGAAGAATCGCCGTAAACCCAAAAATCTAGATTCAAAATGTGTAACAGATCTTCGAAATAAGTAATTAGTATTAGTAATTATTATAGTATTCATACGCTAGGGAGAAATCTCACTAGTGAGAAGATTCTCATTCCGCTTTTTCTTTAGCTTGCGAACGTCAACTGTCAAAATTTGACTTAATCGTCTGAAAACGTAAACAAAAATTAACTGTTCTGGATGTCAATTCCACGTGAATTTACTCGCTCTTCCCCTTCGACTTATTCTGAACAACATTTCTCAGTGATTTTTTTCGCATTCTCGATTGGCCTTGTTCTGAATGAAGTTCGAAAGCGAAAAAATCCGCTTTGGCGAAAAATTAGGTATTCTGGATTACAGGGAGTGCGAGCATGTTATGATATTTTGTGCGAAATATTTCGCTAATAAATTTAAAGGGAGCTGACTACATAAACATAAGTAATAAATATCTACATAATACTTATTTTATGATGATTTTGAATATTCAGCCCAATCGCCTAAATGTGGGAGAAATTCTATTCCCACGGAAAGCATTTCTCTCGAGAGAAAAATCCTCCAATCGTAGAAAATGTAGGAGTAAAATTTTTGGAATATGGCATCTCTTTTTAATCAATTGTGGTGTGTTTTTCATACTTTGTGTACCCTTATTTGTTTGCACAAATTTAAAGTGTTCGTATTGTACGAAATAATTAAAAAGAAATAAAGAATTGAAACCTAAAAATAAATAGTATTATACTTAGAGCATATTTATAGGATGTTGCTACTTCCAGAGAACAAGGTTGTCAAGAAGACAATTGCGAGATAGTTTCAATCCTCTTGAATTGCCACAATCATTGCAAGCACATAAAAATACATTAAATACATTACAATGTTGAGGAAAATGATATAACAACAGAAACACCAGAAGAAGAGACGTCCCCTAACCTATATTTTACAGCCGGCCCAAACCTGAGAGAGAAAATTGGACAAGATTTGCATAACTTATACCAGAACACAACCCATTAAAGTATATTAGTTTATTTATTAAAATATAAACACAATTTAAATTTGTACATCTTGAAAAAAAGTTAAATAAATTGAATTCATATCACTCATGAGTCTTATTATTTAGTTAGAGGAAATTCATCAATTAAGTTGCTCCAATTGCAGGTTTGTTTTTGCCAATTTGTACTCTACCTCCCGTATTCGTAACTTCTCCATCAGAATGTTATAGCGCTTCATTTCATCCAGTTGATTTTCTTTGAATTTTTCCATTACTTGGTAAAGTTTTTTCTAAAGATCGCCCAATTTTTCAATTGTTCTGTATATTCGCTTTTGATACTCATTTTGGATTTTTGATTCTCTTCATTTTTTGTATGGATTCCAAAAGTTGTTTTTGGACATCCAATTCACTTTTAATTATTTCCAATGAGGTTGAGCGAATTGAGCTCATTTTCCGTTTTTTTCCAAAACCGAGTAAGAGACACTTTGCTCCCTATATAGAATCCACGTGCAATGTCAGGATGTAATTCCATCACTGACACTAAATGCTGCATTTGGGTTTTATTTGTCTTCGACCTACAAAGAATTAATTTATTTATTTCTATTTCGATATATATTTTGAAAAATCATACTTACAATTTTTATCTCTCTTCGATTTTGTTTGTTTCTTTATGATGCCTACTTTTTCTCCTTTCTCCCTTTAACTCCCTTTTTACACTGTTGCATAAAAATAGTATTAAAATGTGAGATGCAAAAAAAGGAAATTCCGAGCGGAATTTTCTTTACCATTGCGGAAAAGGGAGAAGAAAGAAATAGCGCACGGAATTATTTTTGACGATTGGGCTGAATATCAACCATGGCACAATAAATAGGTAGTTCATTTAGCGCAGCTGATGTCTCGATTAACTGTCAAAGTGCGTAATTTCTATTTGAATTCGATGTGCAATGTTGCCAACCATGTGAAATATGATAAGGAAATTTTGACAGATGGTCGAGACAAAAACAAAGGTTTTTGTTGTGGTACATCACCATATTATTGCCTCATGCCTAAGGCTACGTTTAGACTACTAAATCCACTCGATCTCAAATGTCACTTCCATTGCGTATACGTCACGTTATCATGTTCACAAATCCAGTGGATTATATTTGAATAAGACAACAAATAGGTTGTACAACAATCAAAAAAAGAACCTCCTCCTACCGAAGATCCTTAAACATATCTTGCTGCTGTTTCTTATTTTCGCAAAACCCACAGGAATGTTTTTTTTTTTGAAAATCCGATAAAAATGCTCGTTCGCGAGCTTCTTGTGGACCAAGGCCTATAAATATGGTCGTCCAGGGAGATCAGCTGGATATCAGCTGCCTCTTATGTTTGCTGTCAAAAGACATAAGAAGCCACTACCAACATAGTTGATTTTTTGTTATTCACCTTAAGTTGTCCTACCTTGTATTATTCATGGCATAATTACAGAAGGTAGTCTCATTTGAGAATTTGACGATGGCAACCTTTTTAATTTGAAACTCATCTATCAATTTTAAATAAAATGAAAATTAAATTCCATAAAATTTGATGTATGTCGATTGGCATATTTTCAATAAATTAAACAAAATATATTCTCTAAAGCTGATCATTGCTCTCAAGATTTAACGATGATTGTTACATCTTTTATTTATAAGTTTTAGAAGCAGGGAAATTCAAAATATTTATAAATATAAATTATTTAGCGATTTTTGCCACTGAACACATGATATGCGTACAAGGAAGATATTTTCATTTCAATTTTGAAAGTTGAAATCTGTCAAAAGCAAATTTATGAAAAAAAATAGGAAACACATGACTGCATGTTATTATGCCATGTACAGAACCTGCAAGAATTTAAAAATTTTTACTACGAAAAAAAACATATGTATATAAAAATTTGTAGTATGTATGTAAAAAATAGATATGATAAATATTACATAAATTTCTTTTTACGTCATTAAATAAGAAGAGGAAAAACACACACAAACAGTGAGAATCTTTCCAAAAATAACAACATCAAAAAATAAAACAAAAATGTCAATTATATTTTTGTTTAAATATCCATCTTGGAGGTTAATGACAGATGACTAAACAACAAACAAAATACAAATGAACTTTCCAGGGTCGCTCCCTGTATGGACCTCACACACAGACGCCGCAACCACTTACGTGAACACATGACCCTGGCAAAGAATTTTTTTTTTGCTAATTTGATTTTTAAAATTTATGACGGTTATGTGCTTTTCAAAATAGAAATGAAAAGCTTTTTTTTGGGGAAATGGAAAAATATACATACATACATACATATATTTAAAGCTAAATAAAAATGGAAAATATTAACAGTGTAGAACAAAAGTGTGCGGAAATGATTGTAGAGCTTTTTATATTTTCGTGTGATATTATGGGAGAAACTAGAGAAGGGACTATTGTTTTTTAATTAATTCCTGCAATAGATCCAAATATGGCTCAATAAGTAGGTGGTCCATTTAGCGCAGCTGATGACTGGATTAACTATAAATTTGCGTAATTTGTACTTGAATTCGATGTGCAGTGTTGCCAACCGTGTAAAATATTATAAGGAAAAATGCAATAATAAGGTGATGTATTAAAAAAATTTATCAAAAACCATTGTTTTGGTCTCGAACATCTGTAAAATTTTTCCTTATAATATTTCACATGATTGGCAACACTGCACATCGAATTTGAATAGAAATTACCAACTTTGACAGTTAATCACGACATCAGCTGCGCTAAATGGACTACCTATTCATTGTGCCATGGTCGAGACAAACACAAATGTTTTTGTTTTGATACATCACATTATTATTGCATCCATGGCACAATAAATAGGTAGTCCATTTAGCTCAGCTGATGTCTTGATTAACTGTCAAAGTGGTTAATTTCTACTTGAATTCGATGTGCAATGTTGCCAACCGTGTGAAATATTATATGGAAAATTTTGACAGATGGTCGAGACAAAAACCAAGGTTGTTGTTGTGATACATCACCTTATTATTGCATCATGAACCTGACGTTTTTACAAGACATTGTTGAGTAGTCTATATCCCAGACAGAAACCTTTTAACAAATTTGAAATATTTAAAAATAGTAGATTCCTGGAAGTTCTGGAGCAAGGTCTATTGATAAGGTCATTCAGGGGAACCAGTTGCATATCAGCTGATACTAAAATTTACTGTCAAAATTCATTATTGTGAATTGATTTCCATTATGAAAACGTAAACAAAGTCTAAATTTTTCAGACTTCAGATAAAGCAGCTGACTTTCGCTTCCTGGGTGGCCTTATTAATAGATCATGCTCATGGCACAATAAATAGGTAGTCCATTTAGCGCAGCTGATGTCTTGATTAACTGTCAAAGTGGGTAATTTCAACTTGTATTCGATGTGCAGTGTTGCCAACCATTTGAAATATTATATGGAAAAATTTGACAGATAATCGAGACAAAAACAAAGGTTTTTGTTTTGATACATCACCTTATTATTGCATCATGATCGTGCTCTGGAAGAATCATATATTATAGTACATTTACATTGTACTCGATTTTGAGAACTCAGTCCATTGTCTAAATTGAATTGCATAAATGTCAAATAAATCTTCAGAGACGAGATTAACACGTTTAAATGCTTTTACGCTATTTTAGACTATAACTTTTATTTTGATAATGTGCATTAAACAGCATTTACATTAGAAGTGTTTACCGGTTTATCCTGCATAATATTACGTTTACATTTAACTCGATTTCATTAGCCCAGAGGGTTTCAATTGTCAATTCCTTTGCATATATGTCAAATAAATCCTCATAAAGTAGGTTAACCCCGAAAAAAGTTCTAATGTATATGCCGTTTTATGACGATTCATTTGTCATATATACAATGGAATTGAAAATTTGAACACACTGGGTTAACTAAATCAAGTAAAATTAAAATTTAAAATAGTTACCTAACAAAAAAGATATAGAAACAGCTGAAAAATTTGAAATAATTCGAAATTCGGCGATTTAAATGACTGTCAGCTGATAATTGTTGACATGTTTACATCGAAAGTTTTTTACGAAAATCTGTAAGTTTTTGAAATAAGAATTTAAGGGTAATTACAAACAATCTTTACTTCTTTTTTAGCTCAATTTTAGCTCAAAAAAAAAAGAAAACCCTCTTCTTCGTTTTATTAGTAGTTGACCAGATTAATTTTTATTAATTTTCGTTTTTGGTTATTTTGTTTTTTTTTTTATTAAATATATATAAAATTCATATTAGTTTATGTACTCGGTACTAAGTTATTAATAATATACAAACAAATAAATAAATACATACATCGATTCATATATAAATAAATAATAAATATTAAATGTTTTCATTCGTTTTTTTTCAATTCATATTTGACTAAAACATCAACAATGTTGATATAACAACAAAAATATATACAACAACATGGGGATTAACAATAAGTGTAGCCGAATCGGTGCCAGCCTCCAATTGAGCGGCTACTTCACGTGCCGAAATATTAAAGGGTAAACTTTCAAAGGAGACAAAACAATCAAAGGATTCTTCACTTTCAGCATTGGAAGCTACCGCCGTCTGGGTGACATTGAAATAGGAATTATCACGCAAAATGGTGGAGGGATTATCTTTTAGAATGATGGCATCGGGATCGTTGGAACTGTAAAGAGAAAGATTGGCATTAAAATATTGGCATTAATTATAATTATAATGAAAGAATAAAACATTTTGACATTGGTAATTGTGAATTGTTATTAATTTATGGTACATTTACATCAAACGTGTTTTATGATATAAAACCTACATATAGGCAATGGAATTGACAATTTAAACCCACTGGGTTAATGAAATCAAGTGTAATATAAACTTACAATTAAATTGTCATTTACTTTGCTTTAATCACGACCTATTAATAAGGTCATCCAGACCAGCTGGATATCAGCTGTTTCTCAAGTTTGCTGTCAAAATCAATTATTGTGAATTTACTTCCATTATGAAATCGTAAATAACATTCAAATTTTTGACATAAGACTTGAGAAAAAAACAGCTGACTCTCGCTTGCTGGCTGACCTTATAATAGACAATTTAAAACCACCAGGTCTTAAAAAAATCCACTACAATGTAAACTTACTATTCAATTGTCATTCAGGGAGACAATCTGCATATCAGCTGTTTCTCAAGTTTGCTGTCAAAATCCATTATTGTGAATTGACTTCCATTAGGAAAATGTAAACAAAGTCCAAATTGTTTACATTAGACTTGAGAAAAAACAGCTGACTCTCACTTCCTGGCAGACCTTATAATAGACAATTAAATTGACAATTTAAACCCACCGCGGGTTATCGAAATCAACTACAATGTAAACTTACTACTAAATTGTCATTTTATTTATTTCAACCAAAAACCTATTGATAAGGTAATCCAGGGAGACAAGCTGCATATCAGCTGTTTCTCAAGTTTGCTGTCAAAATCCATTATTGTGAATTGACTTCCATTATGAAAATGTAAACAAAGCCAAAATATTTGCCATTAGACTTTAGAAAAAAAAAAACAGCTGACTGTCACTGGCTGACCTTATAAAATGCCCTTAATATTAAAAAGACAATTTAAACCCACCGGGCGTTAACAAAATCGACTACAATATAAACTTACTATTAAATTGTCATTTCCTTTGCCTAAATCATGATGCAATAATAAGGTGATGTATACCAACAAAAACCTTCGTTTTTGTCTGACTCTGTCAAATTTTTCCTATTAAAATTTCATTATTGTGAATTGACTGCATTATGCAATTCAACGTAGAAATTACCCACTTTGCACAATTAATCAAGATATCAGGTGTCCATTTAGCACAGCTGATTGTGCCATGGATTAACTGTCAAAGTGGGTAATTTATACTTGAAATCGATGTGCAGTGTTGCCTCCATTTGAAATATTATATGTGAAAAATTTGACTTCCATTATGAAAACGTAAACAACATTCAAATTTTTGACATTAGACTTGAGAAAAACAGCTGATTCTCACTTTCTGGCTGACCTTATAATAGACAATTAAATTGACAATTTAAATCCACTAGGTGTTATTGAAATCCACTACAATCCAAACTTACTAATTGTCATTTCATTTGTCTTAAACAAGACCTATTAATGAGGTGATCCAGGGAGACCAGCTAGATGTCAGCTGCTTCTCAAGTTTGCTGTCAAAATCCATTATTGTGAATTGACTTTCACTATGAAAATGTAAACAACATTAGACTTGGGAAAAAACAGCTGACAATGATGTTTTCCATAAATCACAATCGATGTAAATATAGCATTACATAGCTAAAACAGAATATTTCTGTTTGACTTCTATTATAGTACGTTTACATTGTACCGGATTTCATTAACCCAGTGGATTTAAATTATCAATTTCATTGTATATATGTCAAATAAATCCTCATGAAGTAGGTTAACCCAAAAAAAAAAAAAATTCTAATGTAAATCCCGTTTTATACACTTCTAATAAAATGTAACTTTTTTCGTGATTTATATTGTCAAATATCAGATTTATATATATTATTTTAATTAATATACTTACACCATATTAATAATCGGCTTGGGAAATATATTATTGACAATACACTCCAAATGTGTTTCATTTTGTACTTTGCGGGCATGAAATTCAATTTCATATTGCCTCAAATCCACGATGTGCACTTCTTTTTCAACCGATTTATATTCCGATCCGGCATTTACTGAACATTTATATGTGCCATTTAATTCTATACTGATATTATTAAGAGTCAGGCTACTATATTCATGATTTGGGTCATCTGAGGTTTTTCGCAATTCAATGTAATCGCGAAGAAGTGGCTGGAAATAAAAGAAAGAATTAGAAAAGGGTTATTGTAAATTTATATAAAATGGATAATTATCGTCTGAACATAATATAAATATTAATATAATAAAGTACTGTATATCATGATGCAATAATAAGGTGATGTATCCAAAACAAAAACATATGTTTTTCTTATTCGACCAATGGTTGGCAACATTGCATGTCGAATTCAAGTAGAAACTATGTACATTGACAGTTAATTTGATAGTCAGCTGCGCGGAATGTATTTATAACATTTTGAAATCATATTTATAAATCCAGTAACGCTTAGCAATTGACAATTGGAAATTCAGTGGATTTTTTTTAAATTATTTGTAAAAATAAATGATATATTTTTCATGTGAAAACATAGGTAAAACAGTGATGTATTTTTGTCAATGTCTAGCCCAAAAATGTCTTGTGTAAATCTCAGATTAGAGATTCTCATATGACAATTAAAATGGTGTACAAAATGTCAGCATGTTTTAAATTCTCATAATCATTTGTTCATTTCAATTGTGATGTAAATGTAGCATAAGATTTGATGACCAATATTAGTGTTTTGTTTCATACAGGAAATATCGAATAAATAACTTATTTTCAAAAATACGTTCAGTGTAAATGCACCTTAAGTCTATTGAATTAAAAGCTCGTTATGTTTATTAATGTAACGCAGCTGACTCATGGAACAATGAATAGGTAGTCCATTTAGCGCAGCTGATGTCATGATGAACTGTCAAAGTGGGTAATTTCTACTTGAATTCGATGTGAAATGTTGCCAATCATTTGAAATATTATAAGAAAAAAATTGACAGTTGGTCGAGACAAAAACAAAGGTTTTTGTTTTGATACATCACCTTATTATTGCATCATGCAGCTGACTATTCAATTAACTGTCATATATCAATTAACTGCATAATTTTGTACAGTACATTATTAAAATGAATTCGATGCGCAATGTTGCCAACCATGAGAAATATTACTAGATGAAATTTGAGAGATGTTTTTGTTTTAAAAAATATAATTAATTTTTTTCCTAGGTGGCTTACCAAAACTGACGGCTGCTTTCCCCTTATCCACTGATATATCAGTTTATTATTCATAAACCATTTCACCAACAAATATGGCACACTACTGCTCAACTCATAATCACAATCCAAATCGATGGTTTTGTTGTAAGCGTTTTTATCTAACGTTACCAGTTCCGGTCCATCAAAATCGTTTATTACAAAGCCGTGAATTACTGTAAAAGAAAAGGAGAGAAAAAAAAAACAGATAATGGAAATGTTTAGTAAAACAATTTACAGATATGAAAATGTAATCGGTGCAGAGCCGATTAAATAAAAATTATGTTTTTGATGAAAGGCGCACTTTCAACAAATGTGATTGAGTGAAAAGAACAGCATTTGAGAAATCAGCTGTTAAAAAATGGGAAGGTATAAACAGGTTAAACGATGCCATGAAAATGCGCACTTTATGCAAATGTCATTATTTTGACGCATGTCAAATCTTTTGATCAAGGCCTATTAATAAGGTCATCCAGGGAGACCAGATGCTTCTAAAGTTTGTTTTCAAAATCCATTATTGTGTATTGACTTCCATTATGAAAACGTAAACAACGCCGAAATACCTGGCCTGTTAAGTTGGCTTTGTATGAAATGTCAATTTTTAAAAGGAATATCAGAGTCAAACATAATTTTGGGCGCCGTTCTCCTTTATTCTTTTACAATAAAATAAACCGATACTGAAGTCCTCTTATGTGTTTCAACCCATTGCGTTTACGAAATTCGGTACAATGTAGACGTACTATTATGCCTTTGAGATTATTTAAATAGTCTCAGTCAGCTGATGCTTGTTGACATTTACAAACACACATACAATTCTATACATTAATATTAATTTTACTATTATTTCAAGTACGCGATCGTAGCAAATTAACAGTATTCATTGTATCTTTTAGTTCGAGAAAATACCACTGTATGTTAGTGGCGTATTTCGTTTCATTATTAACCAATAATAAAGAAAACTTAGTTAAATGAAATTTCGATTGCATCCGGATTCACTGACCAGACAGACCACCCGCATATAAGCAACATATGTTGCTATATAGGGGTTTAAATATAAAAAATGAGTTCAAAGAAAATTTTTGTTGACGAAAACCGAAATCTCTGCCTAATAGGGAAAATATGAATATGTCATAGAGACATCCAGTACGTTTACATTTACCGCTTTTCGTTAACCCAGTGGGTTTAAATATTCAATTACATTATATATGTCAATAAATCCTTTAATACGTTGTATATTCTTTTCCATTTCTTCTCCGAGTGATCAAATTAATACAAAAAATTGTGTGGGAAAAATTAATAGAAAATTATTACTTTTCCATTTCATACATGCCGAATTTTTAACCCGTTGTGTAGTGATCAAATTAATACAAAAAATTCGTTAAGACAAAATTAATAGAAAATTATCAATACTAGCTGTTGGGCGCCAAATTACATACATGCCGAATTTTTAACCCGTTGTGTAGTAATAATAATAAAATAATATTTTAAACTATATAGAATATATCGACAATCTAGAAATAAGAAATAGATTTTCAATTGGAGAAATAATACTAATACGTTGTATAACTGTTGGGCGCCAAATTGTGTGGGAATAATCATTAAGTGAATATTAATAGAAAATTATCAATACTAACTGTTGGGCGCCAAATTACATAAATGGCGAATTTTTTACCTGCTGTGCAATAGTAATAAAATAACAGTTTACACTATTCAGGATATGTCTTAAATCGAGAAATTACAAATTAATTTTCGAATTGTGATACTAGTGACACTAGAGCATTGTAAAACTGTTGGGCGCCAATTTATATGGGAATAGTTTATATGTTAATACGAAATATATGGAAAGGGAAAACTAATATAAACTTATCAATACTAATTGTTGGGCGCCAAAATTTGACTGTTGTATAACTGTTGGGCGCCAAATTAAATGAGAAAATTATGAATATTCACAATACAAAAATTGCGAAAAGAGTCGCATTATTGTTCGCGTTATTGTTGTAGCAGCCATGCTGCTTTCATACAATTGACTGAGATCACGTACGTTGGTCGAGTAAGACTCGGGTCGTTTCGGATCGTAGACCCCTCTGTTGTGGAATCGGCATATATATATATATATATATATATATTCTTGATCAACGTAAAATTCTATATTTTGGGGCTTTTGATCGTATTTTTCCACCGAATTGACTGTAATTCAGTATTTTGAGTTCTTAATAGGTACCAGATCTCTACACATTTTTTCGGGTTGCCCCCAAATAAGGGCACCCCCAATTTTTGATATTTTGGGGTTCTTGAGGGCACTTTTCAACCGTATTCGCTGAAATTTGGTGTATTGTGTTTTTACTGGGTATTGAATTTCTCCACTTAAAATTATAAATAGAGGTCCATTTTTTCTGGTAGCCCCTATATAACGGTAGCTCCTAACTTTCAGTATTTTAGGGGGTTTGACCGTATTTTTCACCCGAAGTGGCTGTAATTTAGTATTTTGAGGACTTAATAGATACCAGATCTCTCCACAGAATATTATGAATATAGATCCAATTTTTTCGGGTAGCCCCCATAGAAGGGCACCCCCAATTTTCGATATTTTAGGGTTCTGGAGAGCGTTTTAAAACCGATTTCGCTGAAATTCGGTTTTTTGTAGTCGTATATGGTAACAAATCTCCCTAGCAAGAATTGTTAATATTCGCCCCCTTTTTGGGGTAGTCCCCATATAATCCCCTTTGTTATATTAAAATAGTTATCTGATTTATTGCGCGTTTTGGGTTTGGTTCTTAAACTCTGTTGTAATCATTCTACTTGCGGAGTATATCGAGATAAAAAAACCAGTTTCGATAATGAACAATATAAGCCCGAAACTTACGATTTTGAACTTATAGTACATTTACATTGTGCTGGATGTCGTTAAATCCTCATAAATGTATACATGCTCAAAGTTATACCGATATCCTTTTATAAATTTGTTTTCTTGTTATTAACATTGGGCGCCATTTTCCGAAATTAACGCTATACCTTAGAAAACTATTTTAAGTTATATGTTTCATAAAATTTATGTCTAAACATTTATTTCTATTCTGATTTTTTTTTTTTTTTTGAAGAATTCCATATTTGGAGTATGCTGCGGAACTTATCCTTGTGTGGAATATTAAACAGGATGCAATTTTATTTGAAATCTCGAACACCTGACAACTGTGTCATTTTATTTAAATATATCCTTTTTTAATAATTTTTTTTTTATTATTAGCATTGGGCGCCAATCTCTCTATGGTGAGGTGATCTCAATTTCCACATCTGAAAATAACACTATTTGCTGGAAAAAATATATCTAAACATATATTCCAATCCAGAATGTCATAAAAATTCCATATTTGGAATATGCTGCGGGACTTATCCTTGACAAACTTATCTAAACAGGATTCAATTTCAGAATATCGAAGATCTGCATCATCAATTTGTTTTAATATCCTTTTTAAAAAATCCATATTTTTATTATTAGCATTTGGACGTCGATCTCTCTATGATGATGGTGATCTCAATTTATACATCTGGAAATAACACGGTTTATTGAAAAAATTGTTTGAACCAAGAAAAATTGATATCTAAACAATTATTCCAATCCTGAATGTCATAAAAATTCCATGTTTGGAATATGCTGTGGAACTTATCCTAGACGAACAAAACTGGATTCAATTTCAGAATATTAACGGAATATCGAAGGCCTGATAACTGTGTCATTTTTATATTTTAATATCCTTTTTTTAATTCATTTGTTTTATTATTAGCATTTGGGCGCCGATCTATCTATGCTGATGGTGATCTCACTTTCCACATCTGAAAACAACACTATTTGCTGGAAAAACAGTTTAATCAAAGAAAAAATTATATCCAAGCAATTATTCCAATCCTGAAGGTCATAAAAATTCCATGTTTGGAATATGCTGTGGAACTTATCCCTGACGAACATATCCAAACAGGATTCAGTTTCAAAGTATCAACGGAATATCGAACAACTGACAACTGCGTAATTTTATTTTAATATCCTTTTTTTAAATTAATTTCTTTATTATTAGTAGTTTGGCGTCGATCTCTCTATGGTGATGGTGATCTCACTTTCTGCATCTGAAAATAACACGGTTTATTGGAAAAATCAAAGAAAAAATTATATCTAAACAATTATTCCAATCCTGAATGTGATAAAAAATTCCATATTTGGAATATGCTGCGGAACTTATCCAAGCCGGATTCAATTTCAGAATATCGAAGACCTAATAACTGAGTAATTTTATTGAAATGTCCTTTATTAAATTTCATTTGTTTTATTATTAGCATTTGGGCGCCGATCTCTCTTTGTCGAAGTTATCCGCACAGAATTCAATTTCAGAATATCAACGGAATATCGAAGGCCTGATAACTGCATCATTGTATTTTAATATCCTTTTTAAAAATTTCATTTTTAATTATTAGCATTTGGGCGCCGATCTCTCTATGGCGATGGTGATCTCACTTTCTACATCTGTATCTATATATGTAGATATGTATGCTGGTATATTTATTGTTAGATCTTTTCATTTTCGTTATATTTGTTTTATTTCAAGATGTACAAGAAAATATTCACACAAATTTTTATATATATAAAAATTATTTTTCGTTGTTTTTTTTTTGCATACGTTGTGTTTTATTTTTACACAGAAAATAGTTGTTGTTTTTTTTTGTTTTTTGGTTTTTAATGTGTGCGACAGATCAACAACACATTGAAAATTCTTCAAAATAGTTTTGATTTGAAAAAAAAACAGAAAAAATCGAAAATTACCTTGACTATATAAAACACAAAAACTTAATGTTATTAGCATAAATAACTTCATTGTAGAATTTTTTTAGTTTTCTTTTTTTTAAGATTGTTAACGGGGTTGACAATAACACGACACGAACAGGAACACGAACGGATACAGGAAACACTTAGTTTTTTTTTAATATTCGTTTAATTTTTTTGTTTGTTTTGTTGTTATTTAGGACACCGGGAAACACAAGTGAGGTTATTTTTAATCCTTGTTATTTTATTATTGTTATTATTGTTGTTGTTTTTTTCTTTTTCTATTCCTTGTCATTCAAATCAGAGCCACAACTATATTGAGCAGAGGAAAAACGAGAACACATAGCTGCAAAATTGGGCGGCTAGTTGGGTGTTGTTTTTGGGTGATGATGATGGTGATACCAACCGATTGTTTCAAAAAGTGTCCGACAACTGAGCGTATCCGTTTGTGCGATCATTTGAGCGAGCGAGCGAACGAATGAGTGCACAAACGAACGCTCACAGTGTGTGTGTGCGGCGCTGTACAAAAATAACAACATAGGTCCGTATGTCAGTCCGTCCGTCTGTCTGCCTGGCCGTTGTCGTTCCAATTGGTTGGCCCAAGCCATTTGCCCGTTATGAGTGAGTGAGCGGATAACAACAGCTACAACACCACGAACTAAATTGTTTTGGTCGAAAGGAAGAAAATATGGTTGTTGTTGTCATTGTGTGTGTTTGTTTTTTGCACTCTGCAATTAATAGTGCTGGTGCCACTGGTGGTAGGTTTTGTTTATTTTCATTTTGTTCTTTCTACGTCAAAAAGAGCGAACCGAACAAAAGATTGGTTACGCTCTAAGAAATATGTGTTTGAGTCGTAAGAATATAGGACCGACCGGTCAATATCATATGGCCAACAAAAAAATGAAGGCTACACACATGTGTGTGCTAGTTAGTGATAATCGAAAATAAGTCGAGATGAATAAAAAGAACCGGTTACGTGTATGTCCTTAAGGCAACGTTATTGCTGCTAGCAAGATCTATTAAAATGCTCACCAAGCTGGCGAGAGTCAGCTGTTTTTTTCTCAATGCTAATGTCAAAAATTTTAACTTTGTTTACTTAGCTGGCTTGTGACAGAACTTACGTTCCATAAGCCGAGCTTAAAAAAGATTTCCAGGCGCGTCAGAAAGACCATTTTCGGCGATATTGCCTTCGACTTGATCTTTCCAACGTATTCTTGGCCTTCCCCATCTGCGCGAACCATCAGCTGGTTCACTTTTATATGCCTTCTGGGGTGGGGCATCATCATCCATTCTCACAACATGACCTAGCCAACGTAGTCGCTGTTGCTTAATACGTCTAACAATGTCGATGTCCGAGAATAGCTGGTACATTTGACGCCGATACTCACCGTCGACGCAGATCGGCCCGTTGATCTTTCGGAGAATTTTTTTTTCAAACACCCCAAGAGCTGCCTCACCTGCTAGCGCAAGTATCCCTGCTTCAGATCCATATAATAGCACGGGTAGTATCAGCGTCTTGTAAATTGTGAGTTTGGTCTGGACCATAGTATCATCTGTTGACCATCACTATCCTTCTCCGAATTTCAAAACTGATGTCATTCAATTACTGCTAGTTCCACTATGGCAGACTCCTTCTCAACTCCTTCAAAGGTGGCTGTTATCGCTCACAATGTTCGACCCATTATGTCGATGTCGTCGTCGTAGGCGAGTAACATATGCTGTTTGGTGTACAGAGTCCCATTTCTTTTCACCTTTCCTCTCGTATGACCTTTTCCAGCAGGATGTTAAAAAGGAAAAAACTACCACTGCTGATCTTGTGTTAAAGTTATCCTGCATAGCTGAATTAATTTTGCAGGAATGCCAAACGCAGACATGGCTTTATACACTTCCGAACGGATAGGGCTGTCGAATGCAGCTTTATAGTCGACGAATAGGTGGAATGTGTCGATGTGTTTTTCGTGGGTTTTATTCCAGGATTTGGCGCAGAGTGAAAATCTGGTCAATGGTGGATTTGGCAGGTCTGAAGCCGCATTGGTATGGTCCAATAATGTCATTGACCATTGGCTTCAGTCGTTCACACAGCACACTGGATAGCACTTTATATGTGATGGGAAGGAGACTTATTCCTCTATAGTTGGCACATATTGTCTTGTCTCATTTTTTTGTGCACGGGACACAGGATGCTGAGGTTCCAATCATTGCGCATGCATTCCTCTAGCCAAATTGTACTAATCAGCTAGTGCATGTTCCTTACCAGCATCTGACCACCAGTCTTGAATAGTTCGCCTTGTATCTCATCGGCACCTGCTGCTTTATTATTCTTCAGCCGATTGCTATTCTGACCTCATCTTGGCTAGATGATATACAATCTATACCGTCATCTATTATTGGTTCCGGGGTATCCTCTTCACCGTTACTATTTGATATCAGAAGTTTTTTTGTCACCAGGTTTCCTTCTTCATCTCTACAGGAGGATCTGCCTGCACCAAAGCCTTCGGTTTGGTGTTTTACTCGTTGGTAAAATTTCTGGACTTCATTCTGACTCCTTTAAATCTCGATTTGATCACGCTCACGTCTTTCTTCATTTTTCTGAAAATACGTTTCTCCTCTCTCCTTTTCTCCCCATATAATTCTCCATCGCATTACGTGTTGCTACTGTCTGCAGGTTTGCCCTATACGCTGCGTTTTTCATATCAGTAGCATTACGACACTCCTGATCGTACCACGGATTTCTTGATGGTGGTCTTTGGTACCCAAAGGTTGCTTTTGCTGCAGTTTGTGGGGAGTGGGGGAATTCTCTGCCTTTGTGCTTCTATATTATTATCGGGGCAAGTAGTACTGTCGTCAAGCAGTTGGGTAAGTTGATCGGAGTAGGCTTCTGCTATCTGTTGTGTTTGCAGCTTTCGTCGTCGAGCTTACGTGATACAATAGATCGCACCTTTGCTGCTACACTACAAAAATATTTTCCCTTCCGATTTTTGCATTAAAATCTTCTAGCAGAATTTTAATGTCATGGCCAGATCATTGGTCATATGCTGTTTCTGTGCGCTCGTAAAATATGTCTTTGGTCTGCCCATCTTTGTCTTCGATCGGAGCATGAGCGCAAATAAAACCGATGTAGAAGAAATTCGCTTTTATACGATTTATAGCAATTCGGTCATTTATTGGAGTGAATCTGGAGACGAGTTATTTTATTCTCCCGTTAACCATAAATCCGTAGCCAAATTCATGGCTCGTTTTATGACAGCTATAATACAGGGCGTAATCATCTGATTTACTTACTCCCGTTCCTTTCCATCGCATTTCCTGCGGCACATATCAGCTCACTATTTGAACGGGTGATGACACCGCGAGGAGGTCAGTGTCCACAATTGAGATGAAAGAGATACCAAGATAAGCCTGGGTTTCGCCATGTTAAAGCCAATCAGAGCCGTTGCTTGGTATCTATTATACCATACCATGGTATATTCAGTAAAGTAGCCTATGCGACAACCTGATGACTCCATTAACTGTCAATGCGCATAATTTCTACCTGAATTCGATGTGCAATGTTCCCAACCTCGTGAAATATTATAAGGAACAATTTTACAGATGGTGGAGACTAAGATCTATAAATAAGGTCGTTCAAGTATCAATCGAATTCGGAAAACAGCTTGTTTTTTCTCAAGACTAATGTCAAAAATGTCGACATTTTGACAGCAAACTTGAGTGGCGCAGTTATTCAGCTGGTATCCCTGGATAAACTTATTTATAGGCCATGGTCGACACCAAAGCACAATAAATAGGTAATCCATTTCGCAATTTCTACTTGAATTCGACGTGCAATGTTGCCAACCTTGTGAAATATTATAAGGAACAATTTCACAGATGGTCAAGACCATGGTACAATAAATAGGTAGTCCATTTAGCGCAGCTGATGTCTCGATTAACCGTCAAAGTGATAATTTATACTTAAATTCGATGTGCAATGTTGTCAACCATGTAAAACATGATATGAAAAAATTTGACAGCTGGTCGAGACAAAAACAAATGTTTTTGTTTTGATACATCACCTTATTATTGCATCATGACATCCATCAAGGCCTATAGATAAGGTCATCCAAGGAGACCAGCTGGATATCAGTTGCCTCTCAATTCATTATTGTGAATTGACTTCCATTATGAAAACGTAGACAAATTCTAAATTTTTGAGAAAAAACAGCTGATTCGCTATGTGAAAACAGCTGACTCGCTGGGTGACCTTATTAATAGATCTTGACATTCATTATGCCTTCCAATTATGATGTAATAATAAGGGGATGTATCACAAAAAAAAACATTTGTTTTTGTCTTGATCTTCTGTCAAATATTTTCATATATTATTTCACACGGCTGGCAACATTAATCACCGAATTCAAGTAGAAATTACGCACTTTGACAGTTAATCGAGACAGCAGCAGAGCTAAATGGACTACCTATTTATTGTGCCATGCCTTCCATTAATAGTCTTTTGAAATAAAACCCGGTCAATCGGTTCAGTAACTTACAACACCAATTGGTATGGCATCAAACAAATTTGCTGCAATTGTCCGACAGAACATCTTCTAGTAACGATGAAGTATGAAGGTTTGATGTTAGGAATATTGCAACAAAAAGGAATATCATTTCCAAATACTATTGTTCGTGTGTTTTTTTTAATTTTCCTGACATTTGATATAATTGCCGCGCACTATATGTTTTCTATTCATACGGATCGGTGGTAAGTACATATCTGTTGTTTTATGTTTCTGCAATTATTGTAGTTTTTATTTCTTCTTCTACTACTTTAGTGTTATGAATTACTTTACATTTGAGTGAAAATTGGAACAACAACAAAAAACGCATTTGGTCATGGTTTGTTTACATTTAACTTGTTCCCCCTTCCTTCCTGCCAAAGCGGTACTACACATGTGTGCTTTCCTGCCAGGCTAGCTGGCTGGCCTGTCTGCCTGCCGGTTTGGTTTTTGGCTTAATCACCCACAATAAAAGGTCGTTGTCGTATAAGGCCCCCACAACAAACACACACAGACACACATATAGTCACATGCTTAGAAAGGCATAAAGCGTAAAGAGTCTTAAACTCTGTTTTAAAACTACTTCCACCCCTTTATGACAGACGGACGGACAGGCAGATAGATAACCGGCAGAGGTAGTACTGGCAAAGAGTAACATTATATCTTGATGTGGAAATGTTTCAAAAACTAACTGGCGGCCAAAAGAATGAACGTACCAAACGAACCTACCGAACACATAACAATAGAGCGTGCCATCCATCCATCGCAATATATGTACACATGCCGCGCGCCACCGCACCGCACAGCTGCAAGGTGTTTTCAAGCATGTCCATATGCAGCAAGGTATAACCGTCAGTAAGTCAGTCACCACCACCGCCACCTTTTTGTGTATATTTTTTAATTTACATTTTACAATCTATTTGATTATTTTTTAGTTGTTGCTGCTTTTCAACTTCTCGACAGATATTACAAAAGTTATGTTAATTTGTAATGCCCGATCCACAGCAGTTTTGGGGTGGATGGTTGTTTGCTTGCTTGGCTTAATAATAACATCAGTATGTAAGTATGTTGACATATGGGCATGAGTATACCCACTCCATATATATTCCTTATTATATAATTAAAAACATATTTTTTGAAAAACGATCGTTATTAGTATGTGTGTATGTATGCATATGCATTTGTCACCCCCTATAAAATGACCTGAGGCCAAGTGGCACAAACCATTAATTTTTTTAATGAAACAATAGAGAACTTATATTATTTGCATTGTTTTCGTGGAAATGCATATGTATGTAGGTATGTTTGTATGTCAGCTGTTGACAAAAAATGCAGGAAAATCTATATAGGAATTTGGAAAAATCATGCCAGGTGCATTTGAATTTATTTTTATTATTAAAAATATTCCATAACAAGTGGTATTTGAAAATTTGCCTCCACCAACAAAAAAAACTTTCGTATAAGTAAATTTGAAAAGCCCAAGGCTTAGCATAAACCTATATACGATATAAAATGCAACTTATTGAAATATCGATTTTATAGGCCACATGTCTTTGGAACAACAGCCTTCCACTTACTTACTTACTTAGCTGGCTTGTGACAGAACTGTGACAGAACGTTCCATAAGCCGAGCTTATAAATGATTTCCAGGCGCGTCGGTCTTTTGCACAGTTTTTCCACTTTGAAAGACCATATTCGGCAATGTTTTCTTCCACATGGTCTTTGCATCTTATTCGTGACCTTCCCTTTCTGCGTGAACCATCAGCTGGTTCGCTTTTATATGTCTTCTGGGCTGGGGCATCTTCATCCATTTTCACAACATGACCTAGCCAACGTAGTCGCTGCAGCTCAATACGTCTAACAATGTCGATGTCTGAGAATAGCTGGTACAACTCATTCGACGGCTTTCGGAGATTTTTTTTCAAACACCCCTAAGAGCTGCCTCATCTGCATGCGCAAGTACCCATGCTTCAGATCCATATAACAGCACGGGTAGTATCAGCGTCTTGTAAAGTGTGAGTTTGGTCAGGCGGGAGGTGGCCTTGTTTCTAAACTGCTTACGTAGACCATAGTAGCATCTGTTGGCCATCACAGTCCTTCTCCGTATCTCAAAACTGATGTCATTCGTTTTATTTATGGCGGTACCAAAGTATATAAAATCTTTAACTACCTCGAAGCTGTAGTTCACAAATTCCACAGTTGGTCCGAGTCTACTGGACGTCTTGCGCGTGGATACCATCAGCTTGGTTTTCTCGCCGTTTTCTGCCAGACCCATTTTGGCTGACCCCTTCTCAATTTGTTCAATGGTGGTTTTTCATGAGTCTTTTCCAGGATTTGGCGCAGAGTGAAAATCTGGTCAATGGTGGATTTGCCAGGTTTGAAGCCGCATTGGTATTGGTCCAATTATGTCATTGACCATTGGCTTCAATCGTTCACACAGCACACTGGATAGCACTTTATATGCGATGGGAAGAAGGCTAATTCCTCTATAGTTGGCAAATATCGTCTTATCTCCTTTTTTGTGCACGGGACACCGGGATGCTAAGGTTCCAATCATTGGGCAATGCATTCCTCTAGCCAAATTATACTTATCAGCTGTTGCATGCATCCTTAGGCGTGCATATTTTAAAGGCTCATTCTAAAGCCTGGACATTTTAAACAACATTTTTATGGTTATAAGGCCTATGCTTAGGCGTGGATTTTTTAAAAATATTTTTTCAAGGTCTTTACTTAGGCCTTATCTAAGTTATTTAGATAACTTAGATAATTTATTAGGTCGATATTTCATAAAAGTCAGTTAGATAACTTAGATAAATTATTTAGGCCGTTTAGGTAACTCAGATAAGTTGTCCAGAGCATTAAGATAACTTATATAATTTTCCAACGTAATTTAGGCAATTTAGATAATTTATCTAAATCATTAATCTATCATCGATGTCAAGTCATTTAGAGAACTTAGATAATTTTTTTTAAATCATTTAGATAACTTTGACAATTTAGCATTATTTTAAAAAAAAAATTGTTAATTTATCTACGTCATATAACATGGATAACTTATCTAAACCATTTAAATATGCTATCTACATCATTTAGATAACATAGATAATTCGACAAAGTCGTTTAGATAACTTAGATAATTCGACAAAGTCATATAGATAACTTAGATAATTTATTTAGGTAGTTTTGAAAACTCAGAAAAATTATCTAGGACTGTTAGATAACATAGCTAATTTCTCTATGTAATTTAGTTAATTTAGATAATTTATCTAAGTCATTTACCTAAAATAGATGGTGTATCTAAGTAATTTGGAGGGCTTAGGTATTTGTTTACAGTTTAGATAATTTATCTACGTCATATAACATAGATAATTGATCTAAATCGTATGTATTTATGCCATTTAGATAACATAGATAATTTGTCAAAGTCATATGGATAACTTAGATAATTTATTTAGGTCGTATAGATAACTCAGAAATTATATCTAGGACATTTAGATGCGATAAACGTGATTTACGCAATTTAGATAATTTTTCTACGTAATTTAGATAATTTATCTAAGTCATTTTCCTAACACAGATGGTGTATCTAAGTCATTTAGAGTACTTAGATGGTGTGTCTAAGTCATTTAGAGAACATAGATATTTGTTTACAGCTTAGATAATTTATCTATGTCATATAACATAGATAATTGATCTAAATCGTATGTATTTATGCCATTTAGATAACATAGATAATTTGTCAAAGTCATATAGATAACTTTGATAATTTATTTAGGTAGTTTAGATAACTCAGAAAAGTTATGTAGGACATTTAAATACGATTTACGTGATTTATGCAATTTAGAAAATTTTTCTACGTAATTTAGATAATTTATCTAAGTCATTTTCCTAACACAGATGGTGTATCTAAGTCATTTAGAGTACTTACAAATTTTTCTACATCTTTTAGATAACTTTAAGAATTTATTAACATCATTTAGATAACTTATCTACCTCATAGCCATTTATCTACCGAAGCCATTTTGATATGTTATCTGGCTAGAAAGCATACATAATGTATTTTTTATGTCATTTAGATTACATAGATAATTCATTAAAGTCATTTAGATAACTTAGATAATTTATTTGGGTCATTGAGATAATGTCATCTTTAATACATATACATCTTCGATGTAAAATAGTTATCTATTTTATCTCGTTTGGAAATCAATAATCAAATATGTATTTTTCAGATAACATAGATAAAGATTTGCGTTTTATTTTAATTACTTACGTAAATTAGATAATATCTTTTTATTCCAATTGTATGGTATTTTTCACACTTCCCATCCGATTGCTTACAAAGTTCCAATAAGATTAGGCGTTACTACACTATTTCCCACAAACCAATGAGATATACTAACAAAAACTGTTGCATACTTTGGGGATGAAAACGGTTAGTCAAGAAATAAGGTAATTTCTTAATACTTTTTTTATACAATTGAAAATCTTTTTTGAAATAAAACACGCACGATTATGATATCTTCTAAAATTATAATTTCCTTTTTTATTATTTAATTCATTTTAATTATTGCTAAACTATTTGATTTTTTTGTTTTGTTTTATTTTCTCTTTTTTCATATAGTTTTAATAATAGTTTAAATTTTCCTTTTCTTCTTTTTGTTGTTTTTTTATTTTTTGCTTAATATTATTAAATAATCAAATATTTATTTAAAAAGTAAAACACTTACGTACACTAAGAATGCTATGTACGAATGTGTGAATTTAGATTTAGTTTTTTTGCTTTTTTTTTTTGTTTTTGCAAATTAGTTTATGCTCCATGTATTTGTTGTATGTATGCATGTAAGTAGTTAGTAGTAGGTAGGTAGGATGTAAAGAGGGGCGTGTGGGTGTGTGTGTATTTGGGGTTTTAATTTAAATGTAGTGTTGTTGTAGGCCTCAAACATATAACAGCATTTTGGCAAACAATAATTATGGATGATAATGTTGGGGCCATTGTTGATGCGCGTTCGGCTGCACTTTTGCATGATGGGAATGTGTATGGGTTGGTGGCGGTGCAATGGGTGGATATGTGGAGGCAGCAGCGGCGGCGGCCGCAGCAGCTGCTGCTGCAGCCGCGGCATTATGCATTAAATGGGAGCCATCAGGATTTTGGGATGGAGAGGCCAACATAAACGACGACCATTGTGGATAGTAGGCGTTGTAAAAGTCCGACAGGGAAGCTGGTGGTTGGGGTGGAGCATGTGAATGGGGTGGTGGTGGTGCGGCAAGCGAATGTGAGTGACTGGCGGCAGACGATGATAAATCAGTGTGTGATGAATTTGATGTTGTTGTGTGATAACGTGCAACGTTCTGTTGTTGCTGCACCTGCTGTTGTTGATGAGATCCATAGGTAGGGTAATCGCTAAATTGTGGTGGCGGTGGAGGTTGTTGTGCTGCTGCCGCTGTTGTTTGGTGGAAATTAGAGCCAAGCGCCTCGGCAGCACTTCGTGAATTATAAAGCTGTGAACTGCGAGGAGTTTGTTGTTGTTGATGCTGTGAATAAATATTATAAGTTTGATGTTGACTTGGGTATGCTGATGATGTGGCTGCTGCTGAAGCGGACGATGATGATTGGGCTGTAGCTTGAGAGGAATGCATTAGTGTGGGATTATTTTGTTGTTGTTGTGCTGTTGCGTGGACATTTTGCAATTGTGTTTGCTGATGCTGTTGTTGTTCATTAAGCATATGCTGTGACAGATGAGAATTTTGGGAACGATGTTGTTGTTGTGTTATTTGTGACGATGTTTGGGTCTGTGTTAAATGCTGCCTTTGCTGGAAGTTACCAGTCATAGCCGAAGTCTCTTGATTGTCAGCATTTGTTTTGGAAATATTACGCGTTAGTTTATTTTCTAGTTCAGTTGTATTGGCCTTGTTTGTTGTTGTTGTTGCTGTAGTATTGAATAAATCTAACTGTGAAGTTGTTGTTGCTGTTGACGATGATAGGGAAGATGATGCTTCATTTGGCATTTCAATGGATTTCGTTGTTGCTCCAGCATTAGCAGCAAGTAGTGATGTAGACGATGATGAAGATGTTGGATTTGTGCCACTTTCTGTCGAATTTGAATCTGAAAAAAAAATAATTGAGGTTAGGTTATAGGGGAGCTATATCGAAAAGTAAATCTATTTTGAACATTCTTTACCACAAGATTATTTATCTAAGAACAACTCTTAGTACCAGAGATCAGCAAAGTAATTTGGAAAATAATGAAAATATTTAAAATTTTGAGGTTACGTTATGTGGAGGATATACGAAATCTTCGACCTATTTTGATAATTTTTTGTCATAAGTATATTTATTCAACGACAACCCATATCGCCGAATTCCATCAAAATCGGTCGATAATAATGAAAATATTCAAAATTTTGAGGTTAGGTTAAGAGCTATACGAAAATATGGACCTAGCTTCATGATTTTTTTCCACAAGATAATTATTGCAATGTTAAATCAAATTACCAAATCTTAATAAAATTGGTTGAGAGATAATAAAAATTTTCTAAAAATTTGAGGTTAGGCTATATGGGGGCTATATGAAAATATGGACGTAGGTTCACATTTTTTTGTCACAAGTTAATTCTTGTCATGTTAATCCAAATCTCAGAATTTCAATCAAATTGGTTGACAAGTAGTACGATTTTTGTAAAATTTTGAGGTTAGGTTATATGGGGGCTATACGAAAATATGGACGTAGGTTCACAATTTTTTGCCACCAGATAGTTTTTGCAAAGTTCAACCAAATCACCGAATCTCATTAAAATTGGTTGACAGATAATGACATTTTTGTAAAAATTTTGAGGTTATGATGTATGGAGCTATACGAAAATATGGACCTAGTTTCATGATTTTTTGCCACAAAATAATTCTTGCAAAGATTAACCAAATTACCGAATTTCATTAAAATTGGTTGACAGATAATGAAATTTTTGTAAAATTTTGAGGTTAGGTTATGTGGGGGCTATACGAAAATATCTCCGAATTTCAATAAAATTGGCTGACAGATAATGTCATTTGAGGTTAGGTTATATGGGGGCTATTTGGACCTGGCTTTATAATTTTTTGTCACAAGATAATTCATGCCTTGTTAATCCAAATCTCCGAATTTCCATAAAATTGGTTGACAGGAAATTCCATTTTTGCAAAATTTTGAGGTTAGGTCATATGAGGGCTATACGAAAATATGGACCTGGCTTTATAATTTTTTGTCACAAGACAATTTTTGGAAAGTTATTCCATATCGCCGAATCTCAATAAAATTGGTAGAAAAATAATGAATTTTTTGTAAAATTTTGAGGTTAGGTTATATAAAATCCAGCTTTACGAAAACGTGGACCAATTTGAATAATTTTCAGTCATAATATTAACCATTCAAGGGAAAACCATTTTACCAAATTTCAGCAAAATCGCTTGATAAATAAAGAAATTGTGTAAAAATTTGGGGTTAGGTTATGTGGGGTCTGTATGGAAACGTGGATCTAATCTCGATAATTACTTGTTTTATGATTACTCTTACATAGACAATTCAAAATACAGAATCTCCGTAAAATCGTTTGGAAAATATTGAAAATATTTGCAATTTTGTGGTTAGAGTATGCAAGGTCTATACGATAGATCGGAGACGTAAATCTATTTTGGTAATTTATTGTCACAAGATTTTTCATCCGATATATCGTAATAATTCACAAATTACCAAAAAAAAATAAATTACCAAATTTCAGCATAATCGTTTCAAAAATAACGAATAATTTTAATATTTTGTGTTTAGGTTATGTGGGAGCTATACCAAAACGGAAACCATTGTTCAAAATTTTGATTTTGAATGATTTTTTATGATGTAGAAATTAAAAAATAAATATTTAAATTTATTACCTTTAGTTGCATTATTTTCCGTATCGGACTTTTCAGTCTTAGTATCTTTGTTCGATGATATTGTGTCCGATTCACCAGTTATATCGATGACATCACTTTTCTCCGTTGATGGTGCGGCTGGCTTATTTAGGGTACGTATGGCAATAATTTTACCACTATCCAATTGCATGTAAATGCCTTTGGCCGATTTCAATACCATAACACGTTGGCCAGCCTTGATAATGATTTTTGATTTATTACTTGAATTTGTGGGTATAACAACATCTGGGAAATTAGAACAAAAATCAAACAAAATTAGAAATTGAATTTAAATAATAATTTCAAAACCAGAGACAGGAAATTGTTATCATAATGGAATTATTTTCCTCTGCTATGTTTCCTGGTGTTAGGGTATATTTACCTAAAGGTAATGACATTTCCTGGGCCGTCATGCCTTGTTTTTGCCAAACCTCAGCCGGTATCCATCTGGTGGAACGAAGACCACTGCTATTTTTCTGTACCGTTTGTGTGCGATTCTGCAAAGAAGAAGGTACCTAGTTTAGTTTCTTTTTTCTCCACTTAACAATTAACTTACCGTTTGATAAGGCATCCGCGTACCACCCGTTGTTGTATACATCGCCGTCTTCGATGAGGTTTTCTTTTGCATTTCATAGCTACGATGTGCCTGACGCTTTTCCGCCTGTGATAATTTATCATTTTGTCGATCAACCAATAGGCTTTCATGGAAGAATGGTTCTTTCGTTAGATGTGTTTTATATTCCGTTAATATGATTTTCATAATTGTATCCGTATAGGATTCAATTGGTTTTGGAAAATCACTATTTGTTGTGGCTGATCGATTTTCACCATCACCACCAACAACATCATCATCGTAGTCATAGCATAGATTGGTTACATCTTTAATCGATAGATGTGCATCCGGGTTACATTCGTCAACAACACGATCAGACATGCCTTGTTTTTTAATCTGACGATCATAGATTTTCTTTTCCAGACATTTGTCCATAACCAAACGATAAACGAAACAAGAACGTTTTTGTCCGTATCTAAAAAAGAAGGAAGGAAAAAATGTTTATTAAATATTAAAAAAAAATATAGAAACAATTGGAAAATATATATATATATATATATATATTTTTTTTTTAATTTTGAATTTTTTTCTCCAATTTTTAATTTAAAAAAAATAGATTTTTTTTTTAATTTTGGATTTTTTACTTTTTGGAAATAATATTTTTTTTTAATATTTATTTTAATTATTTTTTGTCGAATTGTACTTACCTATAAATTCGATAAATCGCCTGTGTATCATGACATGGATTCCAGCTTGCATCGAATATAATCACACGATTAGCTCCAACGAGATTAATACCCAAAGATCCAGCTTTAGTTGAGATAAGGAACAATTTAACATTTGTATTTGAATTAAATTCATTGACCAATTTTTCACGCTCTTGAGAGGTGGTTGAACCATCCAAGCCTATTAAGAAAAAATATTAATTTTAATATACAAAAAATTATCTCCAAAATTTTAACTTACGAAAATAATGTGTATTATATATCCAGCATTGATCCGTGTCCGGCATTCGTGTGACCTGTAGAAATTTCTCAATAACATTCAGTGTCAAAAGACTTTGACTGAAGAGTAGAACCCGATCACCAATCTTAACACTCTCATTCAGGATACAAAAGAATATTTCCATTTTGGGTGAATTCTTAATGAGACCAGGTTCGTATTTTTTCAAAAACTTTGTGGCCCAATCATAGGTGATTTTTTCGGGTCCACGTTTCTCCACAGCTGTATCATTACTTTCCGTTGTGGCAATGGAACTGCTAACATGACTACCACTTTCCGATTTTGTTTCCAAATCATTTTGTGTACTACATGATGTTTCTGTCGAACCGTCCATACCCAACGAGGATATACCCGAGGAGGTGGATGCTGCTGTTCTATCCAATGAAATATTTTTATCCATATCAATATCGGTTTCAATTGTTTTTATTTCATTTGTATCCAAATCAACAATTTCCGATGATGAATTATGGGAATCTTCGGTTATCATTGATTCATTCGGACCACCCATACCGCCGCCTCCCGATTGTTTTAACATACAACCAACATAGTTGGGCTTGAGGGGACTACCCATTGTATGCATCATGGTGGGATAGGAAAAATAATTCGTTTGTAAATCGGGATTATAGCTGCTGTTGGTATTGTTTAGATTGGGATTTTCGTATTGATTTAAATCGCTAAAAATGGAGGGGCTAGGGGATAGAGAAAAAGTGTTAATATTTTTTTTTGAATTTTAATCATTTTTAAGAACTTACCTTTGAAAATTGTTGTGTTTATCCATTGGTTTTGGTGGCTCATTTTGTCGCAGATACTGATTATTAGGTGGCATGAGATTGGAGTTTTCATTAAATTGGTTACCATTTTCCCCCAAACCGGTTGCCATTGATGATGTTGGTGTCATATCATGCTGCATTCTGTTGGGCGGTGGTGGTCCTGGTACAGGCGGTGGAAATCCATTTTTATGTACACCACTTGTTGTGCTGGCCATACTCTCAACTTCATCCACACCCTCAATGTCCATTTCCATGCCCGTTTCCGCCGCCTTCATGGCATCATATAACACATCCGGATGATTCCATATTTTACAACACACCGCAAATGCTTTCAATGGATTCGGAACATTCTTTGTCCTTACTATATCATTCATAAAGGTATCATACAATTGTTTTTGTAATTCTGACATTCGGGTGAGTATAACATATTCCTGTTTTTCGGGTAGCGATTGTTGGAGAACCCGATGGGAACGGCGTTGAACAAAACCCACCAGCAGTGAATGTAAAACATGAGCCCGATAACGCATTAACTTGATATCATCCGGGGTAGAGTCTACACAGAGGCCATTTTGTATGGGCCTCTCAAACATATTGCAGAATTCGGTGCGGGTACCCAAATAATTGGGTCGCACAAAATCCACCATACACCAATATTCGAGTAGATTATTTTGCAAGGGATAACCGGTGAGCACAATACGCCGGCGTGTACGTATCTGCTTTAAGGCTTGTGATATGCCAGCTTGAACATTTTTGATGCGATGGCCCTCATCACAGATTATTAGGTCGGGACCGGGTTTCACCAAAGCTTCATATACCTGATCCATTAGAGGGCTGCGAGATTCATTATTATCCATATTCATTTGTTGTTTCTTACTGCGCCGCTTTGTGGAGTTCAACTTCAGGGCCAATAGGCGAAACAGTTCATAGCCGATTAGGAGTACCCCTCCCCTTTCCTTCCACTGCAAGATGATACGTGAACGGGCTGTCAATGTCTTTTGCTGGTCATTAAGTACAAAAACATCAAATTCCCTTGGCCTTATGTATTCGGGATTGTCCGAATATTTCGGTATCCACATATCGAATTCGGCGTTCCAATTTTGTAGGGTATTTATGGGCATGACACAGACCACATATTTGGCCGGTGTATACCGTAAGAATATATCACAGAAACATACTACTTGCAGGGTTTTACCCAAACCCATCGAGTGTGCCAGAATACAACCAAAGCCACCGGAATCGTTGAAGCGTTTGGGCGATTCGATAATGTTGTCGAACAGGAAGCGCACCCCACCAATTTGATGGGGTTTAATCGTGCGGGCAATCTGAGGAGCTATGAAAATATCTTCCTCATCATCGGGATGGCCGACATTGATAACAACACGTCCCAAATGATCGGGAACATTGAATTCATCTTTGACATGCATGCCACTGTTGTGCGGATCATCATTATCGTCTTCTTCCTCTTCCACTTCATCGTCAGATAAAACGATGCAATCGTCATCATCGGAACTGTCATCGATGGTAACAACTTCGGCGGCTGGGGTTGAGGCCTCCTTGTCTTCAAAACACTTGGAGTCGTTGCTCTCAACCATTGAATCAGCTGGACTTTTGATTTTCAAATCATCTTCGCCCTCGCCGCCCACAATTTCAGAATCATCCTTGCTGACAATTTGTTGTTGTTGTTGCGATGATTGGGGTTTAATACTTTTCGCTTTTTCTTCTATCAAAAGATCTGAGGGATCCTTTACGCGATGTTCATTGACAAAACGATCGAAATGTGTTAATACTGCTTCACGTTGTTGATATTCCCGTAATAGCTTTTGCTGTTCAGCCATGCGTGCCAAACGCTCGGATTCTTCATGTTGGGCTTTGAGGGTATTTGTATCCAGCTGATTGGTATCCATTACCTCGCGAATATTTTTACGTAGGACAGATTTCTTTTTTTCCTCGGCCATTTGATTGAGATGTTGCTTTTTGGCCAAGAGACTGTTGTCCGTGGCCAGTGTGGTATTTCGACGCTTTTGAGCCTCAGGGGAAGAATCTGTGGTGTCCATATTTGTGGGGTTGGTTGCAGCGGAATTGTTCGGTTCATTTGGAACGCCAGTATTACCACTGGATGTGTTTGATTGTTCCGTTGGACTTGGAGGTTTGGTATCATTGCTGGTATCTTGTGGTGGTGGTGGTTGCTGATGCTGCTGCTGGTGTTGTTGTTGTGCTGTTGTTTGTTGCAGATGTTGTTGCATTTCCAAATGATGTTGTTGTTGCTGCTGAAGATGTTGTTGCTCTGCAATTAATTGCTGATGTTGCTGCTGCAAATGTTGTAGACTGTTGGTAGTATCATAATCCCCGGGTACTGATGTGGTGGGAATATCAACACCGGCTGCCAGTGGATGACCCAACATGCCATACATTCCATAATGCATTGCCGGATCCACCGCTGCTGCTACTGCCGCTGTTGCACTCATATTTTCCATATAATTTAATACTTCTGGTTTGTCCATATTTATAGCCTAGTGCTTGTTCTTCTTCTAGTTCTTTGCTCGTACGTTCGTCGCTCCTCTTAGGAATAATTATTCATGCATTTAATTGCCGTATTACATCTTTTCAGGGCAATTTGATGATTTTCTTCTAGCTGTCATCAAAATCCCCATATAGTTGTAGTATATGTATACCAAAAACAATGTATAGAAATATGTTGTCCTCCGCGAATCCATTACATACTTAAAACATGAACAAACATATCTTCTATGTTCATTGAGAGCAGCAGATATAACACAATTATTTATCTTGCACAGGCATATTTCTTTTGTTCTAGTTTAACAAAAAAAAATCATCAGGGGGAAATTTTAATAGCCAACTTTTGTATTTTAATAGTAGTTTTCCATTAAAAAAATCGTCGTCGGATACCACCAAAGAAGAGAACCAACCGTGTGAAGAGATACAGAACTTTTTCGCAGAGTTCAAACTTTGTTCACACCTCTTTTGTATTAACCGAATTTTACAAATAACTTGCTTTGTTTTTCTTTTAATTATATGTCACTTTAATAAATTAAATACCGCTTGTGTAGATCGCATTGTCCTTTAGTTTTCTTGCAACATAATTGAGAATTTATTTTATAACTTTTCACGGTGTAGTTCCTTCGTTTTTCTTTTTTTTTTGTCCTCAAGTCAATTTTCTTGCACAAATATTCACGCTCGCTCGTTCTCTCTCACTCTCTACCGTTGTACTACTCCTCTCTCGCAAAATATCAAAAACACAGCATGACATTGATTTACCGACAAAAGTATGCAGATAAAGATATTGATGTGATTGCAATATTTCTCTTGAAAAAATGAACAGGTTTTCGACTGATAACTGTTCAGTTATGATTAAAATTACAAATGGATATGTTTGTCAGATACTCAATTTGGCATACTCTGCTATCTCCTAAGGTAGGCAAATTGATGATATTCCTAGTCGTCGAGTTTACTTCAATAATTTTAAGAGCACTTTGGAACTGAAATTCATGTTAGTTTGGGGTATATGTATTGGCTTTCGAGAAAGAGGTAATGAATTTGAAATTAGTCAGTAGCATACATATTCAAATGCAATCGAAAGAAGCAAGAATTCTCATATTATTACCATCAGAAAGGTACACTAAGTGATATCTTGAAAATCGATCTTTATGAAACTGAATAAAATATTTTTTTTTTGTATTTTCTTGAAAAAAGTACCCTTTTATTAAAAAATGTACTCTTTTGGTACCTTTTCACATTTTTTATTTTCCATCCCTGGTATGTGATGTGAGATGGGGAATGTTTTGTTGTTTTGTTTTCATTTGGTACGGTTATCTTGGTTTGCAATTAGTCGAAGAGACGTAACGTTACGTACGTAACGTAGTGTAAAGGTAACAGCCATATGTTAAACGTAACGCTTTAAAATGAAATAGGAGGCAAATGAAAGGGGGAATTTTATATGGAAATTATGGATTAGGGGCAAGAATAACGTGATATTTTTTAAAATCACATAAATAAAGCTAACCTGGCGTTTACACACGACATTTTAAACATTATTTTTTATAAAAATATATAAAGTCAGTCAGCTTATATTTGTTAACATATGCCTACAAACTTAAGCTGTCATTTTCTTTGAATATATGCCAAAGAAGGGCGCGTTTAGACTATGCTGTCTAAATCGATTCGATTTGTAAATCAAAGTACTAAATTTAGACTAATATTAAAATGATATAAATACAGACAGCTGATACATGTTTACGTATACATACAAATTTTTAAATCCAAGCAGCTGGCCAATACAGTCAGCTGATACTTGTTTACGTATACATATAAATTTTTAAATCCAAGCAGCTGGTCAGGATTATCATATTTCTAATTGGAATTGGTCTTTATAATTTTGGAGATGTTGTTTTAAAATCATTTAATAATCATTATGTACATATTTTTTAGCACCGGATTTTGAGCAAATCTACACAATGACATGATAGGAGATAAATGGAGCTCGATATAGCAAATAAATCGATGTAGTTATTATCACGGAATAAGGAGAAATAAGTCTCCTTCCCATCGCATATAAAGTGCTATACAGCGTACTGTGTGAACGACTGAAGCAAATAATCAATGGCATTATTGGACCATACCAATGTGGTTTCAGACCTGGAAAATCCACCATTGACCAGATTTTCACTCTGCGGCAAATCCTGGACAAAACCTACGAAAAACACATCGACACATTCCACCTAAACCCATCGAGTGTGCCAGAATACAACCGAAGCCACCGGAATCATTGAAGCGTTTGGGTGATTCGATAATGATGTCGAACAGGAAGCGCACCTTACCAATTTGATGGGGTTTGATGGGCCGACATTGATAACAACACGTCCCAAATGATCGAGAACATTGAATTCATCTTTGACATGCATGCCACTGTTGTGCGGATCATCATTGTCGTCTTCTTCCTCTTCCACTTCATCGTCGGATAGAACAATGCAATCGTCATCATCGGAACTGTCATCGATGGTAACAACTTCGGCGGCTGGGGTTGAGGCTTCCTTGTCTTCAAAACCCTTGGAGTCGTTGCTCTCAACCATTGAATCATTTGAGGCTTCAGACCTGACAATCCATTGACCAGATTTGCGTCAAATCCTGGAAAAAGCCCACGAAAAACACATCGACACATTCCACCTATTCGTCGACTATAAAGCCGCATTCGACAGCCCTATCCGTTCAGAAGTCTTGTCTGCGTTTGGTATTCCTGCAAAATTAATTCGGCTATGCAGGATAACTTTAACGTGCACAAGATCAGCAGTTAAAGTCGGAAAGGACCTCTTGGAGCCCTTTAATACCGAACGAGGATTCAGACAAGGTGACAGTTTGTCGTTTGACCTTTTTAACATCCAGCTGGAAAAGGTCATAGGAAAGGCAAAAGTGAACAGAAATGGCACTTTGTACACCAAACAACATATGTTACTCGCCTACACCGATGACATCGACATAATGGGTCGAACATTGAGAGCGGAAAGAGCCACTTTTGAACAAACTGAGAAGGAATCTGCCAAAGTGGTGCTGGTAGTAAACGGCGAGAAGACCAAGCTGATGGTATCAACGCGCAAGACGTCCAGTAGACTCGGACCAATTGTGGAACTTGAGAACTACAGCTTCGAGGTAGTCAAAGATTTTATATACCTTGGTACCACCATTAATAAAAAGAATGACATCAGTTTTGAAATTCGGAGAAGGATGGTGATGGCCAACAGATGCTACTATGGTCTGAGCAAACAACTCAAAAGCAAAAACCTCCCGCCAGACCAAACTCACACTCTACAAGACGCTGATACTACCCGTGCTGTTATATTTATCTGAAGCATGGGTACTTACGCAAGCAGATGAGGCAGCTCTTGGAGTGTATGAGAGAAAAATTCTTCGAAAGATCTATGGGCCGGTCTGCGATGACGGTGAATATCGCCGTCGAATGAACCATGAGTTGTACCAGCTATTCTCGGTCATCGAAATATTGAGCTGCAACGACTACGTTGGCTAGGTCATCTTGTGTGAATGGATGAAGATTAACCAGCCCAGAAGGCATATAAAAGCGAACCAGCTGATGGTAAATAGTGCGCAAAAGACCGACACGCCTGAAATTCTTTTCTAAGCTCGGCTTATGGAACGAAAGTTCTGTCACAAGCCAGCTAAGTAAGTAATTATTTTCACGATATATAATAGCTGCCATATATGGCGCCCAACGAATTTATATTTTCGATACAATATTTTAAAAGGCTTAGACTAACAATAGCAAAAGGAATCGAATAAAAAGTGTGTCAAAAACAAAATTTCCCCCGCTTGATTCAGGACCTCAGGATGTTACAAAGTTTTCAATACTGTAGCCTTTAAAAATGTTTATATTTCTTATTTAATAAAATTGATTATTAAAACACATTTCGTTTGTTCTTTTTTTCTGAATTCATTTCAAGATTTTTTGTTATTTATTTAATGAGTCATAAATATAGATTTTACAGAGCTTCTTCTACTACTTATTTTAATTATTATTTTAACTAAAAACTAATCTAATAAAAAAACAAATTAAATTTAGTGAAAGTATTTCGTAACTATAGTGTGAGTGAGTGTTTGTGTGTGTGTTTTTTATTTAGTTGTCCAAATTCATTTCAACTGCATTGTCGTTAGTCCAGCTCCCATCCACTCTTACAATAGGCACTTCCTTCTCCAGCAGTAGCAATAGCAATGACGATGTCTGGAACAGCGACAATATAGTTTGACATGACTATGAGAACAGCAATAATACGATGAGCACGATGCATAGCAATCGTGCAAATAGCAAGAGACATATGTGTCACACATTTTGCTGAAAAAGAAAGAGAACGATTTTATAATTAAATTTTTACAAAATTTTGTTATTGTAAAAGCTCGGCAAACATTAAACTGAAATGCCAATATTAATCCATTAGTGTCACATTTAAAAACATAAAAAATGGGTTACGTAATGTATATTTTAATATTTTTGTAAAAAATTCTGAATAATTTTATAGTATCGGTTTTGAATTCAACGTTTATTTGTTTAATGGCGCCCAACGTTTTATATATTTTATTGGAATTACAACACATTGCGACTTTTTAGTCGGTGGAGATTTGGATAGTTATACTTGGTGCTATTGTAACAGCTTAGACAATTATTAGTCGTGGAATGGAATATAAAATCGATTTTAAAGTGTCAAATTTTAAAACATAAAAAATGGCGCCCAACGTCATGTATATTGTAATAATAGCTCATTCAAAAAAACTATATGTATAAATTTACGCTTGGGTTCTTTGGGTATTCTATAAAGAAAATCATTAAAATATACACACCTGATACCTTTAAAAACTCTCCAAAAAAAAAAAAAAAAAAAAAAAAAACATTAAAAACTCCACGCTTTATGTCCTCTTACTCGATGGAGATTTGGAATGTTGTATCAAAATTGTTATTGTAACAGCTTAGACTATCTTTAGCCTTGAAATGGATTACAAAAACCGATTTTAAAGTGTCACATTTTAAACACACAAAAAATGGCGCCCAACGTTGTATATATTTTTTATAAAAGCTCGTGGGAAAACATTTTTGGTCCTTGGAGATTTGGAAAGTTGGACCAAAGTTGTTAGTGTAAAAAAATCGAAAATAGATTTCATAACTCAAAAAAAAAAAATGGCGCCCAACGTCGACCTAATAGCCCTTTGAATGTTCTAGAGAAATTCATTAAAATTCCATGAATCCTTAAAATAGTCTAGAAAAAAAATTGTGAAGAAAATTCACTCCTTGGAATATTCTATAAAAATTAATTAAAACAATTCACATCTTCTGTTCATAGCACCGATTAATATTTAGACAAAGGCCCCAAATTCAATTTCTTCGATTGTTTGTAAATGATACACTAAAGATGTATCGACCCGTATAAACAATTCCGATGAACATGGGAATATTGTCCTATCAATATATAATATTTCACTATTTTGGCGCCCAACGATTTTTTATTTTGGAATTTTTTTTTTCAAAGCTCAGACGAATATTAGACATGCCGTGGAATATAAATTCGATTTTCAAAGGCAAAAAAAAAAAAAAAAAAATGGCGCCCAATGTTTTGGGCTTTTAAAACGAATATAAATTCGATGTTGAAGTGTATTATTTTTAACCGCTAAAACTGGCGCCCAATTGTTTGGACTATTTAAAACCATACACGCAATTCCGAAGAACGTAGGTTAGGTTGGTTTTGAATAACGCCCAATAGGATTCGAATCCCATATATAATTCTATATGATTGGATGCGTTCAAAAGGTTACTCCAGTTCGATCTATAATTTCAGTAATCTATCCAAATTGGCGCCCAACGAATTTATATTTTGGAAATTGAATTATAAAAAAACTTAGACGAACATTAGACATTCTGTGGAATATAAATTCGATTTTAAAGTGTATTGTTTTAACATGCCAAAAATGACGCCCAATTGCTTGAGATTTTTAAAACCATACATCCAATTCCGAAGAAGTTAGCTTTAGTTGGATTCAAATCCCTTATATAATTTTATATGATTGCATGCGTTCAAAAGGTTACTCCAGTTCGATCTATAATTTCAGTAATCTATCCAAAGTGGCGCCCAACGTATTTATATTTTGGAAATAATATTTTTTAAAAGCTCAGACGAACATGACATATGCAGTGGAATATAAATTCGATTAAAGGTTTTTATTTTAAAACGCAAAAAATGGCGCCCAATTGTTTGGACTTTTTAAAACCATACATCCAATTCTGATTGTATGCGCTCAATATGTTACACCAGTCCGAAATATGAATTCGGTTTTAAAGTGTCGCCCAAAATGGCGCCCAATGTTTTGAAATTTTAAAGGACAAAGAACATAGTTTATGTTGGAAGGACATAGTTTAAGTTGGATTCAAATCCCATATATAAAGTAATCTGATTGCAATTCAGTAATCTATCCAATTTGGCGCCCAACGTATTTATATTTTGGAAATAATATTTTTTTATAGCTCAGACGAACATTGCATTTGCAGTGGAATATAAATTCGATTTTAAGGGGTCTTATTTTAAAACGCAAAAAATGGCGCCCAATTGTTTGGACTTAAAACCACACATCCGATTCTGATTGTATACGCTCAAAATGTTACACCAGTCCGAATTATGAATTCGGTTTTAAAGTGTCGCCCAAAATTGGCGCCCAATGTTTTGAAATTTTAATGGACATACATCCAATTCGGAAGAACATAGTTTATGTTGGATTCTCAGTTGGCTCTTGAAAAATATTCTTTAATAAATCCACGCCTCAGTTGGCTCTTGATTCTATATTCTGAGCTTGGGCAATATTTCGCTATATTTACACCCTCTTGACCGACTAGAGGTCAACAAATTTTACAAATATTAAGTACAGCCCTTCTAATCACTTGTTCAGATTCCCTTCACCGTGGGTTGCGTTGTGATGTTCGGTTTTAAATTATGGCCTATAGATCGACTCGAAAAAGCCAAACAATAAGTTTTCGGTCCATTTCATCCCAAAATTATTATCAGATCATCACCGAAAATTATAGGCGTTGTCGGTGACCATAACTTGAACCTCAATTTAAAGGTCAACCACTCCTCTTGAACATACTATCGACTTTTCGGGTCTAGGACCTTCAGGTGCAAATATACCCCATAGAATACAAATTTTGTAATTTTTCACACAAAAATCAGGGTCCAGTTGGCCCGCTAAATATTGACCGATGTTTATCAAAACAGGCATACTTATTCTTTGGCCCGATCCCCTTCTTCGTGCAAAAATTCGCGGTGTTTGGGTCATAATTGCGGCCTCTGGAGCGATCAGAAAAATCGACAAAAATAAAGTTTTTAGTCCATTTCATCCCCTAAATATTAACCGATCTTTTCCAAAACCAATAAGGGTCTTCATTGACCAGAAACCATTCTACATGCAAAAATTCGAGAAGATTGGTCCATAACTGTGGCCTGTATCGAGTTTACAAATTATAATGGACAGACGGACGGACGGACGGACACACATATTTAGATCGACTCAGCTAGTCGAGATAAGACGATCAGTATACTTAAAGGTGGGTCTAGGACTAATATTTCGCGGCGTTACAAACTTTTGGAGCTGCACAAAGCTATAATACCCTGACAACATAGTTGTGTAGGGTATAAATACACGGCTCATAAAAAATACACGTCTCAAGCCCTTCGATTATTCAACAAAAATTAATAAAAAAAATCCACGGCTTAAGTCCATCGATTATTCTACGAAAATCCATTAAAAAATCTCTGCTGAACCGCGAATGTTATGGCAGGTATTAAAAAAAATACACCACTTTTTCTAAGTCCACTTTAGTGTCATAACATACTTATAAAAATATTTAAAGTTTTTTTTGCATTACCTTTTCTTCCGGGCAATTAATTGTTAACTTCCGATGACAAATTGCTTCCTGGCAAATTCAAACACTACTAATTTTCGATAATTTCAAATACTTCATAATAATAATTTTGTTGAGCCATAGCCTATGGCGGAGGTTACCATAGCTACAATTTGTTTATTGACAAAACTCTGTACAATGACCTATATATTACCAAAGAAAAGAAAAAAAAACAAAATTACAAATAAACACGTAAACACAAAATTTCAATATTCATTATATGCTAATGAAGGATATATTGGAAAGCAAGATGATATAGATTTTTCGATGTTTACTAGGTCAGGATAGCTGATATAAATTCAAATATCTGATATCATAAATTAGGAATGTATTATTAGGCATATAGATAATAATATATTATTTTTTATAAGGATGGCACCTAGTAGCTTCGGAATTATGAAACAGAAAAAACATTTTTTTTTTATTTTTATTTAATTTTTTATTTTTATTTTTATTTAATTTTATTACAGTATAAACTTGATAATCCGGACCTCGACAATCCGGATTATTCGGTAATCCGGACTGCATTCCACAACCCATTGCGTATCCTATAATCCGGATTGATTGACCTATTTGACTCAAAAATCCGGATTGTAAGGATACGTTACTTTTTATTTTAATAAAAAAATCGTTGCAAATTTAATTGAAAATGGTACCTATTATATTCAAAGTTCATATTTTTGAAATGAATAATTTTTACTTTTAATAAAAACATAAAAATAATTAAATTATCACCAAATTAATATAAATTTAAACCAATTAATAAAACTCGATAATCCGGAAATCTCGGTAATCCGGATTGGGGTCTGCAATCAATTATCCGGATTAGCGAGTTTTTACTGTATTTTCTTTTATCAATTTTTAACATTAACCCAAAAACTCTGTTATTAACATAGCCTTTTTCTACTCCAACATCAATCATCAGCTGTTACCACATAACAGCTGTTATCTGTCAACAACGATTATCTTTGATTATTTCATTTGCTATCGATAACATTTAAATCGAAAAACAACTATTCCACAAAAATTCCATCCCCAATTATCAGTACAATAATAATATTTGCTAAAGTTGTTTTTGATTATCCTTATACAAATATTTGTGTGTGTGTGTGTGTGCGAGCAAGAATACAAATAAAATAAAGAATAACAAATTAAATAAATAATTAGTTAATTTTTACAAAATTTTATCAATAGCACAACGTTTTAGTTGTACTGCAAACGGATTTATATACCAGTGTGTATCTCTCCTTGGGAAATCCATTCATATCCTTGTATAAAAAATCGCGTTTATTTTTTATTGTAATCAAAAAAAAATTGAAGAAACCAGAACAGAGCAAAAAGGTGATTCATGGAATAAAATAGTTTTTGTTTTTGTTGTGAAAAAACAACAATTTTTTTATATTTCATTTCCTGCTAATGATTTTCAACCCCATATCACCTTATAAGGATGTCCATGTGTTTGTTGGTGTGTGTGTGTGTGATTGTTAGTTACTGCAAGGTTCATGGTAAACAAAAATCTGCGTTCGAATTGTATTGTCCATGTCCTGATTGATTGATAGATAGCAAAAATTGGGTCATTATACATATGTATGCAGGTGTAAGATAATTAGCCATTTAAAAGATAATTTGAATGGAGTGATATATATAGAATATGGATACAAAACAAATTGTTAATGCCAATTTGTTAATGCTATGTTTACATCATAGGTGTTTTAATAAAATCCTTAATATAAATTATCATTTATATTACAGAGATAATATCATTTTTTTTTAATTTATGTACTAAATCCAACTGATAAATCCTCTCAATATCACGAATAAAATACCGAAAATCGCAGGTACCGTCATAATGGGAACCATACCAAAACGTGAACCGATATTGATAATTTTGGGAAGGAAGATTTACCACCCACAAGATATTAAATAGCAGCCAATTCAGTAGACAGACTTGCCTAAAACCACCAAAATTTCGAATATTGGATCCCCACAATTCCGAATAATAATGGGTACCATTATATGGGGACTATACCAAAAAGTGAACCGATATTTATAATTTTTGATTAGAAGATTTGCTACCTAATTAGAAATCAAAATACCAAAATACATCCAATTCGGTTGAAAAACGTTTCCAAAATCATAAAAACATCGAAAATCGGAGGTACCATCATAATGGGGACCATACCAAAAAGTGAACCGATATTGATAACTTTTGGTTGGAAGATTTGCTATCTAATTATAACTCAAAATACCAAATAACAGACAATTCGGTTGAAAAACGTTCGCAAAGACATTAAAACAACGAAATTCGGGAGTACCAACATAATGGGGACCATACCAAAAAGTGAACCAATATTGATACTTTTGGTAGGAAGATTTACCACCCAAATGAGAACTCAAAATATTAAATTACAGCCAAATCTGTAGAAAGACTTGCCCAAAATCCCCAAAATTCCGCAAAAAGATGGTTATCATTATATGGGGACTATAGAGAAAACTGGACCAATATTGATAATTTTTGTTTGGAAAATTTTCTACCTAATTAGAACTCAAAATACCAAAATACATCCAATTCGATTAAACAACGTTTCCAAAATCATAAAAACTTCGAAAATCGGAGGTACCTTCATAATGGGAGCTATAACAAAAAGTCAACCGATATTGATAATTTTTGGTTGGAAGATTTTCCACCCAATGAGAACTCGAAATATTAAATTACACCCAATTCGGTGCCTAAAATCCCCAAAATTCCGCAAAATGATGGGTACCGTTATATGGGGACTATATCAAAACGTGAACCGTGTATTGATAATTTTTTAATATAAAGATTAAAACAACCAATAAGAACTCAAAATATCAAATTACAGCCAATGCGATTGTAAAACATGTCCAAGATCCACAAAATACCCAATTACAGTTATATGGAGGCTATGCCGAAACATGGGTCAATATTGATACTGGAGATTTCCCACACAACTAGAACTCCAAATACCAAATTACAGCTAATTCAGTTGTAAAACATGTCCAAAATACCGAATTTTGGGAGGTACCGTTATATGAGGGCTGCCCCGGAACCTGGGCCAATATGGCTAATTTTTGGCTTGAGTCCTTCGATTATTATACAAAAAATTACTAAAAAAATCTACGCCTTGAGTTCTTTGGTTATTCTACAAAAATTCGTTATAAAATCCACATCCTTCGATCATTCGCAAAAATTCACTAACAGAATCGCCTTGAGTCCTTCGATCATTCTACAAAAATTCACTAACAGAATCCGCGCCCTGAGTTCTTCGATCATTATACAAAAATTCATTAAAAATCCACGCCGTGAGACCTTTGATTATTCCACAAAAAAAAAAAAAAATCATTGAAACATCCTCTGAGTATTCTACAAAAATCCATTAAAAAATACAGGCCTTAAGTCCTCCGATTATTCTACAAAAAGGTGTTAAGAAATTCACGCATTGAGTCTTTCGAATATGTTACAAAAATTCAATAAAAAAATACATTATTCAATAAAAAATTCGTTAAAAATACCTGGCTAGGATTTTCAGAATATTCTACAAAAATCCATTAAAAAAATCTATTCTTTGAGTCTTTTAATTATTCTACAAGAAGTCATTAAAAAATCCACGCCTTGAGTCCTTCGATTATTCTTCAGAAAAATATTATAATCACTGCTTTGATTCCTTCGATTATTCGCTAAAATTAATTTAAAAAATCCTCGCCTTAAATCCTTCGTTTATTCTAAAAAAAATCATTAAGAAAGCCCTGCTTTGAGTCCTTCAATTATACTATAGAAATTCATTAAAAAAATTCACGCATTGAGTTCTACAACTATTCTTCCAAAAATCTACTCTTTTAATTCTCCGATTATTTTATAAAAATTCATTAAAAAATCCACGCTTTTAGTCCTTCAACGATTCTACAAAATGTTTATAAAAAATACATGTAGAAAGCCCTGCTTTGGATCTTCTGAATAGTCTACAAAAAATTATTAAAAAATCTACGCTTTAGTTCCTTTGATTATTCTACAAAACATCCACGATTTGAGTCCTTCGATTATTATACAGAAATGCAATAAAATTCCTGCCTTGAGTCAAAAATACAAAAAATACAAATTATTCAACAAAAATTCGTTGAAAAATACCTGCCTTGGATCTTCTAAATAGTCTACAAAAATGTATTAAAATATCAAAGGCTTCGATCTTCTGAATATTCAACAAAAATGCATTAAAAAATCCCAGCATTGGATCTAAACAAATATCAGCTGACTGACAACTTTTACTATAACATTAATACTAGTCTAAACGCCATGGATTTATTTCATCGATTTACAAATCGAATCGATTTAGAAGGCCTATAGACTATAGACACTTTGGGGAACTATTGTGAAAATCAAATGTAAAAGTACAATAAAGGATGAAACACAAACGAGGCTTCTGACCTGGTCTATGAGGTTGGCTTTGTATGAAATGTCAGAGTCAAACTTGATTTTGGATGCCTTTTTCCTCCTTTATTCTTTTACAATAAAATAAACCAACTTAACATGCTAATCCTAAAGTCCTCCTAAACGGCATATACATTAGAACTTTTTACAGGGTTAACCTACTTTATGAGGATTTATTTGACATATATACAAAGGAATTGACAATTGAAACCCACTGGGTTAACGAAATCCGGTTAAATGTAAACGTACTATTATGTGTTTTCCCCTTAATCTACTTTGTATTAAAAACTTTGGATGAATAACAAAAATGCAACTATGTGGGTTAGTGGCTTCTTCTGTTAATGCATGACGCTCATTGTGCCATGTGTCAATGTATGTTTATGTATACGTATACAAATATCAGCTGACTGTCAACTTTAATTTTTTTAAAGTAGTCTAAACAACTAGGATTTATTTTTTCGACTTACAAATCGTGTCAATTTAAGATTTCGCTCTATTTTATTAAATTTTCCTAATTTTTTTATGTTTTTAAATGTTTTATAATAAATCATAATAACACGTTAAATATTAATATGACCTCATTTTTTTCAATTTTAGTATAGTAATAAAAATTTTCTTTCAAAATTTCATTTCAGATCAAGATACACTTTATAGAAATGCTAATTAGAAAGTAATGTAACATTCCTGAGAGAAGAATTTCATGTGATAAAAAAAATGAGAAAAATGCTGAAAACGTAACAAATATCTTGGCAGAAAAAAAAATGTTCGAGGGCATCGATGATAATTAATATTAAACAATAATAAAAATGCAATAACACAATTGGAAATTAGTAGCTCAAAAAGAAAATAATGGTAAGTTCGAATAGAATTTGTATTAAAAAAATTAAATAACGATGTGTTTACACTGGACAAGGCTAAAAAATATGTACTGATCTGATTGATATTTCGAACTTAGAATTTCACTATTAGGCACAGATATTTAAAGCCAAGTTTCAGAAAATACTATATTATAATCAAAACCATGGCTATCAGTATATAAACGAGTTAACTTTGTATTTAACCCTTTTATAAAAGGGTGACAACGCATGATGAAAAATCGACAGCGAACGGTCTAAAATTCGCAACGTGTTTTTCCCCTCTGTGTACATTCTGCTAGCAAATAGTAAGAAAATTATTTAGTTTTTTGAAGCCGTATCGGGTTTACGAGGCAATTGAACCAAATTTTCTGTCCTTTCTAGAAATTTTTTTACGAATGCTCTAGCAGGCTAAAAATCTCTCGAGATCAACTTTGTAAATACATCTTCATGCACTAATATTTTAAATGAAGACCTACACTCTGAATATACTGATCGAAGCTTAAAGCATCGTAAAAAGTAACGTCCTTCAATTTTTGATTTAATATAATAATTTATATCATCAGCCGTAGTATCGAAACATGAATTAAAGGTTTTATTTCGTTCCCAAAATCCGATAGGGAATACCTTGAAATGTTTGTGCCATCGATGATGCAAAAAAAAGGTGATGTACCAAACCAAAAACCTTTTTTTTTGTCTCGACCATCTGTCAAATGTTTCCTTATAATATTTCACATGGTTGGCAACATTGCATATCGTATTCAAGTAGAAATTATGCACTTTGACAGTTAATCAAGACATCAGCTGCGCTAAATTGACTACCTATTTATTGTGCCATACATAACAAAGTATTTTTTTCCCCAGACTAAGACCTATAACGTACATATGCGATTTTAAAGCGATCCGATTAACGAAATCTAGAAATACACCCTAAATGTTTGCACATTTCTTTACTCATAATCTAAGTGCCAATCAGCTGATGTTTGTTAGTTATTTTTTTTTAATTTGCCTCCAAAATATTTGTTTGTGAATTGAAAATGATAACAATTGGAAGGTTCCTGCAACGTTTTCATAGTTTGGTAAAATATACGACATTTACATTAGAGCTTTGTACCGTGTTAACCTACATTAAGAGGATTTATTTGACATTTATAATTTGGAATTGACAATTTAAACCCACTGAGTCAACGAAATCTGGTACAATGTAAACGTGTTATTAGCCTTATTAGGAAAATAAATCCTGATTCGGCCATTAACTTGATCTGTGCTAGCGTGACCATATGGTCACACTCTTAAGACGATCAATAAATCATCTGGTGTGAACTACTGATAAACATACCACTGACATCAATGTCATTTGTGAATTGAAATTGATCCTGTCGATTATTCTGACAAGAAAAATGAATACGAATCAAATTTTTGGATTCAGTGACCCACAATCTAGAGACGCTGAATGTTTCGTCCCAAAATTCGAAAAAAAAATAATTACAGCACTATTCGGGTTAAGCATGATCAAATGCTTAATGTAAACCCGATTTTATATATCCTGTGTAAACTCGAGAGTATTGACAAATTAATTATTAAGTGGGAAACACATACGAGGATTCAGGCATGCCTTGTCATGTAGGCTTTGTATGATTTGCCAATTTATAAAGAAATATCAGAGTCAGACTTGTATTTGGACGCCGTTCTTCTTTATTCTTTTACAATAAAAGAAGCCAACCTGACATGCCAAGCCTGAAAGTCCTCTTAGGTATCTCCCACTTAACTGCTATTACTAATTGTAAATATTTTCACCTGCTTTTTTTTTCTTTACAGATGCACAAAAAATCCTTCTCCATTAAGATAACCTCAATTATTTTACTCTTTTGTAATGTCCTCTGGACAATACGTTTGTGTTTTGTCAGTCAACATTTGACAGATTTACAAACGTTGACAGCCCGCAATGCTTCACTGCTAAATGGCAGTCGACGTATGACACTAAACGCTAATCCCTATGGTGATAAAAAGCAGCTGCAACAACAACAACAACGACCAGCACAATCGGCATCATCATCACAGCTGATCGCAGAACAAGTAAAATCTTTAAATAGTTTAGAGTCATTTTCATTGGCATTTCAAAATCTATCTCTTAATCTAGGACGTTGGGATAATCAACGTTTATATAAGCTATTCGATTTTGCCCTGGTCGGTGATAACTATGAAGAATCGTCGGAACATAGTTTAATATGTTTAGCCACGCAGACATCCGTGGAACGTTTACACTCCTTAGCCGAAGTGGCAAAACAATTTCAAGGACCAATATCGATTGCCGTGTTTGTTGCCGGTAATGATGAATTTACCATTCTACAATATTATGTGACATATCTGCGACTTTGCTTCGACTTCGTACGCGCCAATGTCACTTTCCACCTGGCATATCCTCGTGAAAGGAAGCCGCAACATGAAACTGCCGATGCCTATAAATTACTGCAAATGTTCGATTGCCGTTATCCGTTGAAGACATTTCTGAAAATCGCCCAGCTGCGTACGAGCGAAACGAAACGATGGCGTCTTCGCAATCTCTATCCGCAGAATCATTTGCGTAACTTTGCTCGCAAAGGCTGTCAAACGAAATATGTCTTTCTCACCGATGTCGACATAATACCGAGTGCTAATATTGTACCATTACTGAATGAGTTTCTTGCCACAGCATCGGCCAGGTGTTCGACGGGGCTGTGCGCTTACGTCATACCGACACTAGAGATCGATGAGCGTGTACGTTTCCCATCGCACAAGAATGAACTGCTGCGTCTAATCAAAAGGGGTTTGGCAAGGCCTTTCCATGAAAAAGTTTTCATCTATAATCAGTTTGCTACGAATTTCTCAAGGTGTGAAGAAAAAAAATTCTTATATATATATATATATGTGTGTATACATATATTTAGAGCTAAAAATATTCGGTTATTTCGAAAATACATATGTGAATATGAATCAGCAGCATCATCAGCCTGCCCGTTGATTATTAATTTTCAGCACATTTTTTGTTCTTTTGTTCGATATTCTATTTTTTCTGTTTGGCATTTCTTAAGTTTTTCCCCGCCCCATTAAAATTTTTGTTGTCTATTTGAGGGTGTGTGTGTGTGCGCGCGCGGAGATCTTGTCTGCTTATTTGTTTATTTTCGTTGTGTATTTTTCCTTTACAGTTGGCTGGCCAATACCCAGACTGATGACCGTATCACGATTAGTCATCAGGTGACAAATTATGAATTCTTTTATGAACCCTTCTATGTTGCTTTGGATAATGCTCCCCCGCATGATGAACGCTTTGTGGGCTATGGATTTACGCGCAATTCACAGGTATGCTATGTGGAAAATTTTTGTGGAATATTTTTTATTTTAATCAAAGAAAATATTTCCATTAATTCTAAAAGAAATTGTTTAGACGATCATTTAGAGAAAATGAAGGAATGAAATGGATTGTAATAAATATCAATTTGTGTTTGGGCGCCATTTTCATTTATTCTTTCTTTTCTTTAAAAATGCCAACTTGTCATGTCATGGTCCTACGAGCCTTAACCCTAAGAGGTATAATGTTTACTCTATTAAATGTAAAAGCATAAATGAGAATGGCGCCCAAGCTTCCATATGAGGATTTATTTGACATATATGCAAAGGAATTGACAATTGAAACCCACTGGGTTAACGAAATCCGGTTAAATGTAAACGTATTATTATTTTAGTAGTCAAAGAAAAATATCATTTTTTTTTTTTTTTTTCAAAAAGACACTGAGCTCGATAAATTTACAAATACAAACAACTTCGGACATAAAGACATTGGAAAAACCCTCCAAAAGGGAATCAGAGAAATCACAGCAGGAAAAGGAAAATAATTTTACGCAAATATCTCGTCTGCCACAATCCGACACATACACTTTTAGAGTAGCGATTGACCTATTTTATGGTCGAAATAGTATTTCACCTGACCCAGAAAATCACTGGGCAAGCAAGGAAAATTATTGTTTGACTTAGCATGAAAAAGTCTCACTGATCGCTAGAACTCAAAATACAAACAACTCTGGACCAACAGAACAAAAGGCAACCAGAGAAATCACAGCAGGACACGGATATAAAAAATCGCAGAACAAGCAAGGGAAAGTATTAGTAACCTTCCACAAACCCACGATGGATTTGTCTTAGCATGGAAAAATCTCATTGATCGCTAGAACTTAAAATGAAAACAACTCTGGACAAACAGACACTCGAGAAAACCAAAATTGAATCAGAGAGGTCACAGAAGGGAATGGAAATGGGCTTTACGCCAATTTCTCGTCTGCCACGATCAGATATAGCGAATGACTTACTTTTAGGGATTTATTATCCGCCATTTACAAAAAGAGCAAAGTTAAAAAATTATTTCACCTGACCCGGAAAACCGCTGAAGAAGCAAGGGGAAGTGTTAGTAACGTTCCACTAACCAACGATGCATCTGACTTAGCATGGAAAAATCTCATTGAGCGCTAAAACTTAAAATACAAACAACTCTGGACCAACAGATACTCTAGAAAATCTAAATGGATCAGAGAGGTCACAGCAAGGAAAGGAAATGGATTTTACGATAATATCTTGTCTGACACCATGAAACACAGATATTTTTAAGGATGATATATCGAATGACCTACTTCTGGGGAATTGATTTCCGTCATTCAAATACAGAACTCAAAATTAAGCAAAGTCGAAAAAGTATTCCAGATGACCCAGAAAACCGCCAGAGAAGCTAGGGAAAGTATTAGTAAGGTTCCACTAACCAACGATGGATTTGACTTAGCAGCAGGGAAAGGACATGGATTTTACGCCAATATCTTGTCTGCCACCATGAGTCAAAGATATTTTAAAGGAGGATATAGCGAATGACCTACTTTTAGGGAATTGTTTTCCGCCATTTACTTAAAGATCTCAATATTAAGCAAAGGCGAACAAGTATTCCAGCTGACCCAGAAAATCGCAGGACAAGCAAGGGAAATTATTAGTAAGGTTCCACTTACCAACGATGGATTTGACTTAGCATGGAAAAATCTCATTGATTAGAGCTCAATATAAAAATAACTCTGGACCAACAGTTACTCTAGAAAATCTAAATGGAATCAGAGAGGTCACAGGAGAGAATGGAACAGAATTTTAAGCCAATACCTTGTCTGCCACCTTGAGACACAGATATTTTAAAGGAGGATATAGCGAATGACCTACTTTTAGGGAATTGTTTTCCTCCATTTACATAAAGAACTCAATATTAAGCAAAGGCGAAAAAGTATTCCAGCTGACCCAGAAAACTGATGGAGAAGCTAGGGAAATTATTAGTAACGTTCCACAAGCCAACGATGCATTTGACTTAGCATGAAAAATCTCATTGATCGCTAGAACTAATACCCAAATAACTCTGGACAAACAGACACTGGAAATAGAACCAAAAGGCAATCTGGCAGGTCACAGCAATTTATATTAGGTTGGACCACAACATGCCCAATAGAATGATATACACTTAAGCTTGTAAGTGGCCTGTTGTGCGCTCTATAGAAGGATGTAGGTTTGAAGAAGTATCCTTTAGATTTGGTTTCCCTAATCTTCTAGAAATTTTTCCCAGTCACACCCCCTTGGGTCAGTTTTTAATATTTGTTCTACTAAATTACCCCGAAATTCCTTTGAGGCGTTCGAGAATTCATTATCGGATTGCAAACTAATTCCTAAATGGGAAGAATTTAACTCTTTTCTAGCAAAACAATTCAAAAGTATGGAATCGCAATGCCTTTAGTGACTTATTCGGAACCTATCTTCATAACATTTTTCAAATATGAGTTTGGGCGCCATTTACTTTAATTTTTTAAAGTGACATGCCACTTATGTGCTTCCGCGTAAGGAAGGCACATAGGGGTTTATATGAGGCGTACATTTTTAAAAATATTTTTTTAGGCGTTTATATGAGGAGTAAATTAAAAAAAAAAATCCAGGGATATAGGGCGTGGACTTTTTAAATATTTTTTTGGGCGGTATTTTTAATAGTTTTTTTGGATTATTAATAAATTTTTTCCAGTGTTTTTATATAATTCCCAAGGTCCATATGAGGCGTGGATTTTTTCAATAAACTTTTCCAAGGTCGATATGAGGCACGATTTTTTTAATACTTTTTTCCAAGGTCCATATGAGGCGTGGATTTTTTAAATACAATTTTTCCAAGGTCCATATGAGGCGTGGATTTTTTAAATAAAATGTTTCCAAGGTCCATATGAGGCGTGGTTTTTTTAAATACATTTTTCCAAGGTCCATATGAGGCGTGGTTTTTTTAAATACATTTTTCCAAGGTCCATATGAGGCGTGTTTTTTTTAAATACATTTTTCCAAGGTCCATATGAGGCGTGGTTTTTTTAAATACATTTTTCCAAGGTCCATATGGTTTGTTTAAATAAAATTTTCTAAGGTTCATATGAGGTGTGGATTTTTATGAGGCGGGTATTTTTCAACTATTTTTTCGAGGTTAATATATGGCGTGGATTTTTTTTTATAATGTGTGTGAATACTTAAACAAATATCAGCTGACTTGCATCCTTATTTCAATACTAGTTTACACAGCTAAGATTTATTGTCATGATTTATAAGACGAGTTAATTTAAAATTCATAGTCTAAATGAGTCATGCAATTAATTACAAGAGTTTTTGGGCCTTAAATATATAACATATTCTCTGTATGTCATTTATAAATATATATTTTCTCTCTGTGAAATATATGAACAAATTGTCATTTAATATTTATTAATAATTTTTCCCTCCCCCTTTTCTCCTTCCCCTATTGTGTTCTTTTGCAGGTTTATGAAATGTATATAGCTGGCTATTCATTTCATGTCCTAACACCCGTCTTCACCTGTCATTGGGGACTGCAGAAAAAGAATGCACGACCGTCGTGGCGCGAACAGCAGAACACCATAAATAGTAAACGTTTTGAGATATTTAAAAAAGAGATATTTGCACGCTATAAACATCCGCCAATCAAGCAATTGTTCAAAACGAAAACATAAGGGACATGACTTCGACAACTCTCATTATTCAGCGAAAGAGAAATAAATTGAAAACCTCATGCTCTCAGGAAGAACAAGGATTTCTTTTCTGTTTTCGTTTTATTATTTTTCTCAAAAAATGCTACTCTGTAGAGAAGAACCCATGCCGCCGTTTTTAATTGTGTAAAAACGCCCACACATGGCCAATGACAAACATTCCTATAAATAAATTGTGTACCTTTATTTTGAAATGTAAATAGACTACAAGAAAAAAGAAGAAGAAAAGAAAAAAAACAAAACCAAAAAGATTAAAAAGAAATTGTATTCAAATTAAAAAAAGACAGCAACAACAACTGAAAATATTATTGTATAATTTTAAATGCTGCTGCTATAAAACAAAATAAACAAAAAACTGAAGAAAAAGAAGAAGAAGGAAAATAAATGTACAATTTTGTAAAATGATTAATTTTGTTGATGTTATTTAATTATTTTAATCTTAAGTGGGTGTGGGTGGATCCATCATATATGTATGTATGTGCATTTGAGGTGATATACTAAAATGGCTGATAGGCGGGAAGGTAAAGTACTTGTTTTATGAAAATTGTAGGTCTAGAGAAAATATTTGGTGGAAGTGTTAATTTTAAATGAAACGTTTTTAATTATTTTTTAAATTATTATAATTAATTATTATAAATAATAAAAAAATTATATTATTTTCGTCAATATTATTAAAAACAGCTGATTTATAATAATTATATTTAATATAACATTTAAAATTGTCCTATCTAAATGTAACGTATAATTAACAGCTGCTTCTTTTTAGAAGACCATGTAAATCATACGCCACCTTGTACTACTAAGCCACACTTAAAAATAAAGCATGGAAACTCGTATGAAATGTCAACATATAAAGGCATGTCAGAGTCAAACTTGATTTTGGACGCCGTTCTCTTTTATTTGTTTACAATAACAAACCAACATAATAGGCTAATCCTGAAGTCATGTCACAATAATTAGGTAGTGCATTAGCGCAGCTGATGCCTCGATTAACTGTCAAAGTGGGTAATTTCTAATTGAATTCGATGTGTAGTGTTGCCAACCATGTGAAATATTATAAGGAAAAAATTGACAGGTGATCGAGACAAGCGTCACCTTAATATTGCATCATGGCTGAAGTCCTCTTACGTGTTTCCCCCCTACGATATTAAATCGAACTTCTCAAATACGACCTAAAGGGGAAGACACATAGGAGGGTTTCAGGCATTGTATGTCAATGTCAATTTATAAATCAATATCAGAGTTTGAGTTTGGACGTCGTTCTCCTTTATTCTTTTACATTATACCATTCCAACTTAACATGCCATGCATGAAATCTTGCAGTCAGCTGATCTGTAATCCCAGTCAGTCGTTGTCTTTGTATGTAATGTCAATTTATAAAGGAATATAAGAGTCAATCTTGGTTTTGGACGCCGTTCTCATTTATTCTTTTACAATAAAAATTCAACTTAACAGGGCAATCCTGAAGTCCTCTTATGTGTTTCCCCTTTAACATTTACATATACGGTTTAAAATACACTTCATTAACGAAAAGCCAAATATACCCTAAAGAGGGAGACACATAAGAGGCTTTTAAGCATGTATCTTTAAGTTGCATTGTATGTCAATGTCAATTTATAAATGAATATCACAGTCAAGTTGGCGTTTGGAAGTCGCTCTCCTTTATTCTGCTATATTAAAGCCTTCCAACTTAACATGCCATGCATGAAATCTTGCGGTCAGCTGATCTCTAATCCCAGTCAGTCGATGTCTTCGTATGAAATGTCAATTTATAAAGGAATATCAGTGTCACTGATTTTGAACGCCGTTCTCCTTTATTATTTTACAATAAAAAAGCCAACATAACAGGCCAATCCTGAAGTCTTCTTACGTGTTTCCCCCTTAACATGTATATATATGATTTAAAATCGACTTCATTAACGAACTTCTCAAATATACCCTTAGGCTACGTTTAGACTACTAAATCCACTTGATTTCAAATGTCAATTCCATTGCGTATACGTCACGTTAATCCTTTTCACAAGTACAGTGGATTATATTTGACGTATAAGCAATGGAATTGACATTTGAGATCGAGTGGATGCATCTTTAAGTTGTGTTGTATGTCAACTTTTAAATGAATATCAAAGTCAAGTTTGAGGTTGGACGTCGTTCGCCTTTATTCTTTAGCATGAAACCATTCCCAGTCAGCTGACAATAGTCAGCTGACAATAGTTAATGTAGCCCTATACAGTGTACTAATCATTTTAACATAAAAACGATAAAAATTTATTTGAAATATTGAATTTTAGCTTAACATTACTCCTCACTTTTCAACTATTTCTAAAGAAAAAAATATTTTTTTCAGTCAAAACCATTGATGTATTTAATTGGTGATGTATCAAAACAAAAACATTTGTTTATGTCTCGATCTACAGTCAAATTATTCCTTATAATATTGCACATGGTTGACAACAATGCACATCGACAGTTAATCACTTCTTTGACAGTTAATCAAGACATCAGCTGCGCTAAATGAGCCATGGTTTAGACTTACGAAACCCACTCAATCTCAAATGTTAAATCCATAGCGTATACGTCATATATAATACGTCATAATAAACGTGGTCTAAACGTGCTCCAACTGTCAAAGAACATAGATTCTACTTGAATGTAAGAATATGAGAAATATTACTAAACAAAAATTTGACCGACGATCGAATATAAAACAGATGATTTTGTTTTTATACATGGTGTGGTTTAAATTTGTTTTTAAGCTATGTTTACATACAGGGTGTTAATTGTTATATTTATATATTCTACAGAAAAGTTGAGAAAAAATAAAATGTGTAAAGTTTTTCACTTTTTTTTTTTTGAAAGGAATTTTAGACTAGTTATTAAAGAATTGTAAAAGTTGTTCAGATTATTTCTTACATTTTTAAGTACCTATTGTACAAAGTCCACAGTTTCGTCATGGTAATGACAGCCACCATCAATCATCATTTTCGATGCTATTTTTAAAAATGTAAACTCTGACATATGTCTCATTTTGTGTCGCTTCATTTTTTGGTTCTTTTTGATAAATGATGTACATGTCATCTTAAGAGATTTTTGACAGAATGAGGACACAAACTGAAAATAGGTAATTTTTTTTAGTTCCGGCGATGAACTACCTTTATATTAGGGCCTTAAATATATTTTGAAAATGCGAACAAAGTAAGGTTATTTTTATTAAGTTGTAACATGTAATAATATGTTGTCGACTAGATCGCCTCTGCTAGTCAAGATATAACGATCGGTAGCTAAAAGAGTATGTAACGCTGCGAAATATTGGTTCTAATATTTTCCGACGTTACAAACTCTTGGAGCTTGCAACATAGTTGTGTAGGGTATACAAATATTACGATAGATTAGAAAACAACCTTTTTACAGCTTATTGAACTAATCAAGGTAGATATACAAGGTAGCCGCATCGGCGAATTTCTACAACAAACATCGGTTGTTGTATTTTGATATGTCAAAAATATTTTGCCAAAACAAACAGATTGACAAGATTTTTTTTACACAAATTCTTGTAGAAAATGTTAATAAAAGTATTGCCAAAAAAGCTCTTCGAAGTTCGGAGATTTTCATTTATAATTTTGTTTTTTAATTTTTTGGTTCAACACCAACAGCTGGGCCGATGCGGCTACCTTATTAAATATACCTTGGAACTAATAGAACAGCTGATGCTCTAAGCTTCAATTTAAGCTGTGTTTAGTTTGTTTATTAAGGGGTGAAGTATATAGGACACACATCAAATTGAAATGTTATTTTTATTATTTCATTTTTTAATAATAATCAATATTGAAAATGTTTTATGTAGAGAAAAGGTTTATTGAAATAAAAAATATATTTTGTCAAAAAATTAAAACTACTTTATGTTGATCAATAATTATTAAATTACAAACTCTTGGGGCCACACAATGATATAATATACTGACAACATAGTTGTGTTATGTTTTAGATATAACATAAATTGCGTTTAGACTTCCGAATCCACTCGATCTCAAATTTCAATTACATAGCGTATACTTCAAATATAATCCACTGGTTTTGCAAAACAGGATTTTTTTAAGTCTAAAAGCGCTCAGTTTATTGCACGCATATAACAGCTGATACATGAAGCTTCAAATGAAGCTGTGTTTAGTAATTTATTATAACCTCTTATAACAGAATATTTTATTTTAATAAACCTCTTCTCTAGATAATTAATTTCGAATAGTTTTTTTTATTATTAAAAATATGCTAATGAAAATGTATATTATAAAAATATTCTAAATTTTATATCTAGAGAAGAGTTTTATTAAAATAAAAATAAAAAATATATTCAAAATATTTTTTGTTAAGAAAAATTGAAATAATTATTAAATGCTTAAAAATTATTAAATGACAAACTCTTGGGGCCACACAAAGCTATAATAACCTGACAACATGGTTGTGTAGGGTATAAAATATATATATTACGTTTTGCATAAAACATAAAGTGTGTTTATATTTACAAAATCCCCACGATCTCAAATGTCAATTTCATTGCGGGTAGGTCAAATATAATGTACTGGATTTTTGAACAAAATTAATGTGACATATATGATATGGAATTGACATTTGCGATAGATTAAAATGCAACAAAATTGTTTTAAACTTATTGCACTAATAGAACAGCTGATGCATGTAGCTTTAAATGAAGCTGTGTTTAGTAGTTTTATTAAGGGTTGAAGACTATTTTATTTTAATTATTAAATAATCAATAATTATTAAATTAAAAGATATTGGGAACACACAAATCTACAATATCCTGACAACATAGTTATGTAATATTAAAATGCAACAAATTTTTTCAGCTTATTGCACTCATTGAGCAGCTGATGCATGAAGCTTGAAATTAAGCTATGTTTAGTAGTTTATTAAGGGTCGAAGTCTATAGGCCACACATCAAGTTATAAACCCTATATAACTGATTATCTGTTATTTTCATTATTTTATATTTGTAATAAAAAAAATATATGAAAATTTATATCCAATTACAAAAAAATTTGGTCAAAATATTTTTTGTTGAAAAAATGAAATAAATATTAAATGATCAATAAAGCTAAAATATCTTGACAACATAGTTGTGTAATATTAAAATGCAATAGAACAGCGGATGCATGAAGCTTCAAATTAAGCTGTGTTTAGCAATTTCTGAAGGCCTGAAGTCTATAGGTCACACATCAAATTTAAATGCTATAAAGGTTATCTGTAATTTTCGTTAATTTTTTTAATGATATCTAAAGAAGAGGTTTAATAAAATTTCAACACATATGTTTGTGTTTATTAATAATTATTAAATTATAAAATAATTAAAAAAATATATATAAACAATGATAATTCTTAAAAAAAAACATTATTTTTTTCTTTTAATTTTTTGGCATCATTTTTTTGTTAATTTTTTTTTCTAATTTAATTATGGCCATTTGATACTGTGTTATGTGTGTACGTGATGATGCCTTCTGAGTCATTTTGTGTGTTGCTGTTTTTTGTTCGACTCTTAATATTATTGGCATTGATATCATTTCAATAATTTTAATATAGTTATGAATAATTGACTAGAAAATAGAAAATTTCACACACACACAACATGTGTGTGAGTGTATGCGTTTAAAGAAAGTGCAACAAAAACAATTGATAGAAGAAAAAATAAAATATCCAATCATTCTAACTCATTCAACACTCAAATGCGTATCGAAAAAAAATTGTTTTTTTTGTTGGTTGTTAGATATTTATCTATGCTTAACATGTATTTGTTATTAATGTACATATGTATGTATATATGTGTATTTGTGTGCATTATAGATTTTTATAGTTATTTTTGAATTTCTATATTTCTATGTTTTTTGTTTTTTTTTTGTTTTTTTCTTCATCTTGTTTTATTATGATTTTTTTTTTGTTCAAAGTTTTTGTTTTTCAGGTTGTGTATATGTTTTGTTTTTTGTTTTTTTTTTTCAAAACTACAACAAACACCATGAGTGTGTAATTTTAAAAATAGATTTTGTTATTTTTAACCTCAAAAAAAAAAAAAAAATGAAGAAAACACTATAACAAAAAAAGAAGGAACAGCGAGAAGCAACAATAACAAATTAGAGAATTCTCAAAAAAAAGAAAAAATCGAAATGAAACAAACTGTAACGAAAACAAAAATTGCTTAGAAACAACAAATAAATAAATAAAACAAAGAGCAACAATTTTGAAATTCTTCCGCATGATACAATATTTTGTTGTCTTTACATATTACATGGCTGGCAACAACCACTAGCAAGCAGGCAGCACGAAAAAAAAAAACTAGAAAAGAGCCTCCCACCTCTGAGAGGTACTTTGCTCCCGAATTCCTTGTTTTTCTTAAGGTGTTGTAATATTTGTTTTTTTTTTTTGGCTAGGAAAAATTTATGATAATGATGGAGGCAATGGCCAGATTTTTCCTCTATATATATTTGACACATATATATCTAAAAAATATATACACCAAATAGTTCTCTACACACACTTGGTATATCCATAAAACTCTCTAACATTTGTGTGTGTGTGCGTTCTGCTCATTTCATCTCTTTTCAGCTGAGCAAATGATCAATTTTTGTGTTGGTGTTAAATCAAAATAAAAAAGAAATCCTCAATATCTCCCAGCCAACGCCACCTCCCCCTGACCATCCCCACCCCCTCCCCACAACAATTTCTGTGTGTGTGCATTTGCCACCCCAGCACCAAAATGTACGAAATTTCAATAGAAAAGAGAGTGAGAGAGGAGATCACACATCTCTGCATCTCTATCTTCTTCGCGATACAGCGAATATGTGTTGTGCCGTGTGCAGTATGAAATAAAGACTACCTGCGTTGAGCATCAGTGAAGTTCATTTTAAATCGGTATTTTTCACGTAGTGGTACACCTAAGCGCGGTAAAGTGAATATTTTTTCTACAACTTTTTAAAATAATACCAAAAAAAATAAAATAAAATTTTGCTTAGCATATATATACAATTTGCTTTTTTGTAAAACGCATTCCTTAAATATTTTCATTTGAAAAGAAAAGTATTGAAAAAATATTAAAAAAAGTGTTTTGTAAAATAAAAAGGATTTTTTTGTTTGAAATACCTGCCAAGCTAAAGCTGTTTTAACTTAATTTTAATTAATTTACTGCCAGAAAAATAATTTGAAATATTCCAATTTCCAATTAGATTTAAATAAAAAACAACAAACATGCCTTTCGTTCCTGTTGAAACTCCCAAGTGCCCCAAGTGCGGCAAATCTGTCTACGCTGCTGAAGAACGCGTTGCTGGAGGTTACAAATTCCACAAGACCTGCTTCAAGTGCGGTAAGTATCACCACACAACGTTTAAGGCGTGCTTAAGTTTCTGCCATAAGCTGTGTTCAGTTGGTCTTTGTGACATTCAGGGTGTTAGTGATATTAAATGGCCCAGCCACATGTCAATTTTTTGCCTTATTTTCAATTTTTTATGTGAAATGAATGAAGTTATGTGAATTTTAGTGTGAAATTTTTAAATCTAATGGCCTGGTCATATACTAAGTTCAGTTTCAAGAACTTTTTTTAATGTTTGATAGAAAATGTGGTTGATATGAGTGAAATACGTAAGAAGTAGCCTTTTTTAATTTACATCGTCTTGGTGTAAATATAAAAATTATAAATCGAATGGCCTGGTCATTTGTTAAGTTCAGTTTCGAACACTTCTTTTAATGTTTGATAGAAAAAATGTGGTTGAAAAAAATGGTGCACATAAGAAGTTGTCTTTTAAATTAGCTCTTCTTGATGTAAAAGAAAAACAGGGCATTTTACTCTGATAGCTCTTCATATTGGTAACCAAATCAACATATTATTCTATTTTGATCGAAGCTGTTCTAATAAAACAAATTATTTACACTGTAAATTTTTTATGTAGTACAAATGTAAACCACATAATTTATGAGACAGTGTGAAGGCTGTTAAAACTATTCTTAAATTATAATTTGATCGAAGCTGTTCTAATAAAGCACATTATTTAGACTGTCAATTTTTTATGTAGTACAAATGTAAACCCCATAATTTATGAGACAGTTTGAGGGCTGTTAAAACTATTTTTTTTATCATTTTATTGAATTTTTGTGGAAGTTTATGAAAAAAGTAAAAATATTTTTTTACATTTACATGGCGACATGTCAAATTATTCCAGCTGTAACAAGAACTGATTTCCATGTAGCTCTTGGGATTTTATGTTTTTATGTTATTATTTTTATGGAAGTGGGAAAAGGGAACTCTTTATGTTCTGTTCCTCTAGTCGCATGGCAACATGCTAAATTATAAGGATTTATGCCTATTTTCAAAGGAAATTTTATTGGACCTTTAATTAGATCACAAATATAACTGGGTATATGTCTATTCTAGCTAAATTTGGGTTAAGCAAACATATATTTGAAAAAAAAAAGAATTATGATATTCTGACTGGACACGATTTTTCTTCATTGTACTTTTAGATACGTTGATGTGTAAACATAACATCAATTTAAAAAAATTAAAATTATTTTAAAGCCAAAAGTAATTTTCAAAGCCCTTAAAAGATTTAAATATTCGAAAAACTCAACTTGAAAGCCATACTTTCTACAAAGTAATGCCAACTTGTCATGTGGCCAGGCCTCTAACTAAGTACACAACCCAGCGCCAGTTTAAAAAATTGCAAAAATTCAACTTGAAACCCATATCTCCAAGACAAATCACCAGTGCTAATATAAGCAGAGGTTAAAAGGTTTAAAAGTTATACAAAAAATATTAAAAAAATGGAAAAAATCAACTTGAAACCCTTATCGCATGGAAATCATGTGGCTAGGCCACTAATTTTGAACAGAACCCCTGTTCCAGTCTAAATAGACCTTATCAGATTTAAAAAGTGAATAAATTCAACTTGAAACTCATATTCCCTAGAAATTAAGAGAAAAAAAATTGTCATGTGGCCAGGCCACTAATAAACAAATTCATCTAATTCCAGTCTAAACAGACCTTAAACGGATTAAAAGTTGCGAAAAAGTTTTAAAAATTTGCAAAAAATCAACTTGAAGCCAATATTTTCTAGAAATTAAGAAAAAATTGTCATGTGGCCAGGCCACTAATAAACAAAATCACACCTCCCAATCTAAACAGACCATAAAAGCTTTAAAAGTTACGAAAAAAGGTTTAAGAATCACATAAAATCAACTTGAAACCCATATCACCTAGAAATTAACAAAAATTGTCATGTGGCCAGGCCACTGATATAAATTTCATCCTATTCCAGTCTAAACAGACTTTAAATGGATTAAAAGTTACAAAAAATTTGCAAAAATTCAACTTGAAGCCCATATTTCCTAGAAATAAAGAAAAAATTGTCATGTGGCCAGGCCACTATTAAGCATAATTACACCTCCCAATCTAAACAGACCATAAAAGCTTTAAAAGTTACGAAAAAAGATTTAAGAATCACAAAAAAATCAACTTGAAACCCATATTTCCTAAAAATTAAGGAAAACTGACATGTGGCCAGGCCACTAATAAAGAATTTCAGTTACAAAAAGTTACAAAAAAAAACTCAATTCAACCCACCTTTTCCCTTCAAAGTATACCTACTAGACATGTGGCCAGGCCACTTATATGCAACAAAACCCAGTGCTAACTGAACATGGCTTTTCATGGAAAGGAAATATTAAGGCTTGGCCCGTTATGTTGGCTTTGTATGAATGTCAATTTATAAAGGAATATCAGAGTCAAACTCGATTTTGGACGCCGTTCTCCTTTATGCTTTCACAATAAAATAAGCCAATTTAACATGCCAAGCCTGAATGAAGTCCACTTAATTTAAATGCTTCTTTTTTTGGAATTATTTAATACTAAATACACATTTCACCCCTTTTACAGGCATGTGCAACAAAGCCCTTGACTCCACAAACTGCACAGAACACGAAAAGGAATTGTACTGCAAGAACTGCCATGCCCGCAAATACGGACCTAAGGGTTACGGTTTCGGTGGTGGTGCTGGCTGCCTTTCCATGGACACTGGTGCCCATTTGAACAGAGAGTAAGTAAACGATTGTTATTGTTATTATTATTTTGTTTTTTTAGTAGTATTTGAGTAGTTTCAAGCCAAAACTCCTCAAAATCCAAGAAAAAAAAAACTTAGACATTTTATTCAGTCAAAAAACCAAAAATCTTTCTGTTTTTATTTATTTTTTATTTAAAACAACTTTTATTAAAGACCAGAAAAAAATGTTGTACACTTACTAGCCTACATATACATACATACTTTATGCACACATATTTATATATATACATGTATAGATACATACATAATAACAAAAAAAAAAAAAAGAAATAATAAAAAAAAATTAAGATTCTTAGAGAAGAAAATTTCAAAACATACAACACAACAATCTATATAGAAAAAACACATAATTTTGAAATGAAAAAAAATACCTTAACTTTCCCTTTTATTTTATTAAAAAAAAAAGGATTTTAATAACAATTCCTTCCTTTATTCCTTGAAAAGTGTATGTATGTAATGATATTAATGAGTTTTGGAGATTGCCAAGAGCAATTATAAAAATAAGAGAGAGAGAGAGAACACGAGAGAAAGAGAAGAATATCAACACTAGAGTAAAATCCAAATTATAGACACCAAAAAAAAAAAAAAAACTTTAATATCAAATCAATCAATACTATGTATATATATATATATCATGTATATGTATATATTAGTGTGATAGAGAGAGTGTGTGTGTGAGAGCTCCACCTATAATACAATATTCCAAGAAAAAAAAAATAATTATTCTCAAAAAAAAAAATTAACCATCCACCCACTTTGAAAAAAAAATTATAAAAAAATTAGACATTTCACTTTAACATACATATACTAGTGTAATTTAACGCACACACACTCACATACATACCACACTCAAATATACATATTAATGACCAAAAAAAAAAAAAACAAATTGTACAGTTCAAAAAAAATTGTTTTTTAAATATATATTTAAATTAACACACAACTATAACACCCGAAATACACACATACTCACTCACACACACACACACATTTTCAAAACAGCGGCAAGTTGTTATGTATGTATATAATTGTGTCACCGTTTATTTTTAATTACATTTTCTGATATCTTTTATTTTTGTTTTGTTGGTTGGTTTTATTTTCTCTCAAATTCTCTTCTTCAAAAAAAAAAAAAAAAATTGAAAAAATACTGAAATACTGAAAACGAAAAAGAAAACATATACACACTTTTTTCATTTTATATAAACAACAAAAATATATATATTTATCTTAAGAAAAAAAATTTGAAAAAAAATATTGAAAAAAATTTTTACGGATTTTTTTTTATTGAAAAAAAAATATTTAGGAATTTTTTTTATTGAAAAAAAAATATTTTTTTATTAAAAAAAATATATATTTATTTTTTTAAATGAAAAAAAATATTTACGATTTTTTTTTCATTGAAAAAAAAAATATTTGTTTCCATATTATATATGTATGTATTATGTATGTATATTGTTTGCTAAAATAGTGTATCCTTTTTTTCTTTGAATTGTATTGTCCTCTTTTGTTGTTATTTTTATTATTATTATTATTTTTTTTTTTTTTTTGTTTTGTTTTTGTTATTATTATTATTTTTTTTTTTTTGTTATCTCTTATATCTATCCACATTACAAGTTAAAAAAAAAACAAAACAATCCAAAAAAAAAAGAAAACCAAAACACATACTAAGTTGTTAATTTCGTTATTTCGTATTATCACAGCAACTAAATTACTTACTGGCGAACGAATTCTAGACGCACCTACCCCAATAAATGGAATTCAGGATTCGATCTGTTTGAGTTTCAATGTTATGTTTCCGTTTAAGTCCAATTTGTTGTTAACTACCACCTATATATACTACTCTGCTCTACTGTACTACTACTAAAGCACCTAGCACCTACCACCTACTATATATATATATACCAACGTGTATTGTTCCCCAACAAAAAAAAAATAAAAAAACAACAACAAGAAACAAAACAGAAAACAAAATGAAATTTATTACCAACATCTATCAATCAGATCAGATCAGTAGTTGACATAACCAACCAACCAATCAACCAAAAAAACAACCAACCAACCACCACCAGTCAAGTCCATCCAACAATGTGGTATTCTAATTATAAATTTTTTTGTTTGTAAACATTAAAAAAACATCAACAACAATTGTACAATGTATTTTTGTTCTTAATTCCTAATTATTGTAATTGTAATATGTTGCGTCTACATAAAAAACCAATTCTAATTATTATGTTTTTTATATATAAATACTGAACTTTTTACATACATACATATATATATTTTTGTTATAAAATGAAAAGAAAATTTTTTGTCAAATAAATATAATAGAAATTCTATTTCAAACAACAACATGAAAAGAAAAAAACACACACACAAAAAACAAGCAACTTTTTATTCCTTTATAAAAAAAACTGAACCATTTGAAAAACCATCAAAATGTAAAACAAAGATAAACGGTGAGAAAATTACAGAAAAAAATCAACAACAACAACAAAACTAAAAAAAAAATAAATTCTACTAAAACCAACTAAACATTAAATGAATCGCATGGCTTGGCCAATTGTAAAAAAAACGTAAATAAAACCAAAACACATATCATTACATTCATGCATACATAATCAACACTTAATACATTTTCTACTTTTAGTTCTGCATAAAAAATTACACTAATTTACAATAAATCCTTTTTTATTTATATTAACATAATGGACATAGCATTAAAACACACACTGAACATACCTCAATCACTGAACATACTCTCAATCATAACCATAATTGACAAAAAAAAAACAACAACAACGGGATATTTTATCTCACACACACACATCTTCAAATTGAAAGTGTGACCTGGCCGCTTCAGTCAGTCAGTGTCAATAAATCATTCTATGCATATGTGAGTCACCCAGTAACACATTTTTTTATTTTTGCTTAAACGCCCTATATTGCGTCGACTATATTATATCACATTTACATGGAATGTGTAATAGATATACAATGGGAAAGTGAGCCTATAAATAAGGACATTCAGGAAGAACAGCTGGTAATCAGCAGCTTCTCAAGTTTGCTAACAAAATCCATTATTGTGAATTAACTTCCATTATAAAAACGTAAACAAAGTCCAATTAGATTTGAGAAAAAAAAAACAGCTGACTTTCGCTAGCCGGGTGTCCTTATTAATAGATCTTGGTATTACGCATTTGACATATGATGAAGGGCAATGACAATCTAAATGACGGGTGGTTTTAAAACAAATGTAATCTATCAATAACATTAAGGTGGAGGACACATAGGAGGATTTCAGGTCTGAAATCTTCTTATGAATCTCTACCTTAAAAAGGGAGAAATATGAAAGGCATGACATGTTCAGTTGATATTGTTTAGGATAAAGGAGAATGACGCCGAACTTATATCTGACTCTAATATTCCTTAAAAAATTGAAAATTTAATACAATGCAAATTAAGGAGGCAAGTCTGGAATCCGCGTCAATGCTTTGAAATATATTTAACTTTATATTACTAAGCACATGAAGTTCCAGCATCGATGCTTTCCTGGCTGTTGAACTATTGATAACACATAAAGTGACGCGTGACGCAGCGGATACATTATGTTTGACCTTAAAAGTGCGTTACAACAGAAAGTAAATATATTTAAACCTTTTTTACCCCTTAACGGGACATGAAGAAAACGTGTAACGTAACGCCCTTTCCGAGGAATGGGAAGAAATATTTGTACACCATAACTTGATACCAGAATCTGCGAGCGTATTTTAAATCAAGATGACCTTCTATTTGAATATATATATATATACTAGACGACATTTGTTTTAATAGACTTCTGTAGTTCCGACGTTGAAAGACGAAATATCAAATTGATGGGTACAGGAAGAGACAGCATACGATTCGATTTAATACAACTGGAAGGTTTTTTAGATTTATATCAAGAAATGGTACCTATATAATGGTCCGAAGAAATTTTGAACAGTGTAGCATATGGCGCCCAAAGCGGGGTCATTTCATAAGTTTTCAATTTTATGGAGGTGATTATATTTGGGTGGGCTATGTGTGAGAAGAAATTCCACTTAGTGTGAATCATATCAATATGGCGCCCAAAGCGACGTTCTTTCTAAATTATGAATTTATATGTTTTTAAAAAATGTTAACGGCTTTGAGTTTGTTTAGATATTATAAACACATTTCTCTTGCGAACGTCCGTGACACCGAGTAAACATGACGTCCTCCACAAAAGTGTAAATTTGGGGGGGATTATATGAATATGGCGCTCAATGCGAAGTCCTCCACATGAGCTAGCTAACTATTAGTGGCGCCCAATGTGTGATTCATTCAATATTATGAAATTCTATTCAAGGCGTCTTACTTGGGTGGGCTTAATATGAGTTGAGATTTCACTAAGTGTGGATCATAACAATATGGCGCCCAATGTGGTTTCCTTTCTATAATATAAAATTCTATTCATAAGATTATACTTTTGCGGATTAGGGTGGATCATTTTTAGATATTATCTCTACCAAGTTCTCTTGCGAACGGCCCTGACACCGAATAAGTTGGACGTTCTCCCCAAAAGTGTCGATTTTGGTGGATCATATCAATATGGCGCTCAATGAGAGGACATTTTTAAATTATGAAATTTGTTGCGAAAGGTTAAACTTAGCCGGGTTAAATGTGATTGGAGATTTTACTTAGTGAGAATTATTACAATATGGCGCCCAAAGCGAGATCCTTTCAAAATAATGAAATTTAATGCAAAAGGTCAAATTTTGGCGGGCTAATGGCGATTGGAGATTCCACTAAGATTAAACGAAACGTAATGTAAAGGTTGATACTTGGGTGGGCTAAGTGTAAGTGGAGATTTTATTTAATGAGAGTGCAGATTCTATCGATGTATTTCGAAATTATTGAAGGTTTTTTGACGCCTATTAAGCTCGACCTCCTCCACCAAATTGTCAATTTAACTAGATAAGTAGATTGCGCCCAAAAGCAAGGTCCATTGAAAACTATTAAATCTGATCCAAATGGGTCATGAGTGTTTGGAGATTCTACCGGTGTATGTAGAGTTTTTTATGACTTTCTGTCTGACACCAAGTAAGATGAACCTACTTCACAACAGTGCAGATTAAATTGGAGCATAAAAATATGGCGCCCTAATCGATATTCTTTCAAAATTATGAAATTTAAAGAAAAAGGTAATACTTTGACGGGCTAAGGTTATGGAAATGCTCATACATGAGCTGCCTAAGTGTTAGTGCAGATTCTATAGGATTATTAAAAAATGGCGCCCAAACTACATTTGTCGGGACGGTACATTTGGTGACTTCGGAAAAAATCTTAATTTGTGCGATAGAAGTTGATTATGTTTGTGTCGGCAAGCCTTCGCGGCTAATTAATTTGGGCGCTAATTTACCGACAAATTTCACATGTGAATCTTAAGTAAATTATAATTTCCACTTACCCATTTAACTGTTCAACAATTCCCAAGATAGATTTTTTACAACTCATTGCAGCAACAGCTGCTTTGGCGTGGCTATAGGGGAAAATAAAATGACAGTGAACGAAAAATTAAAAAAAAAATTATTTTGACATTTTCCCCCTATTTTCCTTTCCTTAACATTTATATTAATTTTTGCTCTCAGAGAAAATTTTATTTGTCAATTTTCCAAGACACCCAGCAATAGTCATATTATATTTATTGAATTGAAAACATTGCACACGATTCTGGTGTTAAAATGGTTATACAGGAAATAACTTCAGAACTACACTCTAAATTAGTCAATATTGTAACTGTCAAAATGTACACAGTGTGACCTGGTTGCTTTATATGGTTATACTATGTTACAATAGAACAGGAAATAATTGAGTCGATCAAACACAACACTCACTTTCTTCCTCTCTCTCCCACTCTCTATTAACACACATATTCTACTCGAAATCCAAAAACGAAAAAACAAAAAATTAAAACATGACCATATTGTTTACATTATTGCTATTTTTGGTAGTGGTTTTTATTTCTACTAGCCAAATAGGCAAAAAATAAAATTAAAACAAAAATAACAAACACTTGTAAATCATCATCAGCGTCATCATCACAATCACCAATTGCATTTGTGTTTGTAGAGTTTTGTTTTTGCAAACTGTAAAATACTAAAGTCGTAAAAGGGGGGTGAGGAGAAAATGTAAGATGGTTATCGAGTAATCACATTAAACAAACATGCGTTCGCAAAACTTTTGTGGTTTAGGTATTGAAAAAAAAATAAAACAGAAAACAAAAAAACAAATTACTGGAAACTCAACACCCATCAATAAGTTTCCATTTCACGGACAAACAAAGCACAAGTTCGCACAATGTGAACATGAACACACTCGTACACACAAACATTCTCACATAACATAACCTTGATTATGGTTTACATTTTGTAATCGATAATTTTAATCGATTTGTGTAATTTGTAAATTGAAAATAGAATTGTGGTTAACAAAAATAAATAAATACAGAATTCACTTACACACTGACTTATACTAAAGACCTACAAACTGAAAATGATCTACAAAATTCACTTTATTTAAAATGTCAGTTCTACAGTGCAAACGTCAAATCAAGGTATATTAATAGAGGCACCAAGCTAGCGAAAATCAGATGTTTTTTCTCAAGTCTAATGTCAAAAATTTACCCTTTGTTTACGTTTTCATAATGAAAGTCAATTCACAATAATGGATTTTGACAGCAAATTTGAGAGACAGCTGATAACCAGCTGGTCTCCCTGGACGACCTTATTTATAGGCCTTGTGTCAAAAAAACGCATTGGATTTATAAATAAAATGTATGTTATGGAGTTCACATTTTAAAACAAGTGGTTTTCGAAGTTTGAATATAGGTAAATTAGTAGCATATTTACATTATACTAGATATCGTAAACCCAGTGGTTTTAAATTGTCAATTCCATTGAATATATGTTAAAAAAAAATACTCATATAGTGGGTTAACCCGGTAAAAAGTTTAAAGTATATGCCGTTTAATATTTAAATTGGGCGATTGTAGAAAATACTTCAATTGTTTGACATACTATAAAGGGAACTAACTGACAACCTAAATTACTTGATTTATTAAATCACATTTTAAAGATATTCCGTAAATGTTATTAATGGGAATTTTATATTGGAAATAAATAATTAAAAAATCGGAAAATAACAGCACTAATGAAATACAACACAGTTTTCGTAAGAAAAATACTACTCTTTGGAAAATGGTAACAAAGGTAGCCAAAATAAAAATAATTTTAATCTGGGTAAAATCAATGGAAAAATGCGCCTGAAATCCTCGTATGTGGCTCCTCCCTAAAAGAGCGCATTTCCAATGCTTTTACAAAGATTAATATTTTTTATTTTGGCTACCTACTAGGATTTCAGGCATGGCGTCTTTTGAGTTGTCATTTCGTTTGTATATACATATATCAAATAATTTCCGTAAATCATTCGGTGTAAATATACCTTAATCAATCAATAACAATACTCAGTATTAATCAGCTGATTTTAACATATATTTATTGAGAACAAGGCCTATTAATAAGGCCCTTTATGAAGACCAGCTGGATATGAGCTGCCTTTCAATTTTACTGTCAAAATCAATTATTGTGAATTGACCAAATTGTTGACATTAGACTTGAGAAAAAATCAGCTGACGTTCGCCTGTTGGGTGACCTTATTATTGGATCTCGATTTCGTAAATCTGAACCAAGGCCTATTAATAAGATCATCTAGGGAGACCAGCTGTATATCTAGAGAGACCAGTTGGATATCAAGTTTGCTGTCAAAATCCATTATTGTGAATTGATTTCCGTTATTTCCAAATTATTGGCATTAGATTTGTGAAAAACAGCTGACTTTCGCCAACTGGATGACCTTCCGTCAAATTTTATCTAGTGATAATTCTCATGTAGAATTCATGTACAAACTATGCTCTTTGACATTTAATCGGATATTCAGCTGGGCTAAATGGAGTACCTATTTATTATGGCATAAATGGCGATTAACGTAAAACATGTTCGGTATAAATTGTTATTCAATAACTAATAATAATTATACAATAAAAAAGGTGGTGTATCAAAATAAAAACATATGTCGAACTTCTTTCAAATTGTATCTAGTAATATTTATCATATTGCATGTCAAATTCAAGTAGAAACAATGCACTCTGACAGTTAATCCGTTAGTCAGCTGGGCTAAATGGGGTACCTATATTTGTTCCTTTGTTAATAATAATAAAATATGTTATATTAATCAGCTGATTTTAAAATAGCTTCATTGGGACCACGGTAGTGATTTTTTCCAAGCTACATAAAAAAATAATTCGAGGAAGATGTTTTGAATGTTTACATTTTTGCATTAAACATGTTGTTCAAAAGATCAGCTGTTCTCTTGTGAGAGAGAAAACTTGCTCAGCAAATGAGACTGTGTAATTTTTATGAATGTTTACAATTTGCCTCAAACATGTTTGTTTGTAAGATCAGCTGTTCTCTTGTGACAGAGAAAACTTGCTTAGGAAATGATACTGAGTATTTTTTTTTGGAAAAAAAAATATATTAAATATTCTGTCAGAAATTTATACACGAGTGATACTATAGGTATAGTTTAGATTTAGGAAATCCACTCGATCTCAAATGTCAATTCCATAGCGTATACGTCAAATATAATGACGTATACGCAATGGAATTGGCGTTTGAGATCGAGTGGATTTAGTAGTCTAAACGTAGCATATCTCTGTGTCTATACTTGTTAAATTGGTATAGTAAAATTAGTGAGCTGTCAAATCATTTTGATTTTAATTCCATAGCGTTTACACTACGTAAATTCAAAAGCACGTTTGAGACCCATACGAGGATTATATCTTCCAAATCGTAAAAATGTCAAATGTGTGTGTTGGCTATATTTACATCAAAAGTGTTTTATGGAAATCGTTATTTTATTTGACACAGTTATTTGACATATATTAACAAAGGAAGTGACAATTTAAATCACATATAAATTATGATTGATCATAAAACAATAAAGGAGGATGTATAGAATAGAATATATAGAAAAAACAGGTTAAAGAAAATAATATTCTGAAATTGTTATATATAATATTTAGTATATAAGTGTTTGTGTGTTTTCCTAGAAGACCTTGACCTAATTTCAGATTTCATGGTCTAACGAATAGGTTAAGTCGTGATTCGTTTATATATATATATATATACCTACATAAATTTTAATTTCTATTGTTTTTTTATTTTCTAAGGCAAGTGTAAAAAGCCTTGACCCCAATTGGTTTGCCAAAAATTCTAGCAGTTCAATATATAAGAAATTTCCTAATGATGTAATTTAAACAAACATTGACAACTATTTGTTTACTTATTATTTAATTTCAATAATATAAATCTTTTTTCTAGTAGATTTTTAATAATATAATTTCATTGGAACATTTAAAATTATAAATTAAATACATTGATAAAATAACCAACGGTTTTGGGTGGCAATATGAGATTTAAATACGATTTTTTATGAGAGAGATTTAGTACAAGATTTAAGTAAGATTTACACGAAGCCTATTTTAATAAAACATCATTTAGAATGCCATTCCAATAAATTGTTTGTAATATATAGAAAATTTCCAAGTGGATACCATCCATAATTATGATAACATTATTTTTAATTTTTATTAAAAATATATGTATATATATATATATATTTGATTTTTGTCATAATAATTGACATTGCAGCTGTCAACCTTTGACTGTCATTGAACTCAATTAACATGTGTTTTAAATAATATTGCTTTTCACTGCAAAATAAATGAAATAATGAAGAAAATATTTGCAGAGCATTTTTTCTATTAATTTTCCCTTTTTTAGTGAGGAAATGCATATAAACACACACATATATAAAAATACAACGTGGGTGGCCATTGCCATTTAAGATGATATGCTTTGCGTAATAACAATGCAGCTGTTCGAAAATTAATTTGTTGCCAATTCTTTTTATTTTTTTGCAAATCTTCTTCTTCTTCGGCTGTTCACATATTTATGCATTTGAAATTAATTTCTGTTGTCATGTCATATTTAGTCATTAAAATTTCTTTTCGATTTTTATTTTCGTAAAATATTGTTTTTGAAAGCATTCCACAGTCGTGCTGCATATAAAGTTGTCTTGTCAAAATGCTGATAATGTGTAGACAGAATTATGAATATGAGTAAAGTAGACCAAAAATAGATGTGTGTAAACGTATATATAGAAATATATAGAAAATTAAATAAAACAATTTCTTAATTTAAAAAAATTATTAAGTTCAAATTTACATCATAACTTTTTCTTGAAATAAAAAACGTAATTTACAATGTCAATTCCCTGGATCAAATATGTCAAACCAAAATGACGTTTTTGCGTAAGATGAGTAACCAGTTTCCTAAATTGAATATATCAAATAAATTATTTATTTATATTTTGTGGAATTTTAATTGTTATAATGCATTTTGTCATAATGTATTTTGACAGTTGCTTTGTTAATCAGCTGACAACGAAACAATACATAGGTATTCCATTTAGCGCAGCTGACTATCCAATTACCTGTCAAAATGCATAGTTTCTGCCATGGCACAATGAATAGGTAGTCCATTTAGCGCAGCTGATGCCTTGATTAACTGTCAAAGTGGATAATTTCTATTTGAATTCGATGTGCAGTGTTGCCAACCATTTGAAATATTATATGAAAAAAATTGACAGATAATCGAGACAAAAACAAAGGTTTTTGTTTTGATACAACACCTTATTATTCCATTATGGTTTCTGCCTTGGTCTATTAATAAGATCATCCAGAGAGACCAGCTGGATAAAAGCCGCCTCTCAAACTCCATTATTGTGAATTGATTTTCATTATGAAAACATAAAAAAAGTCCATTTTTTACATTAGAATTGAATTTACTATGATCAAAAATTTTCCTTTATGTTATCGAACAAAATAGTGAAATCCAATCCAAATCCAATAACCAAATAATATATGGAGACCAGCTGAATATCAGCTGCTTCTTAAGCTTACTGTCAAAATACATTATTGTAAATTAATTTCCATTATGAAAACATACCTAAATCAAGTCCATTTTTTTACATTAGACTTAAGAAAAATCTGCTGGCTTTCGCTTGTTGAATCTTGATTCCGTAAAGCTAAACAAAGGCCTATTAATTAACCAGGGAGACCAGCTGCCTCTCAAACTTCATTATTGTGAACTGACATCCATTATGAAAACGTAAACAAAGTTAAAATTTTTGATATTTGACCTGAGAAAAAACAGCTGACTTTCACTTGCTGGGTGATCTTATTAATGGATCTTAATTTCGTAAATCTAAACCAAGGCCTATTGATTTGGTCATTATTGAATACGTAAACAAAGTCCAAACTTTTGACATTAGACTTAAGGAAAATCTGCTGACTTTCGCTTGCTGGGTGATTTTATTGGCTCTGTCTGTTTACTCGATATTTGGTAACAATTGTTACCAAATGTTACTAAATGTTGTCTGTTTACACAAAAATCCAGTAAAAGAGAGTCAAGTGAGAGAGCAAGTTTGACAGTTGAACAACAACAAACTTGCTGGAGTTTACAGAAAGAATTTTATTCAGTAAGATTTTACAACTCAGCCATTTTTTGATCAGCTGTTTTATGACCAAACACAAAAATTATGCAAAACAGTTTTGTTAATTTGCAAAGTTCAATTTGAAGTTAAGTTGTATAAAAATTACAGAAAATGGAAGAAAATTCGTAAGTAATGCAAAGATTCATTAAAATAGAAACTCATATATTTTTAGGCAAGTTCCAGATAGAGGACAATGTATTGATGCAGGAAGCTTAAATGTTCCCTGGGAACATGCCAAAACTATTTTTCTTTTATTATTCATTTTATTATTAATATTAAATGCAATACAAATAATTGTGTTCGTCCTTTGTTTGTTGTTTATTTTGGCGAAAATAAAATGTTTTCTTGAATCAGCTGTTTATTTGCTAAATCTTACTAAATGTTGTCTGTTTACTTTTTCAATATTATCGCAAAAGAGAGTAAAAACGGCTTACTCTCTGAACTAGAACTTACTGAATAAATATTACTGGAAAAGTAACCAGACACACCTATTAATAGATTTTGATATAAACCTACTTCTATCCATGACATATTGAATCACAAACCATGTTCACACTCAGATAGTTTTTTATAAGTTTGAATTTGTTTCTTTAATTAGATTTAAGGCGAGATTTATTTAATTGTTTTTTATTAATTTTTTGTTATTTCCCATTATTTCTTTGCAGAGAATTGGATGGCGTTCGTAATGGCGCCCGTTTGGAACCCAAAAAAATTGCTAAAGCTCCAGAAGGTGAAGGTTGTCCCCGTTGTGGTGGTTATGTATATGCTGCTGAACAAATGTTGGCCCGTGGCAGAGTAAGTAGATGATTTCAAAACAAAAAAAGAAATAATAATAATAACAACAAATACAATAGGTCTGTTTGATATATAATTTTTTTAATACAAATTACTCAGTTACTCAGTCTGTTTGATTTATATATTTTTTGTAATACAAATTACTCAGTTAATTTTAAAATAAAAAATAATCAAACTACTATTACAGCGCATTTAGACTACTAAATCAACTCGATTTCAAATGTCAATTCCATAGTGTATACGCCACCTTAATTATGTTTACGAATCCAGTAGATTTTATTTGACGTATACGCTATGGAATTGGCATTTGAGATCGAGTTAATTTGGTAAATCTAAATGTACTCTTATTCGATGACATAATTTTTACAAATCAGCTGTTGTCTGAAAAGGAAATTTAAATCTATTTCAGACAACAGCTGATTTGAAAATATATCGTCATATCTTATTTCATTAGCGAATAAAACCGAAAATATTTATTTTTATCTCATTTTTTTCGCCAAAAAATTATCAAAACTCTACTTTTAAATTCTCTTGAAAAATTTCTGAATAATTTCTTTACAAAAAATTTACATTCAGACCTATTGTATACCTAAAACATTGTTTACATTATGATGCTTAAATAACAAAAATTCGTTTCATATATTTGACTTTTACACGTCAAAAATTAATTATCACAGTTAATTGGGCATAATGTAAACATTGTTTAAGAAACAAATATTTTGTATGCTTTTAAAAAAATAGTTAATTTACATACCTATATATAAAATAGGGTTATCACAGAAGATGTTTCAAATGTTTACTCTGTAATCGTACATTGGATTCTACCATGCATTGTGATGGTCCAGATAAGGAAATCTACTGTAGAGGTACTTTACGTACACCATATACAATATACACAGATACATTTTCGCGTTTTTTTTTTTTGCAAAAAAAAAAAAAAAATTGCAAACACCCACAAAAACAAAACATGTGTCATAAAACAATTCATATTATTTTGTTTGTGTGTTTTTAAAAATAGATAAAATTTAATATACATTTAATTAAATGTTTCGTCAAATTGTTGATTGTCATCAATGCATGAGATGAGCACAGTGTTAACATTGTTTAATTTTATTATTTTGTGCCAAAGAAAAACTAATTAATATACAGAGATATGAGATAGGTAAAAAGAAAGACATTTGTATGTCATATAATCAAGGCAATTGACAATTTAAAGTACGTGTTTTATTAAAGCTTGTTTAAAATGACACTTACTTAGAACTTTCTACCGGGTTAATCTACTTTATGAGGATTTATTTGACATATATTCAATGGAATTGATAATTTAAATCCACTGGGTTAACGAAGTCCGGTTCAATGTAAACGTACTATAATATAAATCTATCCCAAGGGTGGTTCAACCCCAAAGATATGTTGGTTAATTATTTCATTCAAATCTAATCAAATATTTCTTCGACAATTAGAGCACGTTTAGACTAATAAATTCACCCGATTTCTAACGTCAATTCCATAGTGTATGAAATTAGGTTTATAAAATATGCAATACAACCAAGATCTATTAGCGAAAGCCAGCTGTTTTTTACTCAAGTCGATTGTCAAAATTGTTCTACATTATTTACGTTTTCATTGTGGAACTCAATTAACCATAATAAATTTTGACAGGAAACTTGAGAAGCAGCTGATATCCAGCTAGTCTCCCTTGTCCTTTTTAACCCTTTGTGGCCCAATGTTGCCCACAGGCAACAAAATGTTTTAGAGCTAATATTTAATATACTGCTTGTAGATATATATTCTTTGGATTGCATAGGTCAAGGCCTGATTATGAAGGACACATATCACAAGAAAAATCTAAAAAATTCAAATTTTTGGTAAAGTTATGAGCTTTTTAATATGGAGAAGAGGGCAAAAATTGTTCAGTACTAATTTGTGTATACAGTCCAAATTATTTATCGCTTGTATTTGAAATATACGAACTCTGCCGTCAGAATTATTTTTGATTCTTGTAAAACAGAATATAGAGAATAATTTAAAATGATTTTTTCGTCGATTTTGCATTTGGTTTTCTTGATATTGGGCTTTTATATTTCAGAAAGAATGTACTGTATATCCCGAATGCAAGGATGTAGCGATGTCAAAATTTGTCCATATCCTATCTAGGATAGTTGCATTAAATCTGTAAACATAAAATTGTTCTATGATTACGGAAAAAAAATTCGGGGCTCAAAGGGTTAATATTCCTTGATACTGTACAAACCAAGATCTATTAATAAGCGAAAGTCAGCTGTTTTTTCTCCAGTCTAATGTTAAAAATATTGGACTTTGTTTACGTTTTCATAATGGAAGTCAATTCACAATAATCGATTTTGAAAGTTAACTTGAGAGACAGCTGATATCTAGCTGGTCTCCCTGGATTACTTTTTTAATAGGCCTTGATACTGTACAAACCAAGATATATTAATAAAGTCACTCAGCAAGCGAAAGTCAGATGTTTTTTCTCAAGTCTAATGTTAATAATGTGCACTTTGTTTGCGTTTCCATTATGAAAGTTAATTCACAATAATCGATTTTGACAGTTAACTTGATAAGCAGCTGATATGCAGCTGGTCTTCCTGAACTACCTTATTAATAGATCTTGGAATACAACATTGTGTGGGAGGTAACAGGTACATTTTAATAAAATACGTCATTTAGCTTGACCAATTCCGTGTCAGGATGTAGGTTTGTTTAACTATATTTATTCTGTGTAAACTTATGTTTGTTTTATTTGTTAATTGTATTGTTATGTGTATGTGTGTGTTTTTGTGTTTTTTTCAGAGTTGGCATAAGGAATGCTTCAAATGTGGTAATTGTTCAAAGGGTCTAGATTCCATTCTATGCTGTGAAGCTCCCGATAGGAACATCTATTGCAAAGGTAATTATTGTACAATCAAAATCAATGTCTATCAGAATAAAGCGGGGAAACACATAAGAAGACTTCAGGCTTGATATGTTAAGCAGGCTTATTTCATTGTAAAAGAATGAAGGAGAACGGCGTTCAAAATCAAATTTGGCTCTGATATTCTTTTATAAATTCACATTTCAAAAGGCCAGGCCAGTATCCTCGTATGTGTTTCCCCCTTAAAGTCACCCATGAAAAACAGCTGATTCACATGTTTGTTGTCAATATCCGTGAAAAATAGCTGTTTCCTGTTTAACTTTATAAATGGGTCTTCACAAGATCTATTAATAAGGTCACCCAGCTTCCCGCTGTTAATTCTCAAATCATATGTCAATAATTTGGACTTTGTTCACATTTTCATAATGTAAGTCAATTCACAATAAAGGATTTTGACAGCAAACTTGAGAAAGAGCTGATATCCAGCTGGTTCTTAATAGGCCTTGGCACTTGATCCCAATAAATGTTAAGATGTATTGAGAAAAATTCGAACATATCTTTCGAACTTTTCGATATTACTGTTTATGTGAGTGTGTAAATGTCAATTTTGTAATATGTGTCTTGTTTCGTTCTTATTTTCTTTTGTGTGCGTACGTGTTTAGCTTGCTATGCCAAGAAATTCGGTCCAAAAGGTTATGGCTATGGCCAAGGTGGCGGCGCTCTCCAATCTGACTGTTATGCCAATGGGTAAGTAGAAAAAATATTTGTTTTTGAAGTATTCCAACCATGGCACAATAAATATGCAGTCCATTTAGCGCAGCTGACTATTCAATTAACTGTCAAAGTGTGTTGTTTCTACTTGAATTCGATGTGCAATGTTGCCAACCATGAGAAAAGTTACGCACTTTGACAGTTAATCGAGTCATCAGCTGTGCTAAATGGACTACCTATTCATTGTGCCATGCTTCAAAATTATTGGCGTATCCATTAAAAAAAGAAAAGCATCAACTGTTGGGCGCCAACATCAGACAAATATATGTAGGAAGCTTTATCCTATCCTTTATAGTTTGGATTGAAATAATTCTAACTGCCCGTAAAAAAATTTCCATTTTAAGGAAAAGTGATGTATTTGTTTGTGCCTAAAATAGTGTTGTATTTGTATTCCGATTTGGCATTGGAAATTCGAGCAAATCAACATAATGAGAGGATTTTCAAAATATTGAGAGGATTTAATTTTGTATAATAAATCGAGGTTAATGAAGTTCGATTTATGAAGTAAATCAGGATAATGGATATCATCATGTGTTAAGATATAGTCTAAACCATGGCACAATGGATAGGTAGTCTATTTAGCGCAGCTGATGTCTTGATTAACTGTCAAAGTGGGTAATTTCTACTTGTGCAGTGTTGCCAACCATTTAAAATATTACATGGAAAATTTTGACAGATAATCGAGACAAAAACAAAGTTTTTTGTTGTGGTACATCACCTTGTTATTGCATCATGGTCTAAACAATGTTTTACTATCGTAAAGGGATGGATTAAAGGTGCTATAGACTTGGTGATTTGTTATTGTTATTTGTATGTAGTTTGAGGTGTTGTAGAAATGGATTTTGAACTTGAAATGAAATTTTATTAGAGATTTGTACTTGTTTTGTTGATTTCTTGTATTTGTGGCCTACTCGTAACAGAAATCATAACATTATACATATTTTACACATATCTTCTGTAACATTTGTATAAAATAAAAAAAAAATATTAAAATATTTATTTATTTTTATTTTATAATAATTTAAAGGCTGTTATGCTCAACGTTTTGGTACAAGAGGTTATGGACATATTGGCATGTCATCGTTAGGTCTAATGTCCGATATTATGGATTGTGAAAGGCAAAGGTATTTCGAAATACAAAAAATGTTCTCAAAGTCTTAGTCCATGGTCCAAAAGTTTGTGTGTGTGTTTTTTTTAATTTGTTTGTTCTAACAAATATTTTAAAAAAACCAAAACCCCCCAAATCATAAAAATAGATTTCCACCTATATTTCCTTGTTTTATCGTTTTTTATAAAATTTGTAAATGTATTTGTATAGAGAGAGAGTGAGAGTGAAACAATTTAAGCTCTAAATCTTTCCACTAACACTTTCATCAAGAAAACATGAAAATGATACACAAATAAAAAATACAAAAAATCGAAAAAAAACATTTATAGCCCAAATATTCATATATATAGACGTAGCCGAACACACATGTTCCTATATACTAGAAATTCATATGATGTGCATTTTTTTGGGTTCCTATAAATTTAACACTTGTTGTGGCTGTTTCGTATCATTATTTTTTTCATTTCATTTTTTTTTTTGTCTACACCATAATGACTAAAAATATATTTTTAAAATCTTCTATTCTTCGTGTCTGCCGAAAGAGATAATTTGTTGGAAAAATATCAAACACAGCACACACGAAATAGAATTTTTTCTTTTTGGTATTTTTCTCTATTATATATATAAATATATATACAGATATGGAATCTGTATATAATAATAAAATAAATTTTTCAATAAATTTTCAATTCAATTTATATACATAATTACCCAGATCAAAAAAAAACACACACAAAAGTCTAGCAAATCATCGACACTTGCCTAATGTAAACACACACAAAAAAAAACAAAGAAAAAAATCGAAAAAAAAATAAATTGAAAAAAATGCTGCGTTTTATTTCCATGTCTGCAATTAAAAGATTTCCACAGATTGATGTTTATTTGTTTATCTTCCTCTTCTTCTTTTTTCAATATCTTGCATTGGAATTCTTCCGTATTTCGTAACAGAATTTTATTGCACATCTCAATCAAGGTCTTCATGAATATTCTATGTAGATATTCGAATTTTGGGGAAATGAATATTTTCACATATTTATTTTTAATTATTAGATAATTAAATTGAAATTACAAAAAAATGCATAGCAACTGTGGACTTTAACCTCTCTGAAGGTAAAACAACAAATAAAATGCAACTCTGTAACTGTACCCGCTTACTGTCAAACTTAAAGAGGAATGTCAAGCTTAAAGGGGAAACACATAAGAGGACTTCAGGATTGACATTTTAAGTTGGCTTCTTTTAGTGTAAAAGAATTAAAGAGAGCGGCGTTCATATGCTAGTTTGACTCTGATATACCTTTATAAATTGACATTTCATACAAAGCCGACTTAACATGTCAGGCCTGGCAAACAAAATACAACTATGTATCTGTGCCCGCTCACTGTCAAACTTATAGGGGAAACACATAAGAGGACTTCAGGCTTTGTATGTTAAGTTTGCTTCTTTTATTGTAAAAGAATATAAGAAAACGGCGTTCAAATTCAAGTTCGACTCTGCTCTTCCTTTATAAATTTCTAAAATCATACAAAGCCGCTTGATTTCAAATGTGAATTCCGTAGCGTATACGTCACCTTAATCATGTTTACAAATCCAATGGACTGTATTTGACGTATACGCTATAGAATTGACATTTGAGATCGAGTAGATTTTTAAATCTAAACGTACTATTAGTAGGTTTACATACATCAAAATTTGGCGTCCATTTCTTTATTCATTCTTTAAGATTTGACAAGGGTTACCATCTTTTGAGATTTGAAAAGGGTTGCGAGCATTATTTTGAGATTTGACAAGGGTTGCCATTATTAATTTCTCAAATGAGACTACCTTCTGTAATTATGCCATGGGTGTAGGTTGAATCCCCATCGAACCCTAATTCGTGGCAAAGCAGTAGCACTTTTCTAAGCAGTAGCATTTTTCTAGTAGCAATTTTCTTGAAAGCGGCGTTTACGCACGATCACTGCACTGAATAGTGATTCTCTAAAGTGAGCTTTGGCTAGATGGCGCCCAAGCTCACTTTAAAGCTAGATGGCGCCCAAGCTATAGAGAATCAAAGATGATCAACGATTTTTTAAATAACAAAATATTCGTGAACAATATAATTTGCACGTTCAGCTGGCATCTTTAGAGCACCTGCTATATCATTCCACATCGGAATTTTCAAAATAAATTAGCGTTTTTTGAAGTTTTCGTCGATTACAACCTCTCTCGGGTGCTAACAAAAAACTTATTTTCAGCGAAACTTCTTTTGGGATCTGAGAACAGGGAATATTCCCTGGTGTTGAGATCTGAAAAATATAGTAGATGTAGAGGACATCGAACCTCGATTCATGAATTTCAGTATTTTTGCTGACATTTGTCACGGCGATGCATGGTCTTGACCAGTATCTATACTATATTTTTCACACAAATCCATCCTGACTTGCTTCAATTGTATGTAGAAAGAAATTTAACTACAAAATCATTGGCGTCTACGTTAAAAAAAAAATAATAACATCAACTGTTGGGCGCCAACAGGAGCCGAAAATATTTGTAGAAAACCTATCTATCTGTTCCTAAGTTTGGATTAAAAAATAAAAAAATAATTCCAACTTCCACTGTTGGGCGCCAATATCAGTCGCCTCTTTGTCAAAGGCAACTTTTTATTTGTAAACACGCAAAATTCTCTTTTATCTACAACCACGACTATCGCATTCACCTTCGAAAAAACAGGTTCTCTCAGATATTTTGTTAGAAAATTGACAAAGATGTCCAAAAAATTGACAAAGATATTGGGCGCCAACCTCATCCGAGGCCTCTACGTTAGAAGAAGAATAGCATCAAATGTTGGGCGCACACAGCAGCCAAAAAAATTCGTTGGAAGTCTTGCCGCATGCCTGTCCCACAATATATCCCTTCATCAGTTTGGCTTTCAAAGACCAAAATCTCGTAGATATGTAAATTAAGAAAATGATAGCTCAAATTGGCGGTAAAGACTTCCACTGTTGGGCGCCAATTTCAATCGCTTACAAAAACTAGGTTCTCTTAAATGTTCTGCGTGAGGAAACTCAAAACAAAAATATAGCGACGACAAAGACATTCACTGTTGGGCGCCAACCTCATCCAAGGCGTCTACGTTAGAAAAAGAATAGCATCAACTGTTGGGCGCCAAAATCAACCAAAAATATATATGTAGGAAGCCTTATCGTATGCCTGTTCCACAAGATTTGGCTTTCAAGGACCAAGATCTCTTACATATGTAAATTTAGAAAAATAGAATACCTCAACTACCGGTGATGACTTCTACTGTTGGGCGCCAATATCAATCGCCTTCAAAAATCAAGCCCTCTTAAATATTTTGTGTGAGGAAACGGAAAACAAAAATATAACGTCATCGATATGTTGGGCGCCAACCTCATCCGTAGACGCCACGGATTAAAACATGAATAGCATGAACTGTTGGGCGACAACATCGACCGAAAAATATATGCAGTAAGTCTTGCCTGTCTGTTCCATAAGAAATCACTTCCTCCACTTGGTTTTCAAAGACCAAGATCTCTTACATATGTAAATTTAGAAAAAGAAAAAAAATCTACCGGTAAAGACTTCTACTGTTGGGCGCCAATATTAATCGCCTTCAAAAACCAGGTCCACTTAAATATTTTGTGTGGTGAAACTACAAATAAAAATAGAACGTCTTCTGTCGATCAAGTCAACAGTTGGATGCCAACCTCATCCGTGGCGTCTATGTTAAAAAAGCCTAGCATCAACAGTTGGGCGCCAACATGTCTGTCCCACATGATATCCCGTCATCAGTTTGGCTTTCAAAGACAAAGGTCTGCTAGATAAAGACTTCCACTGTTGGGCGCCAATATCAGTCGCCTGTTTGTCAGGGGCAATCTGGGCAAACTGTCCAAATTCCCGTTTTATCTAGAACCTCGCATTTTTTAATAGAAATTCGCATGACAAGATACAATTCTACATTCGAAGACATTTTTACTGATCCGTCCATCTCAGATTCACCTTCAAAAACCCGGCTCTCTTAGATATTTTGTGAGGAAATTGAAAACAAAAATATAGTGTCATCTATCGACAAAGACGTCCACTGTGACCTCGACGTCTAAGGTAAATATATACCACTGTTGGGCGTAAATATTAATCTTCTGTTTGTCAGGGGCAGGTTTTTATTACAATTGCATTCTAGTACCAGATCTGTCACACAAGAAGTTTCCAATAATATTCGCCTTCAAAAAGCAGGTCCTCTTAGATATTTAGGGAGGAAAATTGAAAACAAAAATATAGCGTCTTCTATCGACAAAGACGGTCCCGGTCCCACATTATCTCTGTAATATTGGTATATGTAAACATACTATAATTGTTTATGTGTGATTTATGTTTTCCAACAAATCATTTTTTTCTTTTATTTATTATTTTTTTTTCTTTTTTTCCACAGTGATATGGCTCCTCGCACCGCCGCTATTGATGTAAGTAAGATTAAGGCCCGCCCCGGTGAGGGTTGCCCACGTTGTGGTGGTGTTGTCTTCGCTGCCGAACAGGTGCTGTCCAAGGGTCGTGAATGGCACAGAAAATGTTTCAAGTGCCGTGATTGTACCAAGACTTTGGATTCGATCATTGCTTGTGATGGTCCCGATGGTGAGGTATATTGCAGAACATGCTATGGCAAGAAATGGGGTCCTCATGGTTATGGTTTCGCTTGCGGTTCTGGTTTCTTGCAAACTGATGGTTTGACGTAAGTACACTAAGAAAATTTAATAACTTAAAAAGAAGAGATCAAAATTTTGGTAGAGAATAATTTAAATGCAAAAATTAATTTGTAATATGACAATAATTGATGTGTGGCCCAAAGGCTTAATTAATCAAAAAAGGAGAATCAAAATCTATTAATAATGTCACCCAGTAACCTGAAGTCAGCTGATTTTTCGTACGGCGTTGCTTATGTTTTCATAATGAGTGTCAATTCACAATAATGGATCTTGACAGAAAACTTGAGAAGCAGCTGATATCCAGTTGGTCTTCTTGGATGACCTTGAGGAAAATCAAAGCCTATTAATAAGATCATCCAAGGAGACCAGCTGCTCTCAAGTTTGCTGTCAAAATCCATTATTGTGTAAACAATGTCGAAATTTTTGACATTAGACTTGAGAAAAAATAGCTTATTAATAGATCTTGAATAAAATATTTAATGGCCTACTTAAAATTAGTAAAACTTGTTTCCATTTTTGACATTTTCATAATGAGAGTCAATTCACAATAATGGATTTTGATAGAAAACTTGAAAAGCAGCGGATATCCAGTTGGTCTTCCTGGAAGACCTAATTTATAGGCCATGAGGAAGAATATCAATCAAAGCCTATTAATAAGGTCATCCAAGAAGACCAGCTGCTCTCAAGTTTGCCGTCAAAATCCATTATTGTGAATTGACTTCTATTATGAAAACGTAAACAACGCTTAAATTTTTCACATTAGACTTGAGAAAAAACAGCTGTCTCTCGATTGTGAGCTTATTAATAGATCATGAATAAAATATTTAATGGTCTACTTAAAATTACAAAAACGTATTTCCATTTTTGACATTAATAAAATTGAAATGTGGCCAAGTGCCATTATAGTCTAAACTCAACCAGAGAGTCTAGAGTCAGCGACGGTGGTTTACCGTGTGTTTCTTATTGACAACGAGAAATCCCAAGGGCTGACGTTCGCGTCTAGCGGCTTGACGCTAAAATAGATTTAATTCATTTTTGCTCAGCGTCATACTCAAATTTTCTCTTGCTCTCAATTGAGTTGCCATATTTTAGAAAAAAATCAAAATATATTTAAAGTTGTGGACGTTTTGTAACGAATTAATAATAAAATGGAAGAAACATTTTAAAATTAAATGGAAAAAAAATAATTTTCCACAAGTTCATTGACATTATTTTTTATTTAATAATAAATTGAATTTGGTTTGCACAACGTAAAATTTTCTGTCAGAAAATGAAAACAAATAATTGACATTTTGCTAACTCGCTCGTTTGGTTTTCACGCCATGAACAAATATGCCGCTGACTCCTGACTCTATGGTTGCGTTTAGACTCTTAGGCATTGAATTACATTAGCTGGGTTCACACGATTGAGTGATGTCAGGGAGACCAGCTGGATATCAGCTGCTTGTTTCCATTTTTGACATTAATAAAATTGAAGTGTGGCCAAGTAACCTTAGATATTGAATTACATTAGCCGGGTTCACACGATTGAGTGATGCCAGGGAGACCAGCTGGATATCAGCTGCTTCTCAAGTTTGGTGTCAAAATCCACTATTGTGAATTGACATCTCCAGTACCTCAATTTCATAGTGTAAAAGTAAAATAAATTTCACTGGATTTATGAATAGCATTTATTTGAGGTATAGACTATGGAATTTCTATTTGAGTTCAAGTGGATTTCGAAATCTAAACGCGCTTCAAATCTCAAAACTCCTTATATAGACATTTAGATCTCGAAGTAGACTTCAAATGTTAAACTGCTTGTACATTAGAACTTTTTACCGGGTTAACCTACTTTATGAGGATTTATTTGACATATATGCAAAGGAAATGGCAATTGAAACCCACTGGGTTAACGAAATCCGGTTACATGTAAGCGTACTGTTATGACCCAAAATTATTATTATTTAATAAAAAACCCATTATATTTTAATTGTCAATTACCTTTACTAAATGTCAAATAAATTATATATTTTAATGAGTTGGTCATTTACATACACCAAACCGGTTTTAATAAAACTCGTAATTTATATTGTCAATCAATAGATTTATTTCTATTTTTCTTTCTGTTTCTTTGCATTTTTCAGTGCCAAATAAATTATATATTCTAATGGGTAGAACGTTTACATACATCTAACCTGTTTTAATAAAACTCGTAATTTATATTGTCAATCAATTAATTTATTTTTTCTACTTTTCTTTGCACATTCACAGTGAGGAACAAATTGCCGCTAGCCGTCCATTTGCTCCACCAAGCACTACCTCTATTTTGGCACCCGAAGGTGAGGGCTGCCCACGCTGTGGTGGCGCTGTCTTTGCTGCCGAACAACAATTGTCCAAGGGTCGTATGTGGCACAAGAAATGCTACAACTGCTGCCAGTGTCATCGTCCACTCGATTCGATGTTGGCTTGTGATGCTCCCGACAAGGAAATCTACTGCAAGGCCTGCTATGGCAAGGCCTATGGACCCAAAGGTTTCGGTTTTGGTCACACACCAACTTTGGTGTGCACCGGTGAGGGTGAAACACGCAATCTATAGTAAGTGATACAATATTTTTATCAAAAAGGAAGAGATTTAATCAATGTGTTTTTTATGCTTTCAGTACCGATGGCAAGCCCTTGGCTGGTCCCAAATCATCCAGCGGCTGCCCACGTTGCGGCTATGCCGTCTACGCCGCCGAACAAATGATCAGCAAGAGCCGCATTTGGCACAAACGCTGTTTCCACTGTGCCGATTGCCGCAAATCCTTGGACTCCACCAATTTGAATGATGGTCCCGATGGTGATATCTACTGCAAGGCTTGTTATGGTCGTAACTTTGGTCCCAAAGGTGTTGGTTACGGTCTCGGTGCTGGTACTTTGACTATGGCTTAAACAATTCCAACCAAGAACATCAGAGCAAAACAATTTTGTTTTAAATGAATCGCCTACGAAAAAACAAAAACCACTACCACTACAACCACAACGAAAAACGAAATGAAAAAAACCGTAGATTTAAAATCCTGAACTCACAAAACGAAATTATTATTTTTTAAAAACGAAAATAAATCCCGTACGCGGAAAACATAAATCTACAAAAAAATACACACCAAAAAAAACCAACGGAAGTTACGACCCAATGGAAAGAAAAACTTACGAACGTATTTTTATATAGTTATATAAGGAAAAATACATATGTATTTTTTTTTAATTTTTCTTGTTGAGGAACATTTAGAAAAAAAAAAGAAAACGACAAACTCGAATTATTATATATATACATGTATATATAAAACTCTTTTTTTATACTTTATATATAAATAAAAAAATTATTAAATATTTTTTTTTTTTAAAAAACACAAGAAAATCAATCAAACAAACAAACCTGAGCAAAACAGCAGAAACAACAACAACAACCGCAAATCCACCATCAACATTTGCCCCTCACCACCACCATCATTTACATATATATTATATATATACACTTATGTATAAGTAGTATATACATACATATATGATATGAATACAATAAGCATCATGTAATGATATGAGGAGACAATAAATAATCTTACATACATATACTTCTATATACATACATATATATACCACATACATATATACAATTTTTTTAAATAAGAATGCTATTAATTTTACTGCTATTATTTATGTACAATGTTAAAATAATCTTAATATTAATAATGAGATAATAGAAAGATGAATGATGAAGTGCCATGCATATACACAGTTTTATATATACAACAAAAAAAACCAAATTACAACAACAACAACTAAAAACAATTTAACAATAAAGGATAAACTAAAACCACGCAAAACCAAAAAAAAGGGAATTACATATGGATGATAAAAGTGACAGCACATATGTAAATATTTTCCCAAATTTGGTGTGCTCCATTCCGAATTCTCAAAAAAATATTGGGAATATAATTCGAGCACATATAGCCTTATGGATTGAAAACGAAATGAGATCGTACGTGTTTTCTGAGCACGTACAAATTGAAAAATAACTCTGAAGTAATATTTAACGTGTTTTTACAATATTTATTTAAAAAATACAGTATTTACATTAGTTTTTATAGTAAAATTAAAGAAAATAAAGGATTCCTTCTATTAAAAACAGCGCCTAACATTTTTGAGATCAAAAATCTACTTTTAAGATTTCCAATAGTCCTTTTAATAATGTTTCTTGCAGATGTGTGCACTTTATTATATCGATGTTGACAAGATCCATGCTCCACTTCATTATAGGGCGTCATCAAAAATGTTTCTAAAGCGTAACCACTGTCTCCTAGAAGCCAACTATTTTGCATACAATTTCGTCTTTTGTTAATGCTGCCTAGCTGCACTCATATGCCAAATAAAAGCATCATGGCTGGATCCAGGTCTGCAGCTGTCCACAGCTTGCACACACTTTGTCTTCCAGGACTTTCATTACTCTCCACAATATTTGTTGTGCGATCAACACTTATATTTAAATCATTTACCACTACCCTCTGAAACCCACAAACAGCCAGAAATCTAAAGGTACCTGCTAACTGGATGCTTTCGGGAATGACACCCTTGTGTATGAAAGGATCCACTTCTCTCAAAATATCCATAAATGCTTATTTGCAAAAATCTTTTTTTGAAAAGTACGCATATCATGAGTTCAGTGGCAAAAATGTCTAAATAATTTATATTTATAAATATTTTGAAGTTCCTTGCCTTCTAAAAGCGGTGAAATGTGTATGTATACGTAAACAAATAACAGCTGACAAATCGACTTCATTTAATTTTAATACTAGTCTAAACAGTTCTGATTTGATATCTCGATTTACAAATCGAGTCGATTTAGAAGGCATAGTCTAAAAGCGACTTGATACAATAATGTGATGCATCGAAACAAAACAGCGGTTTTTATTTTATGGTTGGCAATAAGGTCATCCAGGGAGACCAGGTGGATATCAGCTGCTTTTCAAGTTTGTTGTCAAAATCCATTATTGTGAGTTGACGTCCATTATGAAAACGTAAACAAAGTCCAAAGTTGAGAATTAACAGCTGACTTTTTAAATCTAGCGTATACCAAGGCCTATAAATAAGGTCATCCAGGCAGACCAGCTGGATATCAGCAGCCACTCAAGTTTGCTGTCAAAATTCATTATTGTGAATTGACTTCTATTATGAAAACGTAAACAAAGACCAAATTTTTGACATTAGACCTGAGAAAAACAGCTGTTTTCCGATTTCAATTGCTGGGTGACCTTATTAATAGATCTTTATATAAACCATTCATTAATCAAAGAATTATTATTAGTAATATGCATAAATTATACATTGAAATATTTAATACTTACATGTGTAGTCAGCTGTTGCAAATTTTTACACAAATTAACATGATATTCTCCATTTGTTTAAAATCGCCAATTGTTTACCTTTAGAGCTTTCTTCGGAAAAAGGCGAAAGTGAGAAAAATCTCCCTCTTCTATTCATTCAGACAAATCTGATTTGTCTTCAAATTTATTGTGGACGCAGCCCATAGAGATTTACAATATCGTGGAATTACATACCGTACTATGGTCGAGTTTATAAATAGAACAGTTTTACTATGGAAGGTGGACAACTATTTAACTGTCCATATTGATGTGTACATCGTTCTGACCACCGCATATCTGCTGCTCCCAAGCGCTGCCGACAAAAGTGTTAAATTTTTTTAAATCCAATATTAAGCGAATGGAATGTCCGATTTGTCCCGAACTCAACACATCATCGTATTTTTACCAACTCTAAATCAAGTTCAAAAATGGGACCCATTGGTCTACTCCTTCTCACGAAAATTTTGATTATTTTTAATGCAATAACAATCGTATAGAATGTCCGATATGATCCAAAATATTTGATATTTGTTTTAAACTTAAATTAATTTCGAAGATGTGACCAATCGGTTCACTCCTCCTGCTACCTCTCACACACATACTTTCAGCCCAATCGTCAAAAATAATTCCGTGCTGAATTTCTTTATTCTCCCTTTTTCCCAATCATAAAGAAAATTCCGCGTGGAATTAAAGGAAGAAAGGAGAAAATCTAGGCCTCATAACAAAGTTCGATTTGTGTCTTTCCTCTCAAAATATCTCACAAACAAAATCGAAGGGAGATAAAAATGTAATTATGGGTTTCAAATGTAAATCGAAATAGAAATTAATTAATTATTTGTAGGTCGAAGACAAATAAAACCCAATTGCAGCATTTAGTGGAAAAATTTGGAAAAAACGGAAAATCGCCGAATGGAAAAACGTTCATTCTTCAAAATTACTTAAAATAGTTTTGGGCTGACAAAAAAAAAATGTAAGGCAAAAGGCTGCACAGAATTTAAAATACAAAACAGGATCAGGAACTTTTTGGCACTTTTATCCACTTAGGACAAAGGTGAGCTTCGAAAACAGTCACCACCTCGGAGAGGTTAGAACTAAATGTTAATTGTTCCATACAAACGTCAGAATCCTTTCCAACGTCAGTTCAATATCCACCTTCACCAAAAAAAAAAAAAACGTAACGCGGCACTCAACTTAGTAATCATTGGAATTCAAGATTTGTTTTTTCTTGTAGGAGTATGTTGCGTCAAAACTTGCAACAAGTATTGTAATGCTGGTTTGCTTACCCGGTAGTATTTGTTGAATCTGTTAGGAAGTACATATCAGATGTTTCAATTATTTTTAACTTTTACAATAATTGTGACAATTCAGGAGGATTAGATCTATCTCGTAATTGTCTTCTTGACAATACTATTCATTTTTTTTTTTTTTTGGTTTCAATTCGTTATTTCTTTTTAATTATTTGGAACAACATAAACACTTTAAATTTGTGCAAACAAATAAGGGCATACAAAGTATGAAAAAGACCCACAGTTGATTAAAAAGAGATGCCATATTCCTATATTTTCACGATTGGAGGATTTTTCTCTCGAGAGAAATGCTTTCCGTGGGAATAGAATTTCTCCCACATTTTGGCGATTGTGCTGATAAATTTCAACTCCGCTGTTTTGAAATTGCTTGGACAAGTTGGTTATCAAGACCAAATTGTCTAAGAACATATTTTAGGATTATCACAGCAATCTATGTCGCGTTGCTTAAAACAAGTTTGCGAGGTGATTAAGGAAATATCTTGTCCCAAGCACATACAATTTGAGTTAACCGCGGAAAAGCAAATTGAAATAAAAAGAGGTTTTTTTCCATACGTGTGGAATACCTGAAATGATTCGATCGGCCAGGAACGAACACCATAAAATCTACTAAAGTTTGGAACTGATGTTGCTGAGCCTGCAACTTTTTTTTGGATTTTCATTAAAATAATTAACACTTTATAAATAAAATCTTTAATTGTGCTTACTTACATGTTTCGCTTCCTTTGAGTTTACTAATTTATTAACGTATTACAGAGTGCGGTGATGCCACATATGCGTAAAGTAGATGCGAAAAGGAATTAGAGAGTGCCAATACGTTTTTTCACGTACTTAAAAAGTGGTATCGAATGCCAGTATTATTGCCCTCAGATGCATCCTGTACATATGACGACGTACTTGGTTTAAAAAATTATTTTTTCGATAAAACTGCAACTGGTCGCAAATACTTTCCGGTCACTTTTTTTTTTGGTACTGGAGTAATTTTGTGAATTTTTAGAACATACGTAACATAACATATTTAAAAAAAAAATGTCCTCCATATAGCCTATATGCTCGATTCGATTTATATCGATTAAAAAACAAATAACACAATTTTTGTATATGTATTTTAATTTTTTTTTTGTTCGGTTTTTTTTTCATTTTCATTTCCTTTATAAGTAGTATAAAAGGGGGGTTTGGATGTGTATGTTGTTGGTTGTGGTGTGTGAGTGTATGTCACGATCATTTTTTTTTCATCATAATCTTCATTCATCATCATCATGTGTATATATATAAATTCTAATATTTCTGCATTTGACATATCAAAATTACACAAATATATATATATATATATATATATATATTCTTTTTTTTAGTATATAATATGGCATAATCTACTTTTTTTGTTGTTGCTTGTTTGCTTTGCTTTGTTTTGGTTGATTTTTTTTCGAAAAAACACATTTTGCATGAATTGTTGTTGTTTTTTTTTAATTATTTATTGTGTTTTATTATTAATATTATTGTTTTTATTTATTTATTTTACAATTACATATGTACGTTGTTGTTGTTGGTTTTTTGTTTGTATTAAATTAACATGCAACATGTATATATAAAAAAAATTCTACATTCCACATTTAAAAAATAATGTTTCGTCCATACAAAAAAAAAAGAAAATAAAATAATTATATTTTTATGTATTACTTTTTAGGAGTTTATAGTTTTTTTATTTCTTTTTTTGTTTTTGTTTTGTGTTTTACTTTCTTGCTTGTTTTTTTGCATTTAAGTTCCTTTACAGATAATTTACAAAAATATGTTACATTTATTGTTGTTGTTGTTTTATTCATGAGGCTCTTACAATAGTAAAACTGTTAATAAAATTGATAAATTTAAAAAGTCGTTTAAAAAAATCTTTCTTGTTTTTTTTTCATTTTTTTTGTTTTCAAAATACTTAATAATTTATTATTTAGTTTTGGGTTGTATGTATGTATAAATTTATTACATATATAGCTTAGTATTTTGTTTTTATGTCTTTAAGAGACTTTTGTTGTTGGTAATATGACATAATGTTTTTTTGTTGTTGTTGTAATGAGATTTGTATATATGAAAAAAAACTAAAAACAATAATTGATGCATTCGGACTTTTGTTAAAACAAATACATACATAGATTTTACTTAAATCTAATAAAAATAAAAAATTAAACACATTTAAATATTATCTCAAAAAAAAAAACGAAACGAACCAACAAAATTTCTATGATTATTTGTTTAGAGTTTTAAAAAATTTAATTTAAATAATTTTTTTTATATATATCTAAAAAAATAAATTGTGCATTTTTTGAAAATAGGAGGAAAAAATGGAAATTAATACAACAAGAATTAAATAGAAATGCCCTTTTGTGTGTGTGTTAGTCAATATTTGTTAACTAGGTGGAGGAGAAGGAAAAAATATTAAACAACCAAAAACAGAATTGAAAATTAGTGATGTTTTTTTAATAATTTTTTGTATTCATTTATGCCCTAAAAAGTAGAGTCTAAGAGTCTTTCTAAATTTTAGCCACACTTAATTTAATTTAATTGTTTTTTTATTTCCTTAAGTTTCTTGTATAAATTAATTGCCTTGCTTATCGTTTCTTTTTTTTCTTTTCCTATTTCTTGCGAAAATACATTCTTGTAGGGTAGTGTAATTCGTTTTGTTTGAAAGTTTTTATTTTTGAAATGAAATTTTGTGTTTTTTTAATAACTGATCACTTTTTAAAAAAAAGTTAAAATCTGGTCGATGTGTTTGTATGTGTGTATCGTATGAGTTGTGTCTTTTTGTTTTCCTTTAAGAAAAACATAAAATCGAAATGCTTTATTAATAAGTTTTTTTTTCTTTTCTAAAAAAAAAAAAACAAACGCGTCAAAAATACATTCAGTGCGAGAGAGAGGAGAACATGTCCTGGAAAATTTGTTGTATATGAAAAACAATTGGTATTTATTTGAAGGAAGGAGGAAACATTATGAAGAACTAATGTGCCAATAATAATACACTCAAATAATAATTCATAATCCGTAAGGGAAGCTTTTGAATTTGAGTTTTCAAATTAAACATGCAAATTTATGGAACCGGAGGGAAGACTCTCTCTACTTAGCCATACACTCTGATTCATTCATGAAAATTGTCATACTGAAATAATGCAGCCAAGCCACTTGAAAATTTGAGATAATAAACAGAAGGTACAATACCATAAATAAACGAATAATTTAATAGCCAAAAAAATATTGGATTAAATTGCCTGTGGGGTTATCTAAATAATAGTTCAACATTAATTTAGATAAATTGTTAATTATCTAAATTAATATTTATATTGATTTGAATAAATTAAATTAATCTCACTTTAGACAAATTAATATTTATTTTAAATTTAGTTAAATTAAATTTATATAAATGAAATTTATATTAATTTAGATAAATTAATATTTATTTTATTTAAATAAATTAAATTAATCTTAATTTAGATAAATTCATATTTATATAAATTTATATTAATTAAAATTTGTATTAATTTAGATAAATTTATATAAATATTAATTTATATTTATATTAATTTATATTTATATTCATTTAGAATTATCTAAATTTAGATAATTAAATTTATCTATAATTTATATTAATTAAGAATTTTTAAAAATTTAGAATTTATCTAAATTTTGATATTAAATGTATGCAATTTATATTAAAAAATAATTATTTGAAATTGAAAATTTAATTAAAAATTGTAATTTATCTCTATTATTTAGATAACAATATTTTTAATTTTATCTACATTATTTAGATACAACATTTTATCTAAAAGAAAAAAATATAGAAAAAAATTGAAAACCAAGATTGTCGATACATTATTTAGATAAAATTTATCTAGAATATATATATAGAAAAAAAATCTAAATTATTTGAATAACATTTATCTTAATTATAGAATATTTTAAACATGACATTTCAATAATTTAGATAAATTGTATCTCAATATATATTTTTATATTTTTATTGAATTAATATTTTTATTCTAGAATATATTAAATTCTAGAATAAAATTATTATTATTTCAAATATCTAGAATATATAGATAGAACAAATATATAAATTATTTGGATAAAATTTATCTTTTTTAGATAAATTGTAACCAAACAATATTTTAATATATTTTTTTAATCCAAATATTTCAAATAAATTGTATCTAAATAATTTAGTCACAATCTAAATAAATATTGAAATATTTATTAGATTTATTATAATTTTAGATATAAATAAGATCAATTTCTATTTTTATAATTTAGTTCAAATTTTTAATTTTATCTAATTTTATTAAATAGAATTTTGTATCTAAATAATTTAGTTAAAATGTATCGAAATTAATCCCTTTAATTTTATCAAAATTACTTTTGTTTGTATCACAAAATCTACTTCGAATTTTCAAATTCGGGGGTTTCATGTCCGTCGTCAAAAAATATATTTCGTGTTTTTGAGAGCGTAGTGACAATATAAAGGTTTTATCTCAAGTTTGAAGGATACATTTTCCTTATCCAAAAAAAAAAAAAACTTCAGGGGATCTCCTCATTTTGAAATTATATTCTCTTAAAATTTTTTACAGGATGGGGAATTATTTTTCAAAATTATTTTCTTATTATTCTTTGGGATTTGTTTATTTATTTTGGATTTATTTTGTTGATTCGATATTTTTTCAAATTTATATTTTTTTAATAAAAAAAAAATAGTCCATATAAAGGTCATCCAGTAAGGCCAACTGATATCTACATTTTTTATCAAAACATATTGAATTCAGAAAAATAACCATAATGAGCTTTGAAAAAGGCATCGATGAAATTTTCAAGTTGTTTAAAAATTATCCAAAAATACATAAAATGTTTATCAAATGTGGTGGAAAATCAATTATTTATTAAAATAAAATCTGTGACAGAAAATGTAGATACAGGGTTGTATATTTCCCGAAATTGACCTAATATTTCGGCCAATGGTCTATATGAAGATTTTCGAAAAGTTGGAATAAGATGTGCATTATATCCTCCTCAAAGAAGGTTATTCCAATTCGTTGTTGTTGTTACAATTAAACAAAACCTTAGCGGAATAAAAAAGATTCCAGTACTTCATGGAAATTTTAAAATTTAAATTAATATCAAAAATAAAAATTATTGGTTTTAAATTGCGTGCGTCTGCAATATAGTCGAAAATGGCGAACAATTTCACCTATCCCTTCAAAGTCATTAAAGCGATTTTGACGGTAGCCGACATTTTTATTTGTTGGTATACAGGCTAACATACTTTTTTAAAGATTCAAGCATGCAGTTTAATATCTCAAAAAATTATTTTAAAATTCTTGGCACAATATCTCTTGCTTGCTTAATTATCTCAAGAAAACGAAATGTTCGTTTATAGGTTAATAATTTCCAGTTGCTTTTTTCATGAATGTGCATAACAGAGACAGCAGTGGAGCCGTCGTGGGAGATTGAGTGAATGAGTAAGAGTGTATTAATGGGAATGAGAGAGAGAGGAGTAAACAAATGAATGTTCGAAAAAAAATGGTTGATTTTTTTATTAAAAAATTAAAACAGGAAACACATTTGTTTGATTTCTTTTAAAGTGTTCAGAGTCTTGAATTTTTTGTTATTATTTTCTTCCATTACTTCTTATTAATATTTCTCATTTTTTAAAGGTAGGAGGGGCATGATGATGTTTAGAGGAAGGGTAGAGTTTTGGGTTTTTATTTTTTTTTATTTGCACTTAATACACTATACAAAATTGGCATACACAAAATATGTTTTGTTTGTTTTTTTTCTTTTTCTTCTTCGGATTTATCTTATTTTTTATGTTTGTTTTTATTGTTATTATTATTTTTTTGTTTTGTTTTTTACTACACAGTACTGATGAAAAAAAGCTCATCATCTTATTTGTTATATAATTGCCATCACTAAATATATTATATATGTATATATAAATATATATATTATTCATTATTATTAATAATAATAATGAAAAGTATTTTTTTGTTTTTATTTATTTTAAATTTTCTTTGCACGCATTTGTTTTCTTTTTTTCTTATCTTTTCATTTCATCTGCATATATATCAGTATCTCGTTATATGTATATAACGACAATTTGATCTTCGCATAATTAACATTAAGTTTTTTGTTTTTGTTTTCGGTATTACCATTTTAAGTGAATAGATGTGGGGGTGTGTGTGTGTGTGGGAGAAATGGGGGTGAAGAGTAGGATCCGGCTGGCTGGGAGACATCATGGGGGGAGGGTTGTATTAAATGTTTCTTGTTGTTGTTGCTGTTATAATTATTTTTGTTGCTGTTTTGTTTCTCTCTGTATGTATGGTTTTTTGTTTGTTTTGTTGTTGTTTTTGTTGTTTTGTGTGTTGTATTTATATTATAATAATATGTACGTAAGTGCATAATTGCTATAATAATAGTAGTAATTATAGTAATAATAATATTTATAATAATAATTAGCAGAATCCTTCTATAAAAGAGCACAACAACAATAACTTTTTTTCTGTCTTTTATCCTGGGTCATATTCATTTCACGGACTATTGTTGCAAATACTTCATTGACATTAATACGATCTTTAGCGGAGGCTTCTATGAAGGGGCATTCCCATAATTGGGCCAAAGCATCACCTAGAAGAGGGGAAAAAAAGAACAACAACAAAATTAAAACAAACATTTACAATATTTATAAAAAATAAGGAAATGATTAAAATACCCCACACCACTTTGGGTGTATGCAGCAGGAAGTGATCTGAGGATTTATTTATTTTATTTACTCAATACAAAGAATATATTTGACGTCCAAAAAAGCTTTGTTTTTTTAAGATGAAATAAAGTAGTGGGTTGTGTAAATTTTGGTTCATATCGGACATTCCATTCGCCTGCTATTGGATTTAAAAAATATTGAAAATTTTGGCCATTTTTGGGGGACGTACCAGAAGGGGTGAACCAATGGGTCCCATCTTTCTAATTGATCTAGGTTTGGTAAAGATAAAAAGCTGTGCAAAGTTTGTTTCAAATCGGACAATCCATTCCCCTGATATGGGATTTAAAAAATATTGAAAATTTCGACCATTTGTGGGGGAGGTACCGAAAGGAGTTGACCAATGGGTCCCATCTTCAGACTTGATCTAGCCTTATTTTGGATTTATAGGTTATGCAAAGTTTGGCTTCAATAGGACATTCCATTCGCCTGATATTGGATTGACTAATATTAAATATTTTTTACCATTTGTTGGGGAGGTACCAGATAGAGTGGACCAATGGGACCCATCTTCGGACTTGATCTAGTTTGTAGAAATATTATGCAAAGTTTGCAAAGTTATTGAATTTATAAATATTGAAAATTTTGACCATTTGAGGGGGAGGTACCGGAAGGAGTGGATTAATGGGTCCCATCTTTGGACTTGATCTAGACTTCTTAAAGGTAATTGGTTGTGCAAAGATTGACTCCAAACGAACATTCCATTCGCCTGATATTGGATTTAAAATTTTTTGAAAATTTTGACCATTTGTATCAAAGTGTATATATCCCTTTTCGGATAGACATAAGGATAATGGGTATAATTTCCTTCAGATATTTTCATCCATTGGATTCATAAATATTGAAAATGTTGGCCATTTGTGGGGAAGGTACCCAAAAGTAGTGAACCAATGGGTCCCATTTTTGGACTTATTCTAGGCTTTATAACGATAATATGTTGTGCAAAGTTTGGCTCCACTTTGCTATATAAAATTATTTTTTTTTTTTTCACAATTTTGAAGGTATTATAAGAGTGAACCCAAACCATATTAACTGTAAGTCAAAGTTTAGATATTTCTTATCCCCCCTAAAGAGTTATCATGCGCAAAATAGACATTTGTAAATCGGCTCCAAATTGTCTGAAACGGATTTGGTTCACATAAAAATTCTTATAAAAATATTATATAATTGATCATAAACCAAATAAAGAGTGTGTCCAAACAAATTTCACAACTAATGGTTTTGTTATATAAAATATCAAATTACGGCCAATTTTTTTAGAAAATTTCTGTTAAGAATCCATTCGAGAATTATTTGGGGTCCCACTTTGCTCTAGAAGCATTTTTAATGCTCTTCACGAGAATGCATTATTATAGAGTGAACCCAAACCAATTTAACACCTTTGATGGTGTATTTAAATCAGGTCTTTGTCCGATTTTTAGAATGGAAGGGTCATTTGGAATACTGGATTTTGTAACATTTTCAATGTTCTTCCGGAAAGTGCTTCAAAACCAATTTCTCCAACAATTAAGTCAATTATTATTACGATTCTCCGAACGGTTAGGTATTCCGAAAAAAAAATATTCATCAATCCTCTTTCCGAATATACCTATGAACAAGTTGTATAACTGATCAAAATCCTACGGGTCCAAACAAATTTCACAACCAATGGTTTGTTATATAAAATTTAAATCCTCTCATTATCTGACTTTTCAGAAGGGAAGGGTATTTCGGAAACCTTGGCTATCTATAAAAGCTTTTTTAATGCTCTAGAGTGAGCCCAAACCAATTTCAAACCTGGGATGTCCAGAATATATTTAAATCAGCCATTGACGGAATTTTTAGAATGGAAGAGTCATTTGAAATACATGGATGTTGTAATATTTTCGATATTCTTCCGAAAAGTGCCTACTTGAGGCGCCCAACCAATGTCTCATTAAATCTTCTCATTGTCTGACTTTTCAGAAGGGAAGGATCTTTTGGAAAATATGGGACTACATGTATTTTCAATGCTCTTTCGAAAATGCAGATGAAAACGTTGCATATATTCTTGGCCATAGCTCTACAGTGGGCCCAAAATCCATCCATTTAATCCAAGTCATTTTCAAAAAACGTACAATTATCTTTTCAGAATTTACAATAATAATCTGTGTCCAAACCACATTTTTTACTTTGGAGAGCCCCATGAATTTAATCCCTGGACCATAGTTTTACAGTGGGCCCAAACCAATATTTCACCTTGGATGTTGTTATTGAATTTATGTCAGTTATTTGTCAGATTCTCCAATATATAACACGTTCGGAAAATATGCTTCTAGAAGCAATGCTCAATGCTCTTTTCGAAAATGCACATGAAAAGGACGTATCCCTGGGTCATAATCATACAGTGGACCCAAACCAATCTCACCTCGAACCTTGTTTACGAATTTATGTCAGTTATTTGTCAGATTCTCCAATATTTTACAAGTTCGGAAAATATGCTTCTAGAAGCATTTTCAATCCTCTTCCCGAAAAAGTTGTATTCTTTATCACAGTCCTACAGTGAATTGTAATCCAAGACATTGTCGGATTTTCAGAAATCTTAACTCACTTCTAAATAATCATTAAGAAGAATTTTAAAAGTTTTCAAGTAGTAAAGAGGTGTCTTCTTCTGCATATGCTGTTACCCAAAGCGGTGAGGGTCATAAAATTAAAAAAAAAATTGCCATACCTTCGGCAGTTGATACTTCTCTTTGGCAATCTAAATCTAATTTATTAGCGACTAGCAATATGGGAGCTGGTTGGCTGCCTTTAACTCGTGTTATGACATTTTTCATGCTGGAAATATCCTGAAAACAAAAATGAACAAAAAGAAGTAATTACACAATTTGTATCTGCAGTAGATGTTTGACTTTGGCAAAACTTACCTGAAATGTTTGATGATTTGTTAGGGAATACATGACAATAAAACCATGACCATTTTTGATATATAAATCTCGCATTGAGGCAAATTGCTCTGTACCCGCTGTATCTAAGATCTCTAGAACGCATGGTGAGCTGTCAACCTAATAAAAATAAATAAAAAAGAGAACAAAATGAAATGAAATAAAGACGAAGATTAAATAAAAATAAACCGCATATGTTAGTGTATATATAACTACATGTGTGTACCTCTGTAGAGGTAATAATTTATAATTTGATTGTCGTAAATGTAATCATGGCTAAAATCAATGTTTTTTGTTGTTGTTATTATTATTTTTGTGTATGACTCACATATCAGAATACACAGCTAATTACAAAACATTGTTCTTGTTGTTGTTATTTTAATATGGAACAAAATTTTACCGCAAATGTGTGAAAGGGGTATTCTAAAATAAGATATTTTGTTGTTATTGTAAAAAATATTTCGTCGTATCTTTCTTTTTGTTTTAAAGGAAGTATTATTCTTTACTTATGAAGTAAGACTTTTGGGATTGTCAATAAAAGAACAAGGGTAATATTTAAAAAAATGACCTTTTGCAAAAATTGAATCTGATAATGCAGGCCACCAAGTACCTAAACGTTTTATCCTAGATTCGAAAAGCTAAAATGATGTAGTCTTAACACCACTGATGAGTCCACAAAAGTTTCAGTTTGGAGGGTCATATAAACAGTAAATCAGGCACTGAAGGATTCACGAAAGGGTATTAGATTTTCGGATAGGAGTCTACCGAAAAAATATTGATCTCGAGTCATTTAAAGTCTTTTTAAATCCTGGAAACGTCCTTCAGAAAATATGAAATTTAACTGAATATTAATAAATTTGGGTGAAAATGTATCCAAAAGTCGCCAAAAAACCGAATATTGGGGGTGTCGTTATTTGGGAGATACGCTGAAGCTTTTGTCAAATACTAAATTACAGCCAATTTGGTTGAAAGATATGTCCAAAGTCGCCAAAATGCCGAATATTGAGGCGAACCGTTATATGGAGGCTACCCTTAAACTTGCTTCAATATTAATAATTTTTTAGAACGGAGATATGCAACATAATGAGAACCCAAAATTACAAATTGCAGCAAATTTGGTTGAAAAGCGCGCTCAAGAACTATCCGAACGATATTGATTGAAAGGCCCCCACGGTAGTCCCTCCCAAAGAGGAAAAGACTGTGAGTGGCCCGATCACAAAGAGAAAGTTGGTGGCTGGGACGTCTGAGCCCTCAGTACCCCCATCCACAAAAACTGAGGGTAAGGGACTGTAGATGCCAGCCCGAAGTAGAACCCGTAAAAATGCCTTCAACAAAACTGATAAGGCACAACTCCCACTGTAAATTCACCAACTGCGAATTGTCGAAACCGATGAACCAAGCTTATTCGACCCTCTTTGGTAAGGTAGTAAACTGGCAGCCGTAGTGGTCCATGATATACCGAGTGGTATGGTTACCTCGGTGTGGATCCCACCATATTTTAAGGGACTGGATAATATACTGAAGTTGGTGGAAAAGCAGAACTACGGACTTCACATGAGGAAGTGTAGAATCCTCACCTCATTTGAAAGGAACGGCGGTCTTGCCGCATAAGTCGCTATCGATTCTGCTGGAGAACAGCATTTGAGGAGGAACAAGAGAGGATTGTTTATGGGATGGGAAAACTCCAATTCCGTTTCCCGCCAATAAAACCAAGAAAAGTGGCGCATTCTGCTCTTCTAAGAGAAGACTCGTCTTGGGTTCTGTTAGAAAACCTATTTGAATACTAGAAGATCCTTCTAGTATTCAAGGCGAATACCTTCTGCTCTGCTGGTAATTTGGGAGAAGACCTATTGGTCTTTAAAGAGATCAGACCTACTGATCTATAAATAAAAGACTAATAGGTCCTTCCAGTATTCTACGAGAAGGTCTATTTCGCTTTTATAGAGTAGACCCTTCTGGTGTTCTGGGAGAAGGCCTTCTAGGGGAAAATCCTTCTGGTATTCTAGGAGATGACCTTCTGCTCTTCTAGGAGAAGACCTTTCTGATCTGGCCTTCCAAAAAGGAGACCCTTCAGGTACTCTGAAAAAACTCGTTTGTTCTTCTTCCTATAAAAATAGCTATCCGGCCTTTGGGAGAAGACCTATTGGTCTTTAAAGAGATCAGACCTACTGATCTATAAATAAAAGACTTATAGGTCATCCTTCCAGTATTCTACGAGAAGGTCTATTTCGTGTTTGTAGAGTAGATCCTTCTGGTGTTCTGGGAGAAGGCTTTCTAGGGGAAGATCCTTCTGGCATTCTAGGAGATGACCTTCTGCTCTTCTAGGAGATGACCCTTCTGATCTGGCCTTCCAAAAAGGAGACCCTTCAGATACTCTGAAAAAAAACTCGTTTGTTCTTCTTCCTATAAAAATATCTATCCGGCCTTCTATAGGCAAAACCCTATGGGTCTATTTGAAGAAAATCCTTTTGATCTCCTATTCGAAGTTTGGTCTTCAATAACCAGTTCTACCTCTGGGAGTAGACAAAAAGTAGGAGAAAAGATTCTCCTACTTTTTGTTCCTAGAAACGAGAATTCTTCCAGTCTTAAAAACTAAATACCTTCCGGTCTCCTAAAAAAAAGAACTGGTCTTCTGTGAAAAGACCTTTCGGGGTCTTCCCTGTGAGAAAACACTTATGGTTTATTAAAAGGAAACCTTCATGTCTTTTAAAAAAGGATTCACCTGATATTTTTTGGAGCTACCTTCTGGTCTTCCAAAAGAACACCCTTTAGATACTCTAAAAAAAAACCTGGCTTGTTCTTCTACCTATAAGAGTAACTATCTGGCCTTTTATAGGCAAAACCCTATGGGTCTATTAGAAGAAAATCCTTTTGGTCTCACATTCGAAATCATTCTAGTTTGATCTTCCATGACCAGGCCTACCTCTGGTTTTCTAAAAGGAGAACCTTCATGTGTTTTTGAAAAAAGGATTCATCTGATATTGGAGAAACGATCATGGCTTCTAAAAGAAGATCCTTTAGATAGACTTAAAGAAACCTCATATGGTCTTCTAAATGAAGACCCTTCAGATACTCGAAAAGAAACCCCTTCTGTTCTTCCAAAATAAGACTCATTCGGTATCCAATAAGAAGACTTATCCGGCCTTCTGCAGGAAACCCCTTCTGGACTTTGTTCGGTCTTCCATGACTAGTTTGGTGTTTCGTGACCTTTTCCCACCTCTGAAGTTCTGGCCTCCTAGTTGAGAGTTCTATGAGAAGAATTCAACCCTTTTCATTGCCTTTCCTTTTCCAAATTCCGACTTTATTATTGAATTTTCCAAAAAAACCTTCTTTGTCTCTCTTATTATTTTCAGATAAACTGATTGGTGTCCATTTGGTACACATGGTGTTAACCGAACCGGCTTTCTAATCTGTAACTATATGTGAGAGAAGACACTTTTGGTTTATTAAAAGGGAAACCTTCATGTCTTTTAAAAAAAGGATTCACTTGATATTTTTTGGAGCTACGATCTGGCCTTCTAAAAGAAGACCTTTCAGATACTCTAAAAGAAACCTCGTTTGTTCTTCTACCTATAAGAGTACCTATCTGGACACTATGGGTCTACTATTAGAAGAAAATCCTTTTGGTCTCATATTCGAAATCATTCTAGTTTGATCTTTCATTTTAATTTCATGTTTTTTTTTCGTTTGTTGAATACCAAAATAACACCTCTGTCTGATCGACCTTCTGCCAAATTGCAATTTTGTCTTTTTGTCAATTTTGACTTCAACCCCTGAAAACTATTTTTTTTTTTCAAAAATTTACTTGACCATTTCTGCAAGGCACATGCACAAAGGCAGCAGCATTTAGATCAATTAAATCTAGCCGTATAATGATAATCAAGTAAAATATTCTACCTACCTACCCAGCAACCTCTATATCTCTAGCTTTGGGTATTATTACAAACAACGCGAACACACTCACACACACATTGTCACATATTGCATTTTTAAAATGTGTGGATGTTTTTTTGTTTGTTTGTTTCTCGCTTTTATCTACTAAAAACCCAAAACACAACAATAACAACAACCACATCAAGAGATTAATAACATTATGATGATTGATCTGATCTGAGATCTGGGCACATGGAAATTCTTATATCATTTTTGTGTGTGTGTGAAAAATAAATACGGGTATTGGATGGATGGACATCGTCATCATGATGGTTTTGGGTAAAAAGGATTTTCGATTTCGTAATGGACAATAAAATGTTGTGGTCGGTCGTGGTAGCCGTAGCCTGGACTACAACTGGCCCAACTACGTCACAACATTTGTTAATATTCAAACATTTAAAAAATATTGTTTACATAATTCCAATATGAATGAATTCTACTGCTGTTGTTGTTGTTTTAAATGCGATATTGGTTTGATATTTTCAGTGTCGTTGTCGTCGTCATATGCCTGTCTGTCTGTCTTCTGTCTATACGTACAACACACAAGACACAGAAATAATGTCGGACAACAAAATCCAACTTTACTTATTACGTACGGACGTACGTACGTACATACATATATGTATGTAGGTTTCTGCGGTGTGGTGTGTGCATATACATTAAAATAGTACTTATCACTAAAAAATACATATTTTCTTTTTCTTGGTTTTTGTTTTAGTATTTATAAAAAAATGACTATAAAACTATAGTTGTCGTCAGACTCTAGATAACAGAATGCTAGCTACAATATCGGTGTTGAATTTTTTTGTTATTTTGTATTCACTCGGTCTCTCGCACCATTTGCTTGATGGGTGTGTGTGAGAGTGATCACACAAATATAATTTAATAAAAAAACAATTTTTCTTAAAATGAAAAATATATATTTTGTCATTTATTTTGCTAAAAATAGTATCAAGGAATTTTTTTTCAAATGTGATAAACATTTAGAAGAAGAAACCATCCCAATTTTTATTCCGGAAGGATAGAAAACCAAACAAATGACGCCCGCCCAACCCACGCATTTTTTTTATCAGTCATTGAAAAAAATTAAACAACAGATACTAGATAAGCACAAATCATATAACAATGTCACCATAATAAAAAGAAGAAAATAATAAAATATAAAAAACAACTGCATCAACCTTAAGATTGTTTACTTTAAGAGAGAGTGAGAGAGAGAAAAATATTATTTTCATTTAATATCTGGCTTGTGAAAATCTTGTTGTTTAAAAATCAAAAAATGGATAATAAGGGATTTGTAATCAAATTGCTAACCTCATTTGAAACTATGTATATTGTATCGAATACTATATATTTTTCCAACCAGATTTTCTTTCCTACTTTGAAAAACAATTTCCCCAAAATCTCAAAACTCCTATTACATATAGCGAAAATTTATGGTAATGTTATATGAGATGTATACCTAGGTTAGGTTAGGTTTGGGGATGTGCAGTCACTTATATGGCTGCAGCATTCTGAGACCGTTAGTTAGAGAAGAAAGGAGATAAGGACAGATCTATAGGGGAGAGAAGATTGGGAAAATAAAGAGAGCTGAGAAGTTTACAGAATGATATAAAAAAGCTAAGAATGGAATAAAGTCGATGGCTATAGAAATCAGACAGAAGATATATTACGTGTCAAAGTTGCACTTTCCCAACCACTTTGGGTTTATAATTATGCTGTAGATTAGAGCAGGTTCCGTTGTTGAGAAGAAGCTAAGACTCGGTAGAAAATGAGCACCCACTAGTCTGTGCCGCATGTAAGCCAGGGCTGGACAGTGACTCAGAAGATGCTCAATTGTCTCCGTCTCCTCCTCGTCAACGCAGAGTCTACAGTAATCAATTGCATCAAGATCCCATTTACTAGTAAAAACCCTGATATAGCAGTGACCAGTAATGATTCCCGTCATTACTCTTATTTCAGCTTTGCTGAGGTTCAACAGTGAGTGCGTTCTTTTTGTAGACAGAGTCGGCCAAATGGATCTTGATACTTTGCACCTAGGTTCGTTGTGACAAAGTTCATAGGCTCTTCCGTCGAAGAACGCCTCAAAGTTACGGTAAAGATGATAATTGAGTCATCATTTTCTAGATCTGTGGATTGAGATCCTCGTCTAGGTCTACACTTAATGATGGACCTAATATTTATAATTTTTGATTCTTGTTGTTGTAGCAGCTTGTACTGCTGTGTATTTCTCCTTAATCTGGTTCTCCTTCTAACCCCAAATTCAAAAAGGCTGCGACCTGTATTGGTTGTGTCCGCAATGAAATTGGGGTTAGATGAGTGGATTTGGCTGGGCAATTGAATAGGTGTAGCGTGTCATGTGGACCAATACCACATGCCGGGCAGATATTATTGAACTCTCCATCAATTCGTGCCCAATCTACATCATCCAAATCTGTATTCTGCCAAGACCACTCTGGTTTGTCGAGTAGCAGCAGGTACCCTTCTGCATTTATCGCAGGCGGGTAATCAGCGGGTGCCTACAATGTTGTTGTTAAAGCTACTTAATTGCTTTTACACAATGGGCTGATGGGACAGACGTTGACCAAGTAAGGCTGTGGTCATTTTGGATCATTGACCCCTATGTAGATCCATCTCAAATCTATGGATATAAAAGAGTCTACAGTAAGGGCCATGTTACTGCAGAATTAGGTCTCTCGCTTCTAAATGCAATGTTAATGGATTTGCTGTTTTTGTGAGGATCAAGAAGATTTCGGAACCATCGAAAATCTACTCATGAGATAAAGGTACATCAAAGCCAGGAAACCTGGATGCAAAACCATAGAATCCATTTGGAAAAGTTCACTTTAGAATACTCTCATTTAGGTCTCTAAATTCAAAATATCATTTTATGTGAGGATTATGATGAATTAGAAACGATCAAATACTTGGCAGCTTCTTCCGTTTGAGAAATATGGAAATATACGCAACCAAATTAAGATCCACCCTTTTCATCACATGCACGGCAGAAATTAAGCTCTCTCTGAACATAATGGTCGAGGGAGAACCACAAAATACCCCAAGCCACACTTTTCACCATATACACGGCTGAAATTAAGTTCTCTCTCTGAACATAATCATCGAGGGAGAACTGATTCCGACCACAAAATACCCCAAAATACTGGGTGTAACTTTCGAGTAGCCTGGCAAGCCATAGCTTTATGCGTTAAGCTGAGAAGCAGGAACAATGTCCTCATCAAGTCACTAATCCCTGCCATAGGCTTATGGATAAAACCCCCAACCCACGTACATCAGGTGAGATCTTCATGATCTAGAGAGAGACGTCCAAATGTACAAGCGTGAACCTTTCGATTAACAAGCCTATCAAGCTGGTCTGAATGGCATTCGCACAAACGCAGTCGCATAGGCAGTAAAACAATATTGTATGGATACCATAATCGGAGGCCACCTCCCATCCATCGTAGCAGAGGCGAAGCAGCTGCACCGAAAAACACGAATAGTCTTAGCTCAACTTAGACGACGATAATGCAACTGCCTCAGTCCCTATTGGACAAGACTAGACGGATCAATGCCTAACACATGTCCTGCATGTGGACTAGGACACATTGCACCTCTTCAACTGCCCAGTTAAGCCGACTCATCTATCGCCAAATTCCCTATGGACACAACCCATTTAAGTTGAAACACTTTTGAATTTGGATATATAGGAACCAGACAATTCATAATCAATTATATGTATTTTATTGTTACAACAACATCAAATTTGGAACTTGTACTGTCCTATTTTAAAAGCTTCTGGAAAGGTGGATTTAAGAAACTTGAATGAAAAACCATCGAGTCCATTTGGAGAAGTTTTCTGCGGTATACTGACATTTTCTAGAAGGGCGTATCCACCCCGGGACGCTAGGATCTAGATGGAGAGATGTAAAGGTACAAGCGGTACATCTATACCAAGAGACCTATGTAATAGTTCTGATTAACATTCATAGAGATAGGCATTCACCTAAACACTAGAACACTGCCGTCCAAATGAATGCTAAGGGCCCTTATTACAAAAATATAATATTTTATTCTTGCGGAAATTCATACTTTCCGAGATATGATCCCCCAAACATTCACTGAGATCCTTGTCTTTCCAAAGCCTTATAAAATACACTAAGGACTTCTTCCATATATCAGGAAATATAATTTCCACAAAAAAAATTCGTTATAATTGGGGGCCCTAGACATGGTTATGGTAAAGACGCCTGACCGTTTTTTAGCTTGACGCAAACCGCTCTCCGGATGAGATCAAATCAAAAGTCATAACTAAAAAAGTATATCTTTGTGATTAGGGTCCGTGATGAAATCCGTGATCAGGATTTTTAACTTGACGTAAGCCATTTTCTCCAGATAAAATCAAATCAAAAGTCATAACCTTCCAAAACAAAAATGTCTCCTGTCTAAGCTATAACACCTAAATTCACCCCTGGTTTCTTCTTTCCTCGGCTCTCATTTTATATAGGGTAAGTGCACCAATAGTCGGCACTTTAAGAATTTTCGCTTTTTAAACGTTTCACGATTCCAAGTGCATATTTTCCACGGTATTGTATTTAGGTTCATCTGTTTCGAAATTTTGTTTACTTCCCGATGGAATACAAATTTGTTTAATTATCTTGTATTAAAGTACATTAAATTAATAATAATCTAAAATAGTGCCTTTGTGCCAATAGTCGGCACGTTTTTCCAATTGTCGGCATGTTATGTACCAATAGTCGGCTTGTCACATTTTAGTTAAACAAAAATTATATTTTTAATTGATTTTTCTGCTATTTGCAATAATAAATTATTACTATGGGATGTTTCCATCAGTGTTGTATTGAAATAGTTATATAAAATATTATTATTTATTAAAATCTTAGAATTATAAAACATGATGCCGACATTGGGAACCTGCTATCCAATTCTCGGCATGGCTAAATAAGGCATTTCAGAGGTTAAAAGTATTTGAGATTAAAATCGTGTCTTCTATTATATAAAACACTCAAAACTAATTTTTCATAAGTTAATCGTTATTTAGAGGACTTATTTAACATTTTTTCCCATTTGAGCCAAAATGATCGAAAAGATGCTTATTATTCACCCATATGCCGACTATAGGAAAACCTTAAATTTTTTTGTTCCTAAGGTCGGCATCGATAAAAATATCATTATTAGAAATATTTTTTAATGATTTTAAATTCTAAAGTATTCTCCTCTATGCTCTTTACAATTATGAAGAAGATCCTTGTGAAAAAATATAATTTTAATATAGTTACGAGTCTTTTGAAATCGTCATGCCCACTATTTTTTTTCTTAAGAAACATGAATAATCGCTAGTGTTGACAAACCTCATTGACCAAATGCCAATTTTTGACTGAATAAATGAACTTAGCTCGATTAAATTTTATACAGAGATAGATTGCAGTGTCTTTGAAGATTATTCAAGGTATTTTTCATATTTAGTTATAGGATTTTGTAGTTATTTGAAGTTATATAAAACAGATGCCGACTATTGGTACATGCCGGAATTAGGTGCGTTTACCCTACATAGGATGACCATAAAGGACCAAATGTTTCCGATCTTATAAATTTAATTTTTTCAGGATACAAATGGCTACCTATTTCTAGTATAATTTTTGTTTTTGGTATCCCCCTTTTGTTGCATCTCCCACAAAATATTTGCAAAAATAAAAAAGAATACAAAATTAAATATAAACTTATAAGGAGTTAGTCGATACTTCAATGCAATCAAAATACATACCTCAATTTCTTTGCGATAGAAATCCTCTATTGTGGGATCATATTTTTCTATAAAACAACCGGAAACAAACTGCACTGTTAAGGCTGATTTACCAACACCTCCAGACCCCAGAACGACAACTTTAAATTCACGCATATTTGCCAATAATAATTATAAATGCTGTTGGTGTTTTTTTTTTTTCTTGTTGTTGCTGTTGTTGTTATTTTTTGCTACTGCGGCGACAACTGCGACGCTGCCCCTTTACAAAGCACTACTAGGTGAGGCGGCGACGACAACGACGACGAGGATTTTAATGATAATTATCAATGATGCTGATGAAGTTCTCCTGACTGACTGGTGTGGCTGTTCTTAGTGTTGTTCGGGTTGTTGATGTTGTTGTTGTTATTATGATGATTATTGGTAGTAGCAATAGTTTGTTCTGGCTATCTGGTGGTGACAATAATAATGACTACAGAAACGAAGATAATGATGTTGACGGTGGTGACAGAGGTGGTGATGGTGGTGGGACATCAACTACTGGATGCTAAAATGTGTTTTAATTTTTTTTTTTTTTGCTTTTTTCGCTTTGCTAAATCTGTTTAGCCGTTTGTTTTATTACAACAAAAATCTCTCCGCAGCAGCACACTTCATATATATAAAACAAAAAATTATTCACCCAACAAAATAAATCAAAGCGAACCACAGCAAAATAAATACAATCAAGACCACGACTCATTCACATTCACTCAATCACTCATTGACTGACTCGTCGTTGTCGTTTGCTTCGTTCACTGGAGTAGAGTATATATTGTGTATTTTTTGATTTAAAATAATAATTTATTTGATTTTAAACTTTACTGTGTGTAATTTCTTCTTTTTTTAGTTATTGATGGGGTTTTTTCTCCTTCCGTTTCGTTTTTCTTTTCTTTCTTTATGTGATTTTTTTTTTGCTTGTCTTGTGCCGTCGTTCGTTCTTTCTTTCTTGCCGTGCAATTGTGTGTAGAGTTGTTTTTTTTTTTAATGAAGTAAAAAAAATCGTCGTAAGTAATTCGTAATTGCAGTAGTATTAGTGTGGGATGGAGTTACCCCGTTCGTTCGTTCTGCTGCTTCCGAGATGTATACGCGAGATAATGAGACACCAAATAAAAGCAAAGAAACGAAAGAAAAAAACACCTGTGTATATATTTTCTATGGAAATTCACTGATATTTTGTCACCACGATTGACATTTTCATTGAATTTTGCGAACTTTTCGTCGTTTAGACACTTTTTAACGGGGGGTTCTCACCAGGGATTGCCCTTAATAAACACACACAAAATTCGAGCTATTACAACTTCTTTGTCCAATTTCATAAAATAAATCTACAGATTTTTTTGGTTACCGCGTGTTGCCGTATTGCTGAACTCTCCACAGAGACACACACCACAATGGGGAATGGCAACGTTTTGGCACACACACACACTGTACGATAAATCGTATGCATGTGTTGAGTAACTCTTTATGAAGGACGTGTGGCAAATGGCATTTGTTTATAGTTTCATTACATTTTTAATGAAAAAATTAGTAAAACAATACTTGTTTGTGACATTATATACGATTTTCAAATAGGAGGTGTTATTTTACTACATTTTAAGAAAAAATGATCGTATGATTACTTTATAATAAAGAGAGATTTATGTCATCATTGATTAAACAAGTTTCTTTGTACCATGGTACATTAGGTGTGTCTGGTTACTTTTCCCAGTAAGATTTACTCAGCAAGTTCTAGTTCAGAGAGAAAGCCGTTTTTACTCTCTTTTGCGATAATACTGAAAAAAGTAAACAGACAACATTTAGTAAGATTTAGCAAATGATTCAAGAAAACATTTTATTTGCTCCAAAATAAACAACAAACAAAGGACGAACACAATTATTTGTATTGCATTTAATATTAAAAATAAAATGAACAATAAAAGAAAAAATGATTTGGTATGTTCCCCGGGAACATTTAAGCTTCCTGCATCAATACATTGCCCTCTTTCTGGAACTTGCCTAAAAATATAAATAACTAGTTTCTAATTTAATGAAACTTTGCATTACTTACAATTTTTTCCATTTTGTGAATCCTCGTACACATTTTCCCCTTCATTGCTAAATTGATTATCTATAGAAAGATGTTATTAAATTAAGTTATAAAAAAAACCTAAATTAATTTTTCCTAAATAGCAAGTGCTCCGAATGCAGCTCAAAGACCATACCACGATGTATATAACCCTGTAATGTAGCATGCATGGCACAATAAATAGGTAGTCCACTTAGCCCAGCTGATGACTCGATTAACTGTCAAAATGTGTAATTTCTACTTTAAAGCGATGTTGCTAACCATGTGAAATATTATATGGAAAAAATTGACAGATTGTCGAGACCATGGTATATTTAATAAGGTAGCCGCATCGGCCCAGCTGTTGGTGCAAATAAATGTCAAAAATGTTGTTGTAATGCCGAAGCAAACAATTAAAAACAAAATTATAAATGAAAATCTCCGAATTTCGAAGAGCTTGTTTGGCAATACTTTTATTATTATTTTCTACAAGAATTTGTCTAAAAAAATCTTGCGAATCTGTTTGTTTTGGTAAAATATTTTTGACATATCAAAATACAACAACCAATGTTTGTTGTAGAAATTCGCCGATGCGGCTACCTTGTATATCTACCTTGGTCGAGACAATAACAAAGGTTTTTGTTTTGATACATCATCTTATTATTGCATCGTGGAAGCATGTTTACAATGCATGTTTAATATGATCAACCTGGATTCGAAAAATAAACATCCTTTATTCAGAAATTTAATATCAAAAACATGTGCTTACACAAAAAAAGCCAACTTGAAAATCAGCTGTAAAATGCCATCTAAAATGGCATTCCTATTTCAGTAATAATTTGTCGCAAAAATTAACTTGTCATCATCTATTTGACGTTTATTTCTATGTAATACATGTCAAAATTCATACAAATTCTCTAACTTCTCTTAATGTTGTTTCTTTTTCTAATTTTGATGCTATTTTCCTCAAAAGCAATTGGTCTGTTCCCGTACTGCAAGAATCTACTACTTTTTACTCCGATAACACTTTTTTCCTTTACGATATCGAAGAAAATAGTAAAATCGAGTAGATTATTGCAGTACGGGAACAGACCAATTATGTCAAGTTGTTATGCCATGTTCTGACGGGCATTCGAACAACGTAGTTCGCTCTCAGAATTACGTACATGAATTAACCCGTTCATACAACACTATTCCTAATTCATGTCATCAGAGTTTTTTATTTCAAACTTTTTGTTTCTTGTTTTACGCCAAAATTCTAACATATTGTTACGTTCTTGGACTTCACTTATTCCCGTGTAGACGTTGTTTTATTTCCCGATACAGTTCGTACCAAATAAAACGCGGGTTCGTTCAGATTACGATTATTACAATGACTTTATTCACACAACTTTACTTTGCACTTTACTTTACACGACGGTTTCAATTCGCGATCTGATTCACAACTGACTCACTGCCTTTCCATTCCCTCTATTTATATGAGCCCTGCCTGTCGCTACAGAAGTTTCTAGACGATCTGGTAACACCTAGATCACGAACAATCTACCAATGCAACAAACACATTGAGTAACAATAACAACAACAAACTTACTGAGTGAACAATAACAACAACAAACTTGAGTAAACAAACTTACAATAACAACAACACATATACAGGCGAGGGAATAACAAAGAAAGAGGAATAACAACAACACATATACAGGCGAGGGAATAACAAAGAAAGAGGAATAACGTTTAACAAGAATTGTACGACAATAACAAAATAGAAAATGAAAGAGGAAATGGAAGGATGTAGAAAAATCTATACAGTGGTTGTTGTTGTGAAGTTATTCAAATAAACTGCGTAGTAGAAATTTACGTTACAATTCAAATTCTTAAATTAACGGAATTCATCTAAATTAACTTAAATCTAAAGTTATATTCGTAACATTGCCCCCCGCTTAAGCCTGTTCGTCCCGAATAGGCACAGTTCCCGTTCCGTAGGGGGTCAGCCGCTCCAAATGTACAACTTTCATCTTCGACCTGGGACTGTCGCTCCTCTGGATGCGATAAACGACGTCATTTATTCTCGTGACAATCTTGTAGGGTCCTTCCCAGGGCGTTTGCAATTTGGGGCATAGTCCTTTCTTTCGTTGTGGGTTGAACAATAGTACCAGTTGCCCTTCTTGAAACCCATCGGTATTTGCCGCTCGATCGTACCTTGCCTTCATGCGGTTGCTAACCATTTTTATTCGATGTCGGACTGCATCGTGGACTTTACTGAAAGAGTTTTGAATGTCTTCATCTTGGTTCACATCATCGTTTGGGGTAGCACCGAATATCAAATCGCCAGGTAGCTTTAATTCATTTCCGAACAGAACTTTGGCTGGGGTCCGGGATGTGGAATCATGAATGGCCGATCTATAAGCCAATAAAAACTTTGGAATATGCTCATCCCAGTCTCGTTGGCCACTGTCCACCACTTTCCGTAGATGTTCTTCAAGGGTGCGATTGAATCTTTCCACCATGCCATCTGATTGTGGATGTAGGGGCGTCGTTCTGGTTTTCTTAATTCCGTAGGAGTCACACATTTCCTTGAAGATCGCTGATTCAAAATTCCTACCTTGATCGGAATGAACCTCAGATGGAACACCATAGCGACAAATCCAATTTTTGCTGAACACATCCACAATTGTCCTGGCTTCTTGATCTGGGATAGCATAAACCTCCGGCCATTTACTGAAGTAATCCATGACCACTAAGACATACCGGTTCCCAGAGTCGCTTGTGGGGAACGGTCCAGCTACATCCATTGCGATTCTTTCAAAAGGGGCTCCTGAATTATACTGCTGCATGTAGCCTCGACTCTTCCGTGTTGGACCTTTAGCTCTTATGCACCTTTCACAATTGGCGATCCAGTCGGCAATGGATTTTTGACAGCCGACCCAGTAGAATCTCTGCTTTACCTTTCCAGCGGTCTTTGCTATGCCAAGATGTCCTCCACTTGGCCCATCGTGAAACTCCGACAAGACATCTCTTATTTTGGAGTCTGGGACGACGATCAAGTTCCGGTGAGATTTACCGTCCTCACTTTCCCATTTGCGATATAGGCAGCCATCTTTTATAAGTAGACTGTCCCACTGGGCCCAATAGGATTTTAAAAGAGGGCTTTCGGAGGTAATTTCTTTACGACTAGGTCGCTTGCCCGTTTCAATGGCCGAAATTACTTTGCCCAGAATGGGATCTCTTCGTTGTTCCGTCGACCAATCTTCACCCGACTCAAACTGCAATAGTCGGACATCAACGATATTCTCCTTATTCTCAGCCTTTGAGCAATGCCTGCATTCTACCTTGCATGGCCGACGAGACAGGGCATCAGCATTACCGTGTTTTCCGCCTTTTCTGTGCTCGATTCTGAAATCATAACTCTGGAGCCTCTCGATCCAACGGGCTAGTTGACCTTCCGGATTCTTAAACCGCAGCAACCATTGGAGAGCAGCGTGGTCGGTCCTCAGCAGGAAATGCTGGCCATATAGGTATTTGTGGAAGTGTTTAACGCTCTCAAGGGCAGCAAGCAGCTCTCTCCTCGTCACACAGTAATTCCTCTCAGGCTTCGACAATGTCCGGCTGTAGTACCCGATGACTTTTTCCTGTCCGTCGATTTCCTGGGAAAGGACGCCACCGATGCCGCACGCACTTGCGTCTGTGTCCAAAGCAAACTTTCCGCCAGGTATAGGGTATGCCAAAATGGGGGCTCTACATAGCATGTCTTTGAGTTTACTGAACGCCTCTTCTTGGTCGTTGCCCCACTGGAACCTCTGGCCTTTTTGCGTTAAGCGGTGTAGACTGGCGGCGATGTTGGCAAAATTTGGGACAAATCGACGGTAGTAGGTGCAGAGACCCAGAAAGCTTCGCAGCTCATGGAGATTTCGGGGCTGCGGCCAATCTCTGACGGCTTGAATTTTCTCCTTATCCGTCGATATGCCCTCCGGCGTCACGTGATGCCCCAGGAACTTCACCTCTCGTTGGAAGAGACTGCACTTCTTTGGGTTCAGCTTGAGGCCTGAAGACGAAAGCTGCTGTAGAACATCCTTTAAGTTCTTGATGTGTTCGTCGAAGTTGCGTCCCATGACTATGATGTCATCCAGGTATATGAGGCACGACTTCCACTGCAGCCCTTTTAACACACGCTCCATCAGCCTTTCAAATGTAGCCGGGGCGTTGCAGAGTCCGAATGGCATGACATTGAACTGCCAGAGACCCCCATTAACGCCAAACGCTGTTTTCTCTTTATCTTTCTCGGCGATCTCTACTTGCCAGTACCCACTCTGCAGGTCGAGGGTGGAGAACCATGACGTCCCGGCTAATGTGTCCAATGTGTCGTCGATTCTTGGGAGAGGATAGCTGTCTTTCTTGGTGACATCATTCAACTTTCGGTAGTCCACACAAAATCGGGTGCTTCCGTCTTTCTTCTTGACCAATACCACTGGGGAGCACCATGGACTTGACGATGGTTCTATTACACCACTCTTTTCCATTTCACTTATCAGCTTCTGGACCTCGTCTCTTTTCGCCAGGGGAACACTTCTTGGAGGCTGTTTAATGGGTCTCGCGTCTGCTGTATTGATTTCATGCTTCACCACTGATGTTCTTCCTTGGTGCTCTTTTGTCAACGCAAAGGTAGAGGCATATTTCCATAATAGCTGCTTAGCCTTGTTCCTCTCGGAAGGTGATAATTGGTGTGTCCACTCTTTTATGTAGCCGTCGAGGTGTTTCTTCTCCATGGCTGCTGGCTTTTCGGTGCTAGTTTCCAAATTAACTACAGCTTCAGCTGGTGTGCATTGTCCAACATCGGAAAATTGGCAAATTTGCTCTTGCTTGTTTGACAGGTTCAAAACTCTAACAGGAATTAATCCGTCCTTGTTGCTTTTCACCAGGGCATTCGCTATTAGGATGTTACTGTTTCTGTTTTCTGCTGGTTCCACCACCCACAACTTCTCGGCTCCACAATCTCCATTCATTGGTACCCATATTATTGCTTCGGCACAGGGCGGTATTATCTCTGGATGGTCCGTAGTCAGACGTCTAATGGGTGTACTTTCATCGTAGCCCACGTTTAACGGAATTTCGACGTTAGACCAGGTCATCACACGCTCTTTCATATCCAGATTGATACCGAAGGCAATCATAAAATCTGCGCCTATTATCACTTCGTCTACGATATCGGCAACTATAAAATCGTAATTCACCGATTTATTGGCAATAGTTAGTCTCAGGGTAATCTTGCCGTGTACGGCCGCGGGCTCCCCCGTTGCTGTGCGCAGTCTGACTCCATTAAGTTGCGTTATGTTTCCCTTTACCAGATCTGATCTTATGATGGACTTTGATGCGCCAGTATCTAACGTCAGAACTCGCTTGTCACCATTGATGTACCCAGTTGTTGTTAGGTTGTGACTTTTCTGTTGTACTATTGCTATGGAGATTGTGGGGCCATCGTCGATGGGAGCCAGTTCATGCCCCGCTGGACTGGCTCGATTTAGTTTAACGGTGACTCATTGGTGGACTGTTGAGCCATTCGTCTACCATCTTTCGTTGGAGGTGGTGACGATGACCTGGATCGTTTGCGCTTAGCTCTGCATTCGCGCGCAATATGACCTGCTTTATCGCAGTTGTAGCATCTAACCCTGGGCTTAGTCATCCCTACTAACTTTGTTTCTTCTATTACCTGCTTCATGGCGTCCTTGATCGAGTTAACGAGAGATTTGGGTTCGCAACCTTCGGTCTCCAGTTGGCGAATCTTGTGGGTCTGGGGCTTAACAATTATTCTTGCCGTCTCTTGGGCAAGGGCAAACGACACAGTTTCGGCAAATGACGCTTTTGGTGACGCATATGTTGCACATTTAATCTCAGGGTCACGTATGCCATTCACAAAGGTTTCGATTTTCATACGGTCCACCAATGGGTGATTCTCTCCTGGATACGCCATTAGCACCAAACGTTCCACCTCAGCTGCAAAGTCTTGTAACGTCTCGTTTGCCCTCTGTACTCTTCCCCTTAATTCCATAAGGTAGATGTTTTGTTTATGTTCGCCACCGTACTTACGTTCCAGTGCAGCAATAACATCTTCATAGTTGTTCCTAGAGGCGACAGGAATACTCTGTATAACATCAGCAGCACTGCCCTTCAATGCCAGAAGTAGTGCAACCGCTTTGTCGCTGTCGTTCCACGAATTTCTAGAAGCCACTGTCTCGAACTGTAACTTGAAAACATTGAATGACGTAGAGCCGTCGAATACAGGAGGTTTGATTTTTAGTGCGTTATCAGGAACTCGCACCGGACCACCTTTAATTTCCAGTTCCGACATTTTCTTCTCCAGATTCGTAAACCTGTGGTCGTGGGCCAGAAATTTCTCATCCACAGATAGAATCTTCTCGTCAACCGACTGCACTTTCTTATCCAACTCTTTAATTTGGACCTCCACGGTTTCCACTCTCCTTCCAATAACTTCTGTAATGTTCTCGAGTTTCTCGTTCATTATTCTCGAATTTTCATCTAACTTTCTGGAATTCTCTTCGAACATTCGTCTCGTGTTTTCTTCTAAGTTTCTGGAATTCTCTTCGAACATTCGTCTCGTGTTTTCTTCTAAGTTCCTGGAATTCTCTTCGAACATTCGTCTCGAGTTTTCTTCTGACTTTCTGGAATTCTCTTCGAACCTTCTGAAATTTTCCTCAAACATTTTGGCCAGCATTTCTCTGAAATCGTCACCCCTGGCAGCTACTGACGAGACTTCCCCACCGTTGGATTCGCGCATTTCCGATAAATCCACCTCATCCTTACTGTCAAACTCATATGTATCGATGTCCATACCACGGCGCTCGAACTCATCCAACAGACGTTTTTGGAGTTCAGCCTTGTTGCCAGTAGAGGACAATTCCAATTTATTCAACTCCTTCTTCAAGTCTTCCACTCGTAGATCCTTAAACTTCATCGTAGTACTATCGTAATCTCACTTCCGACACCAATTGTTACGTTCTTGGACTTCACTTATTCCCGTGTAGACGTTGTTTTATTTCCCGATACAGTTCGTACCAAATAAAACGCGGGTTCGTTCAGATTACGATTATTACAATGACTTTATTCACACAACTTTACTTTGCACTTTACTTTACACGACGGTTTCAATTCGCGATCTGATTCACAACTGACTCACTGCCTTTCCATTCCCTCTATTTATATGAGCCCTGCCTGTCGCTACAGAAGTTTCTAGACGATCTGGTAACACCTAGATCACGAACAATCTACCAATGCAACAAACACATTGAGTAACAATAACAACAACAAACTTACTGAGTGAACAATAACAACAACAAACTTGAGTAAACAAACTTACAATAACAACAACACATATACAGGCGAGGGAATAACAAAGAAAGAGGAATAACAACAACACATATACAGGCGAGGGAATAACAAAGAAAGAGGAATAACGTTTAACAAGAATTGTACGACAATAACAAAATAGAAAATGAAAGAGGAAATGGAAGGATGTAGAAAAATCTATACAGTGGTTGTTGTTGTGAAGTTATTCAAATAAACTGCGTAGTAGAAATTTACGTTACAATTCAAATTCTTAAATTAACGGAATTCATCTAAATTAACTTAAATCTAAAGTTATATTCGTAACAATATTTACATGAATCACATATGGATCTAAATAGAAAAATTAATTCTCTTTCTCCTGACTATAGTATGAACCCTTATCTATTTACTTTTAATTCATGTTTTCCATTTTTTCTGAAAATATCTTTGTTTTCATAAATTTTTATATTTTTTAAATTCAAATGTCACATATAAAAATATTGAGAATTTTTTGTTTGAATGTCCCCAGATTTGTTTCTTGTTTTGTACGCTAATTAGAACCATGGGGAAAGAAATTCACATTGCATTATGTAGATAACAAAATTTACATCCTGCTGCATATATAAAAACTAGACAATTTTTTACTTTTCATTCATCATTTTCAATATTACTAAAAAAGTTTGAAAATTTTATAAATATTTTCAAGCTGTCAAAATTAATTTATTTTCGATAAATGCTCTCAGTTGTTAGGGATGGGACAAATTTCTTGGTGATTCAGAGAGTGATTCGAATTGAACAACGTACAAAAGTTGGTGTTCGCTTAGACAATTTTGTATGGGGAACTAAGTAATTACTTCATAATTATGGGTCGAACAACGAATGAGAGAGCGAACAACGCTCGTCTGTACATGGCATTACCGTTTCTATGCAGCTACCCTACTGAATGTACCATGTTACTGAGTAAATACCATGGGGGCGCGCAATTACCCTAAATGTATGGTTACTCATATACCGAGTAACCATAAACTACAGCCAACTAACGAGAGTTATTTCTTGCGTTGTAAACATACATAATTTTTTATCTCGTAAAAAAAGTAAAAATATCTTTTATTATATTTATAATTTAAGGAAATTTGCAAAAGAAAAATAAAGTATTAAAAAAGAGCAATCCATGTGTGGCTTACGAAAGCGAAAAGTTTAACGAAGAAGTACGTTTCCGATAAAAAAAGTTGGACAAAATTAAGCAAGAAAAGAAAAAAAAGTAAATGTATACTCGCTTCGCTTTTTTCTTCTAACTAGTTCGTTGTCGTCGTCCGTTTGGTGTTCAGTGTGTGTGAGTGTGCGTGCGTGTGTGAAGAAGAATTTTTATTTCGGAAATTGGCTTGCTGTTGCTTGCTGCTGGATATCAATTAGGTGGCGGCGTTTTATTTAAAACGCAGCGAAAATGTTCGATTCAACACAGGAAATTTCATTGGAAGTGTGGCAGAAATGGATATTGGATGCTATATCGAAAATCCGCTCCCAAAAGCAGCGGCCCAGTGTCCAACGTATATGTAAGTCTGGAGGGATAGATGTGTGTGTGTGTTTGGGTTTGTGACGACGTTTATTAATTACTTGTTTTTTTTTTCTGTTTTGTTTTACAGGTCAGGCCATTGGCGCCCATCACAAATTCCATGAGGATATTGTGGCCGAGAAATTGGAACAAATTGTTGAAACCGGTGCCGTTATAAAGGTCTACAACAAGGGCCTACATTCATATAAGGCTCCCATGGCCAAGCGTGTTGTTCGTGTGGAAAAGAACACCAATTTGTGTAAGATTGTGGCCCGAGCGGTCCACGATTTGGGTGAATGCGAAGGTTCCAGTGTTAAGAGTATTGAAAATTATATCCAAAAATTCAATACAATTGAATTGATAGGCGAGGCTGATTACAAGACAGTCATTAAACAGTCCATTAAGAAGGCTGTGGAAGCTGGGTTTTTGATACAGGAGGGTAAACTCTATAAGAAAGGACGTTCTTTGACCACACCCCGCAACTCTAATGCCTCTGTGGATATACCAGTACAGATTGTAAGAAGAATATTGGAAATTTAAAAACATTTTAACTAATTTCTGTTTTTTCTTGTTTCCAGGGTAATGACATCTGTAAGCATTGCTCTGGCAATGCCCAGAAGAATTTAAATGGCATTCCCGAGCCTTTGAGCTCTTGCAAACAATGTGGCATTTCGTTGCACACCACATGTGCCAATATTGCTGCTAAATGTAAGACCCAATCATTTGTATTGCTGTACATGCTGGTGACCAAGGGCAGTTCCTGGTACTGTGAGAATTGTGTTAAATGTGCCTGTGGCAAAGGCAATCGTGGCCCCTGCCTATTGCAGTGTTTTGTTTGTCACAAAAATTTCCATTTGAATTGTTTGGACACCATACCCGATAAGAAACCAAAACATCCATTTAGATGCAGTGCATGTTTGAAATTGAATACGGATGTTTTTCGTATGGTCAAGGGTAAAGATTCGCAAAAGAAATTGGTTTTATCCAAGGGCCGGTAAGTAGTCTATGAATAAAGGAAATATTTTTTATTTAACGACTTTTCTTTGTTTGATTCTAGTAATTCGGCGGCCAAACAATTGACCATGGTATCACCCACCTCCAGGGGAGCAAATACATCTGGGGATACCAGTCTAACCACACCGAATAGTTCACCGGAAAAATATTGGCCCATTGCCAAATCCAAGGTGGCAAAAACCACACCCGTTAAAATGGCCGGTGGTAATGCCTTCGATGTTGCCTCCCCCTCATCTTTGGCCAAACTGAAACATCAAGCCGCCATTGAGGAAAGTCTAAAACAACATTTGGCTGCCTATGAACAGGACACCTCGCTGAAGACCATGAAAGGACGCAAGAGAACATTATCAAACCTCTCCTCCTCCAGTTCTTCCAGTGACAGCGATGAAGAACAAAATAATGAAGATCACGACAATGATGACACAACTTCATCTGATTCATGTTCCTCCACTACCAGCAGTGGTTCCGACTCTTCTGAGAGTAGCAGTGATAGTTCGGATTGTGATGACAATGACGAGGACAACGATGATGATGATTACGATTCGGAAAATAGTGAATCAAAATCCAATGTAATGTTGGCTCAAATTTATAAGAAACAAAAATGTGAGGGTTTATTGGGAGCAGCTGCCAACGCGGCATCCTCCTCTTCGCCCATGGCAAAGCACATGAGTTTGGTGCAGCCTCAAAAGGAAGAGGAATGGGGTTTTGCTGCAGTGGCCAAAAGTCATCCGGATATATTTGCCAATACGGCAGCCGCAGCAGCTGCAGCCACTGCAAATGTGGCGGCAGCGGCAACCAGTGTTGCCAAAAACACCGACTTAATGAAAAATTTAAAACCCGTTAAACGCAAACTTACCGATCATTTTGCCACCTTGTCAACAGAACAAAAAAACGCCACCAATCAATTGTTACAGGATAGCAGTCAACCGCCACCGCAAAAATTGCAAACAAATCAAGTGCCCTTGCAAACTGAGACCAAGCCGGAAATTACTCCAAAGGAGGTGAATAAGGCGAATACAACTCCCGCTGCGACTACGGCTTCAAAAGACACGGCCAAACCAACCATGATGATTAAATATAAACCCAAACCAACAACTGCGACATCATCAACCAATGCTGTGGCCAATACCACCGCCGCCAGCAATCAACCACCGGTCCAAAAGAAGGCCGTCTTACTTAAATCTATGCCTTTGGAAAAGAAACCAGTTCCTAAACCCGCTGAAGAAGACGATGATGATGAGATCCCTTTTTTGTCACAACAAAATATAATTAAATATAAAATGATGCAGGATATTGATATGGCCAAGAGCCAGGAGAAACCTGAGACACCACCACCCAACAAAGAGGTGGCCGAAGAGAAACATCCATGGGAAGTGGTGCCCGATGAGAATCCATTCGACTCACAACCCCTACCCAATGGTGTATCTCAGGCCGATTATGATATTTACAAAAAGATAAGGGAGCGGGCACGCAAGGCCATTGCCGGTGCCATGGAAAGTCCCAGTAAATTGATAGGCAAACCCGCAGCCATAAATGCCAGCGCTGAACGTTGCCCCGGCTCCATAGAAATTGGCAAATGGCACATTGAAACCTGGTATTCCAGTCCATTTCCACAGGAATATGCCAGGTATAGTTAACAAAACAAATTTTCCCCCACTTTCTGTGCTCTTGATAACTAAACAATCCCCCTCCAAATTTCATTTTATAGATTAACAAAACTGTATTTGTGTGAATTTTGTTTAAAATACACCAAAAGTCGGGCTGTCCTGGATCGTCATCAAAACAAATGTTCATGGAAACAACCTCCTGGCACAGAAATATATCGCCATCAGGATTTGTCAGTGTTCGAAGTTGATGGCAACATTAACAAAATCTATTGTCAAAATCTTTGTCTCTTGGCCAAGCTGTTCCTGGACCATAAAACCCTGTATTACGATGTGGAGCCATTCTTGTTTTATGTCTTGACCAAGAATGACAATAAAGGTTGTCATTTAGTGGGCTATTTTTCCAAAGAGAAACATTGTGCCCAGAAATATAATGTGTCGTGTATCCTGACAATGCCTCAATTCCAGCGCCAAGGTTTTGGACGTTTCCTAATCGATTTTAGTTATCTACTGAGTCGCGAAGAAGGCCAATTAGGTACACCGGAAAAACCTCTATCGGATTTGGGTCGCCTATCATATTTCTCCTATTGGAAGTCGATTATTTTGGAATATTTATATGAACACAAACATGATAAGAATATTACCTTTAATGGCATTGCCGCGGAGACAGGCTTGACTATTGTCGACATTGCCTTGGCTTTGGAGCTGTTGAATTTCATTAAGCTTAGGAAAAACGAAGATGACATCCATTATCACATTAACATTAAAGTGGATTGGAAGCGGGTGAATGACCACCACGAAAAGGTGAAAAGGCAAAATAATCGTATACAAATTGAGCCGGAGCGATTGAGATGGAGTCCGCTATTGACACATGTTAAAAATCAATCATTGGATATGTCGGGAAGGCAAAGTCTGTCGCCACGTAAAAATGTCATGAAAGTTGATGAGAATAAGAATGCGGGCAGGCAACAAAAGCAACAGCAAGAAAGTAAAGTGGCAAACGAGGTGAAAGAAGCCCCAGGGGATAAACAAAATGTGAAACGAGAAGAAGAGGTGGTTAGTAATGAGGCAAATGTCTCGAAAGATAATGGAAAGGTGGATGAAGAAGAAGCCCACAACAATGAACATTTATTTCACGAACGTCCAATGACGGAGAAGTTAAATACAAAACGTAAAAGACCCAGCAAGGCTCAAAGTCCACCGCCAGCAGCAGCAGAAACCCCTACACCCAGTCCCATGGACATTGATTCGGGGGAGTCAAAAAACCCCCCTGGCAAAGTCGACGACAACGACGAAGAATCATCAAAAATGGATGACAATGCCATTGTTGCCGATAATTATAATACTGAGAGTATGGATATATGCACACCGTGTCCGGTGGAGCCAACACCCACACCACCCACAGGTGGCATTGAAAGTGATGAAGGTGGGATTAAAAATGAAAATTCCAATCGTTCCAATACAAATCGTAAATCAAGCCCTCCACCATTACCACCCTTGAAAAGGAAACATGATGAACTATCCGAATCGGAAAATGATACAAGTATGGAGGATAATAATGAAGGATCAATTAATAGGGAGGGATTCAAGGAAACTAATAATCCCACAAATGAGGAAATGCCATCTTCTAAGGAATCTCAAACAAAAAGTAGTGGCCAGGAAGAACCTATGGATGAAACAAAAAATGTAATTCCAACGACAGCGACAGCAGCCGCTAACCCTGAGGAGGAAAAAACAAATGTGGAAACCCAAATTGAAACAAAAAATGATAAACGTATACCAAATTTATTTCCCAAATTGAGAGCTAAAAATTCGGGTAAACTTAATGAGGAAATAAATAATGATGCGAACAATGACGTTCCAGAAGCAGTAGCGGCTGCTCCTCCTCCGCCTTCTTCTGTCCAACAACCAAGTAAGGAGGCCCGAGCTGACGCCCATGAAAATTTGAACTCTGAATTAAAGGACAAAGAAAAGAAGCTGGAAACGAAAACAACGTCATCACCCATAAAAATGGAATACAGTGCAGGCGCAACATCACTGACAAAATCCTCCAACATGGAAACCGATGAAAAGGTATTGGAAGCAGTGGCCAAGAAAACTAAGAAATCTTTGTTCAATGAAACCGACATTCCCGTTGTGAAGCCGGAAATTGAAACACCATCTGGGTCAATTGCACATAACAATAAACCCTTGGAGGCAAAGGATCAACCAGCAGATTTAGCCAATGAAAAATCCAAGGACTTGACAACCTCTACACTCGGCGGTGAGCCAAATAATAATACTATACAAAAAGATGGTAGCAACACAGTTCAGGAGGTATTACCACCGACCACCAACATCCACCCAGAGGAACCAGCAAAGAACCGCATGTTGGAACAGCATGCAGCTAATGTTTCGGTTATTGAGGAGAATAAAACAACAAAAAAGGAAATACAAACAGCCGTTGTTACAAATGCAACAAATTTACCCACCACAACAACAACAGCAAGTGCAACAATTACCACTGCGGCGGTACCAACTCCCTTGGATGTTAAACCTTTACAGGAGGAACCCCAACACCAAACAGTGTCGTCGGCCGTATTGGAAAATAAAGTTAAGCCAGAACCAGCTGCAGTCACTAAAGCTGAAACAATAGCACCAGCCGCACCACAACCACCATCCCAGCCACAACCAACAGTTGTGGCTCCACTTAAAACCGAACAACTTTCACCAACTCCAAAAAACCCTAATGTCAACGAGGCAGTGACCACCAATAATGCCGCCAAGCCAGAACCGGTAATTACAGTTAATCAATTTGCAAAGTCATTGACCTCCCAGGAAAATAAACCAAACATTACAAATAATAATCATGGGGGTGCAAGCCAACATCAACAACAGCAACAATCCACGTCCCAACTTGACAATAAAATGGCAAAAACCACAACTAACCCAACCGTAATATCATCTACGGCATCCACAATTAGCACCGCCAACATGGCCGCCCATGTAGGTCTCAATGCAAATATCAAACCAGAAATACCATCAACACCATCTCAAATGCCGGAACAAATGATTTTGAAGAAGGAACATAACAGCAACAACAACAGCAATGCTAACACTAATAAAAGTAGCCCACTGAAAATGTCGTCCAGCAACCAGCAAACAACACATTTGGTAGATACCAAACCACCCTTGGCAGTGACATCAGAACCTCTGCAAATACCCCAGGTCTCGCAGATTCATGCCCAACAAAATCATGCCATGGTTCCCCTTCAGTTGCAGCAACAACTACAACAACATCAGCACTCCCAACAGCAGCAGCTGCAGCAACAACAGCCCTTACTGCATTCCAATTCAACAATGAGTGGTGGTGTTTTGGCCCAAAACAGTCAACATTCTTCAGCCCATTCTTCAGCGACAACAAGCGGAAATTATGGCAAAACTCCTCTCGACAAATATAAATGTAAAACGGAGAAGTCGTCTACAGAGTTTCTCAATGAAAAACATCATGCCACCAGCCATGAGAAACACACAAAATCGAATAAATCCAAATCTTCATCCTCCTCCTCCGGTGATAATAAAGCTGGAGCTGCTGGTGGCTCAAATTTGGAAGGTAATAAATCGAAATTGAGTCACAGTTCTCGTGAAAAACTCGAACAACAACAAAAAATGATTGGCCAACAAAATCAAGCCACAACCGCCAGTGTCAAGGGTTTGCATGGACCCATACAAATCAAGGAGGAAGATCCCCGTATGCTGCAAGCTTCTATGGCCGCAGCGGCAGCAGCTGCCGCCGCCGGTTCAGCAGCTGGTCCCTCAAATGTCCACGATAAACTACATTTTAAGGCCAGTGCCGAACATAACCTCAATGCCTTGGATTTAAATAAAATTGCGCCGCAATTTCCACTGAATCAATTGTCCAACTATCATACCTCCCAATATTGGCAATGGGATTATTATGGTTATAATTTATCGCACTTGGATGCCACAGCCCAGAAGAGTCAAAATAAATTCCACAAGGACCTGGCCTCGTCGATGGCCTACAATAATTTTACCCAAAATCTCTATCAATCTGCAAATTTGGCCATGCAACATCATGCCCATCAACAACACATACAACAGCAGCAGCAACAACAACAGCAGCAACAACAACAACAGCAACATCAACAACAACAGCAGCATCATCCCAAGGATAAGTTGAAAGCCGAACGAAAGACAAGCCCTTTGAAAAAAGACGAGGCGGCCCTGAAAGGGGCTGTGGCCCACGCCGTGGCAACGGAAATGTTGCAACGTGAAGAATCAGCTGCAGCAGCAGCTGCTGCTGCCGCCTGTAACTACAACAATAGCCATGGCTTATATAGGGGCGATGGAAGTTTCACAAGTGCTGCTGCCTTAAAGAACAGTCGATCCCAAGCAGATCAACACATACGTTCCATGAATAGTCATGGCAATGCTGCTGCAAATAATAAATATCAGCAGCAACAACAACAACAGGCAGCAAATTTATTAAATGCCCAACAACAACAATTGCAGCAGCAACATCAAGCTGCCCAGCAACAGGCGGCCGCGGCTGCGGCGGCTTCCTGTCAAAAAGTAAAACCTGAACAGAATATTAATCAGCAAGCCAATGCGGCAAACAATAATTCCAATAACCCACACAATGATAATGACAACAATAAAATGAAATCCGGTGGTGGTGGAGGCGGCGGAGCAGGAGGTAATCCACAAGCCAATACTGTTAGTCCTGAAATGACTTCACCCATGGTCTACGAAAATGCTGGCAATCAGAATGCAAACAATGGTGGTGGTGGTGCAGGAGGTTCCAGCAATAACAATGGTGGCAATGCCAACACAACTGGTGGCAACATGCAGCAGCAACATCATTACAACGAATGTGGTCTTAATGTACCCATGGGTATGGATTCGCCGGCAAGTATTTCCAGTGACATAACTCAAAATTCTTCGGATGTCAATAACAGTGTACACATGCAACAACAACAGCAGCAGCAACAATTCTCCAATTGTTCCATGCAAAATCAGGGTACAAATACCCCAATGCATATGGCCATACACACGCCACATATACAACAACAGCAACAACAGCAGAATATGAATATCAACAATCAAAATCTGAATAATTTGGCCAATAACCAACAACAACAGCAGCAGCATAGTGCACAACAACAGCAACAACAAAATCGCAAAATAAATCAAGTAAGTTGAATTCAATTTATGTGGGTACTGAAATATATGCCTCACATATCCCCATCTTATCCTAGAAATATATTCTCCAAAGCAATCAAAGCCTTAGGTCCCTGAAAAATATTCTTCAAAGCCTTGGGTCCCTGAAAAATATTCTTCAAAGCAGTCAAAGCCTTAGGTGCCTGAAAACTATTCTTCAAAGCCTTGGGTCCCTGAAAAATATTCTTCAAAGCAATCAAAGCCTTAGGTCCCTGAAAAATATTCTTCAAAGCCTTGGGTCCCTGAAAAATATTCTTCAAAGCAATCAAAGCCTTAGGTCCCTGAAAAATATTCTTCAAAGAAATCAAAGTCTTAGGTCCCTGGAAAATATTCTTCAAAGCAATCAAAGTCTTAGGACCCTGAAAAATATTCTTCAAAGCCTAAGGTCACTGAAAAATTTTCTTCAAAGCCTTAGGTCCCTGAAAAATATTCTTCAAAGAAATCAAAGTCTTAGGTCCCTGGAAAATATTCTTCAAAGCAATCAAAGTCTTAGGACCCTGAAAAATATTCTTCAAAGCCTTAGGTCCCTGAAAAATATTCTTCAAAGCAATCAAAACCTTAGGTCCCTGAAAAATATTCTTCAAAGCAATCAAAACCTTAGGTCCCTGAAAAATATTC